>NC_056728.1:1261144925-1261469925 GCF_019279795.1 Protopterus annectens
GGACTACAGGTTTTAGCATTTATCACATAAATTTTAGCCTTTTCATTTCATATACAAAACTGTGGGTCAATATTCTGAGGACACTCAGAAAACAATATATGTAAACTTGATTTAAACCATACATTGTCTGTTCTCTTTCTCTTAGATCACTTCACTAACACTTTGTACCACAGTGACAGACAGCTGACAGGTATAATTTCTTCACTTGGTGCTGTCTAGATGTGTACAGGTACTAGTCTCAGATGCACTACTGATGGCATTTCAAATTATATTTGTGAATTTTTACCTTAGAAAGTGAACTGTCAATCACTGCTAGTGACCGTTGATAGTCAACAGTGAGCAATGACCAGTGGTGTGAAAAAGATGGAGAGAACACATATAACAACATTATAAAACAAGGTTTTAAAATGTACCTTTCTGATGTTTCCTCCACTTTTTTGTTTTGGAACATGAACATGTGCTCCTTAAATATCACTACGTTCACACAAACTGCACCCTGTGTGGATTTCATCCATCAAACTATAGCATTAGCAACACACATTTGAAATTCACAATTTGCCACAGACACAGACATATATTAGGAAAAAGAAAAAGTAGATTACATATTCTCAAGATGTGACATTGTTTCAATTGACATTAAAGGTGTAGCATAACCAGTTTCTGAATGTTGTCATTTGTAATTTGACAGTAGATGTGAACGAATGGCATATTGGCAACAGTTAAGCTAATATTTCTTCTCATGATAGAAAACAATATTTAAAATACTATAGTTTTTTTTCTTTGTTTTGTGAACATCATTCTCTTATCTATGCTTATCTAATAGAAGTGCAATGTCATTTGGATTGCTTTTGATATCTATTTATAAGGGATAATGCACTTCATTAGAATTACAAAGTTTTTCTCAGAGTTGCTGTATGATCATAAGCACTTATTAATAAAACTGTTATGAATGTTTATCTCCTAAGTCAGTCAGTGTGATCCCTGACTTTTTGATAACTATCTTCTCTCTGACATACCATTGGTATGTGTACATCACAGAGGAAAGAGTGTGAAGCACTGATTATTCCTTCAATCAGACTAGTCATTCACACGTGCAAGCTCTTAGCAAGCAACACTACTCAGTGCTCATTCTTGTACTGATAGGGCATGTGCACAGAATTATGTAGGTCCTCACACCATATTTACCTGCCCAACACTTAGTGCAGCCTGTGGTATTCATGAATGCTAATGAGTTTACATCTGATTTGCTTATTCACTTGCATCAATAGGAGAGACTAAATCCAGAGACTTTGATACTGCTGTTTATTTGCTGGAACTGCAACTGTCTGCATTCTTTCAAAAAATACTTCTTTCAGTAAAGGTATGTGATATTTATTTACAAATTAATATTTTGGTTAACACTACTGAAGGCTTTACATTTCTTAATAGCAATTGTTTGCTGTTTGTATTTTCTCATTGTTGTTTTCTAGCATGTATATCATATATATGTTTTTTTTAACTAAACTCAAGTAAAATGTTGACTACCTTTATAGCAACATTTCTCTGAGAATTGTACACTTGCTGAAAAACTCAGACACCCTGACTTTTTTGGGGTTAAGCTGGCCATCCTGAATCCACCCCCTCCACTCACACACTGTGCAAGTGATGATGGCTGTTCCCTGTCCTTTGCACATTTCTTTGTGACTTAGGGTTGCCAATATGGTTGATGCACAGAGTGGATAGCTAATGCTTGCTTACTTAGAAGATTGGTTTAATGAAATGTATTGCAGAAGATGTTTATTTTTCCTGCTCAGTTGCAAATGAGTTTTGTATATGTACTTTTTGGCCCTCATTGTATTTGTTATATTATTCTTAGTAAAAAAGTCACGCTAAATAGTTAATTATTGTTTGCTGTTATACTTGTACAAATGATGTTAACAATTGACCTGCTCACTGTTAGTTTGTGTACATTGGTCAACTGAAATGCGTGATGCACAGTATTGGGCAGACTTGTATATGTATGTTGCATAAAACAAAAAACGTTAATGCTGATGTTACTGTACAGTTGAGACATGTTTCATCTTAGTGACATAAATATTTGCATATGAGAGTATATCTCTTTTTTTAACAAATTCCACACTTACCTTATTAATACTGCAGTCATATGATGCATCCTTGGGATTGACTCTGTCTGATGCTAACAAAACACAACCATTACATGGTTAAGAAAGGCTGTGGAATTTTGCAGGCATCAGTTTTAATATTTGTATGTGCTTAGGATATTAGGTATTCACTTACGTAATTTTTGCATGTGCTGTCTTTTGACTCTTAGCCAGAGCAATGGCATATTGTGCACACCTACATCTGCAAAGGCCATCTGCATCTAGTGGTTCTCCCTCAGACACCTCATCTGTATCTGTGGTCTTGGGCCTTGTTGTCCTTGTTGAAACTGTTTCCTGAAAATTATTTTGTGCAACATGGCACAGACAGTAAATACTTTGGCCAAGGTAGCTGCGGTTACTCTGTGGGACACTTCCTGATGTGTCTAGGCACTGGAATCTTGATTTGAGTGAGCCAAACACATATTCTATTATATTCCCAGTTTGAGCATGGACATCTTTGTATCCTTGCTCAGTGGGGTTGTGCGGGATTCTCATGGGTGTCACATGCCAGGATGCCATTGCATATTCTTCATCCCCCACTAAATACCCTTGTGTAAAGTCACCTCTAGTAAACCTTGTGTACAGGTCACAGGTGTGCTAAGTGTGAGTCATGGAATCTGCCAGGGTTACCTGCACATACATTGTAGATGATCCTTTGGACATTACAGCCAACCTAATACCTAATAGAGTGGTATACTTTTCTGTTTATTTACCTCCTTCCTTGTTCACTGGGTTGGGATTATTTTCTATGTATGTGCAATCTATGGCCTCCAGAAAATCAGAGAAGTGTGCTATGACATTGAATTGCTGCATAGTTGTTGCTCTCTCCTCTAGGATATGTTTGAAACAGATATGATCTCTTGTATGTTGTAGCATTGCATTTAGAAACTGATGTAAGATTCTAGAAGACGAGGCCTGTGACACCGCTATTATATCCCCTGTGGGTCTCTGGAAAGTACCTGTAGATAGAATAGATACTGCCACATACACCTTTTGTTTCCACTGGAATTGGCTCTCCATGATTTCCCTTCGGGCCTCAGGTGAGAGTGGTTGCATATTTCTTCTAGTGTAAAGCTGTTGACCCTGTATTGCTCTATAATTTCTATATCATGCAGTCCATGATAAGTCAAAAGGGGCTGAATACCCTTCTTCTTCATGGCCAAGGTACAGCAGCACCTTGAATTAAAGACTGTTGCACATATAGGTTAATGATGGCTGCAACAACCCCTAGCATTTTTTTCTAAGTGCCTTCAAGAAATTTGGATTTCAAGGCAAAAGGAAGCACTGAGTGTACACAATCTCTTTATAAGTTCCTGTAAAGCTTCACCATGTTGTATTGCTTAAATAGCATGTAATTCAACTACTTATGCCTTCATTATCATATTATACCATTTACCTGTTTTTTTCAGGGTATGTTTAATGAATACCAAGTGGTTCGCTATTGTGTGCATGACACAGACATATGATAACAGCACTAAGTTCAGGTGTTCATGAATCTGGCCTGGACTCTTGTATTACCTGTTATCACCCTTGATAAAATAGCTTCTGCTCTTTCCAAAATTAAAAATACAATCTACATGCTCCATGTGGACACCATAAGCAAGAGTTCTAGTGTCAGTGTTAATGCCTATATTGTCTGCTGGAAAATGAACTGGTTTATGGACCCTGCTCATATAGCATAAAAGAAAGAGTTCACCTTTTGCCATAGAAATGTTATCATCTATGTCTCACATGGTTCACACTTGGGCCCCCTCATGTTTGGCATTTACTCCTAAGAGGTAAAATCAGTCATCCAATGTTTATGGATATCAGGTTTATAGATGACTACATACTGGGTGAAGTTGTCAATTTGTGCCATAAATTACAAATTCTCTGCCAAGATTAAGATTAACCTACTCCTCTTGCATTGATCATAGACTCACCATAAATGCTATCATACTGCTGGCTTTCTCAGTTTTATCTACCATGTCTCAGTTGTTCTCTTACTTCACACAGATTATCTGTTGTACCATCTGTTCTAAGTCAAGGGATCTCCTTTTGTCTTTTTAATCCTCTTGTTTCAAACGTATTATTGAATATGATACCCCTTTGGAATGTACCTTTCTAAAGTACCTTGCACAACTTTAAAGTCCCCAAAGACTGCTAAATGTAAAAGAAATATGTGATTTAACCTATAGTCTCATAGTTTAGTACTAGGCTATCTGCCCTGGGGCATTTGTAAGCCTAGTCATAGTGATGTGGCTTTCGCCACCCCATGAAATGGTACAAAAATGCACAAAAATGCACAGAATAGATTTAGAATACTGTGCCTCTGTCTAGTAGTGACACAATGAAGGCCCCCTTATATAATAGAATTAGTTTACTGTGCCCCTGTCTAGCAGTGACACAGATGTGACCCCTGGGGTAAACTTACGATCTCCCATCCACTCATCAAGATTTCTCTTGAAGAGAGTCAGTGAGGGGCTCTGCCTAACATGAACTGGGATCTTGTTCCAAAGCATGGGAAGCCTCTGGGTTATGAATCTATCCCTCCAGCATGTCCTATTCATACTTGTCCCAAGGTTTAAGTCTTTAGCTCTCGTGGTCCTGATGGATTTGGATTTTTTGAGGTGGAGCATGTCCATCAGATCCTGATTGGACATGGCCTTGTACGTCAGGCAGAGATCACCTCTGAGCAGGCAGTATGCTACTGAATAGAGCTGGAGTTTCTTTAGTCTGGCAGAATAAGACATATGTTGGAGACCCTTGATCCTCTTGGTGAGGTACTTTTGTGGTCTCTCCAGCTGTTGCAAATGCCGGGTGAGGTACATACCAAATGGGGCATTGTACTCAATCATGGGTCTGATGAGGGAGGAGTATAGGGGTACAATGACATCCTTGGATCTGGATGCGAATCCCTTCATGATGAGGTGTGCAAGGTAGAATGTTTTTCTAACCACTTTGGCAACGTGGGTGTCAAATGAGAGGTCACTGTCGACTTGGGTCCCTAGGTCTCGGATTACTTTTTCCGTACTCAGTGGGTTGCTGTCTATGTGATAATTTGTGGGTACTTTGTTTTTCCCAAAGGGGATTACTATACATTTTTTGGCATTTAGTTTAAGGCCGTGACTCCGGCACCAGTTGTCCGTTTCTGTGAGGCCTTTTTGTAGGGTGTATGTGTCCGCTGGTGTATCGACTATGGCGCCTAGTTTGCAGTCATCTGCGAACTTTGTCAGCCACAACCCTCCCATGTTTGCTTTAACATCTGAGAAATAAATGCCGAACAAGAGGGGTCCCAGGACAGATCCCTGTGGGACACCACTTGTGACTGGCTTTGAGTCTGACATTGCTCCAGCGATTTTAACTTTATGGGTTCTGTCCTTTAGCCAGTTTGCAACCCATCTAGTGACATAAGGGTTTACGTTTAAGCTGGTGAGCTTATCTATGATGCCTGAGTGGGGTATTGTATTGAAGGCCTTAGCCAAGTCCAGGTAGGCTGTATGGACTGCTTTGCCCTCATCAATGGCTCTAGTGACTGTTTCGAAAAAGTCAACCAGGTTCAAAAGGCAGGATCTGCCCTTTACAAAGCTGAACTGGGTGGGGTCAAGTGTCTGTAGGTCCCCTATGTCTCTGTTTATAAGTTCCATAATGATTCTTTCCATAGCTTTGCAGACCAGGCTGGTTAAGCTTATGGGGCGGTAGTTCCCAGGGTCTGTAGAGGTACCCCCTTTGTGGAGTGGGACCACTGTTCTGTACGCCAGTGTTCAGGTACATATCCTGTAGTAAGGCTAAGGTTAAATAGCATTTTTATGTGCGGGTTTAGCTCCTCTTGGAGTTCATGTAGCACGCAACCCGGGATACCGTCAGGTCCCATTGATACTGTGTTTTTAGCTTTGTTGAGGGCGGTTCTCACTTGGACATCTGAGATGACAGGGAGATTACATTCAGCTGGGATAAGTATTTCTTCTTTTGGGGGTGAGGGAGGGGAGAAATTTGCACTGAACCTGTCAGCCAGAATGTTAGCAATATCTGTGGGTTCAGTGTATTTTTTTGTTGTTGTGAACTAACTCTGAGCATATCTGAGGGTTTCTGCCCAGGTTTCTAACATAGCTGAAGAAGGCTTTGTGGTTATCTTTAGTGTCCTTAGCAATTTTTCTCTCAAAGTTGGCCTTGGATGTTTTTATGACAGAACATAGTTTTCTGCTAATGTTGATCAGAGATGTCTTCCCTTTATGGGATTTTGCTCTGTCGTGCAGTAGCTTCCTTCTTTTGTTATACAATTTGTTAATGGCTGAGGTCCACCAGACAGGACGCTTGCCTTTGGTGGAGAGGGACTTGGATTTATTTGGGATTGCATGATCCATGCATTCTTGGAGATGTCCATAGAAAGCATTTGTGAAGGATTCGGCATTGTGGGATGTGGTATCCACTGGCCCAGTGGGCTTAAAGGATACCATCTCAGTCTTAAGAAGAGTGAAGTCTGCTTTTGAGAAGTTTTTCACTGTGGTCTTTTGTGCTGGGGGTGGAGGTGGGATATGTATATCCAGGGTGATTAGTTTGTAGTCAGATCTCACTAGTGAGGGGTATACCTCCGGTGTGGAACATTTTGTCCCCATGTTTGTGATGATCAGGTCTAGTATATTATCTCCCCTAGTGGGAGAGGGGACTAGTTGTTCCAGTGCATTTGAATTTATGAATTCCAGGAACCTTTGGGCTAGGGTGTTAGGGCTAGAATAATGTACCCAATATATGTTTGGGTAGTTGAAGTCTCCCAGTATGATGGTATTGTGATACATTCATATCCTCCAATGTCTTCAGGAAGGCTGAGTGGGGTTCCTGAGATCAGGAGGGTGGTCTGTAACATGCTACCAGTTGTATAGCAGTTTTGCCTATGGTTAGTTGCACCTGTATGGTCTCTGATGCTTCATGTGTTGCTACCAACCTGGAGGTGTGGGTGTCCTTGATGAATATGGACACTCCCCCTCCCTTTGTGGTTTGGCCCGGGTTTTGGGTACGAAAAGTATGACACGAGGTATAGCCTGGTAGCGCTGGGGTGCTCTCAGGAGCCTTGAACCAGGTTTCAGTTACTGCGCAGACGTCGATGTTCTCCATACTGAGGAGTGCATCTAGTGCCTGCATCTTGAGATTTAGACTTCTGGCGTTGAGCAGCATTACCCTTAGTTTTTTTTTTCATTTTTGTTTTCTAAGGAGGTGGGTTTGTCTTTTGAACCTTGCCTAAAAAAGGCACTATGGGGGTGGCAAGAGCCTTGGCCAATATCTGGAAGCTCAGACTTTTATAGGCTATACTTGTTGTGTAGTATTTTGTACATAAAAGAGCCATGCTTTTCTACCTATATTAATTTTGTATTTCAAACAATTCAACTGACACACACTCCAAGATATAAACATTCACTTTAATGTCAACGATAATAACTGGGTTGATAGGTTTCTTACCCAATATATCACCTACCTTTGCAATAGCCTCCATGTGTACATCAAGCTGAGAACCTCCTTTACAACCTTTAAAGCACTCCTTGATGATTGTATGCATAAGATCTCTAAATTTGCAACGAAATCTAAAACCTCTACTCACCATTGCCTTTCCCTACAAACTCTGAACTGGCTAGAACTCTCTAACCACCTAGACTATCTCCAACTAACCACTGCTCACAAATTAATATTCTACCCTGATAAATGCCCAGCCTTAACAAACATCC
Organism: Protopterus annectens; assembly: GCF_019279795.1. NCBI lineage: Eukaryota > Metazoa > Chordata > Ceratodontiformes > Protopteridae > Protopterus > Protopterus annectens. Next base: position 1,261,152,763 of record NC_056728.1, read on the forward strand.
TTCCTCCGTACATCCCAAATAGATCTCTAAGATATGAACACCAAAATTTAATCTCTGTCCACAAACGCCCTGCTGGCCAACTCCTTCTCTCCTTCTCTCTAGGCAGGAAATGGAACTCTCTCCCTCCTTCACTTAGAACAACATCTAACTCAGAATCTTTCAAAACCCAACTTTTCTCTTACCTGTCTTCTAAACATAAATGTTCCTGCTTTCATCCCACTTAAATTTAACTCTATACTATTTCACTTCACACTTCCCTAGAACTATTATTTTTCTATTGCTCCTAAAACAAACTTAAGCTACTTCTCAGTTTAAGTAATTCTCTCTCTCTACTCCTTGTATGTAAATACTGTAAATGTCAAGTAACCTCAGATCTCAATATTACAGACAGTTGAAACTTGCTGCTCTGAAGGGAAACTACTGAAAATCTGTTTTATCTACTTTCCTTAATGATGTTTATGAGGTATACTGTATGCATCTGCTTTTTTTTTTTTTTACTAACTGTATGAATGCATTTATACATGTATTTTTTACCTTCAACATTATGTAACTTAGATTGTATTTGCATTGCTTATGGAGCTTTTTTCCCCGGGCCTCCACTGAAAATGGGCACGTTCTGGCCCAGTGGACTTCCCCGGTAATCAAACTGGAAATAAAATAAATAAATAATAAAATAACTATCAATTCATACCTTGTATTCATGCTAATGATCGCCTGTCCTGAGAGAACTGGTCTATATATCTCTGCAAGGGGGATTTGATTAAGTTTCTTAAAGGCAGTCAAGTCTCTAACCTTAGTATAAACCTGTGAACTTACAAACATTTACCAGGACAAGTTATATTGAAAATTATTGAATTCTGACTGCTGGAACATATGTAAAGGTGGTTCTGATCCAAACTTTGAAATGAATCATTAAACTATTGTTATTATTTCCTTGCTCTATGGCACAGCTTCCTTCAGAGCACTAGTCCTGTTTGAAACAAATATTTGTTATTTTAATTATTACTTCATTTTTACTTAAATGACTGCCATTTTGACACTTAAAAAAATGTATACATGTATTACAAAGGAGAGGGAAAAGCAGCATGTAAAAGTGATAAAAATGAAAAAGTAAACGTGTACACCATTGGAGACTTTATATTAAGAACTGTATGGTGTGATGGATAGTTAATGGAAGCTGCAGCAGTTAGTACCAGAAAGCATAACTTAAACTGATGTCAGTAATAATGCTTTATGTATGTAATTGTGTACATTTTCCTAAAGTCAAATAAAATTGTTTTGCATACAAAATATGTGTGTGTGTGTGTGTGTGTGTGTGTGTGTGTGTGTGTGTGTGTGTGTGTGTGTGTGTGTGTGTGTATATATATATATATATATATATATATATATATATATATATATATATATATATATATATTTAATTTTCTCTTTTACAATAATGCTTTATTCTAAACCTAGACTATTTTAAACATAAAACATTGCAAGATAGAAGGACAAGGATCCCACACCTGAAAATAAATGTTAAAATAATTTCATATACTAAAACACTGTTGACTCAGTATTTTTATTCAGATTAAATCTGATTATCAAATTCCACAGAGCAGATGTATGCTAGCAAAGAAATATATTTGCAATTGCAAGGCAATCTTCCAGACATTGAGTATAGCAATGACATGTTAGATGACATATTTACTATGCCAGCTGAGCTGAAGATAAAAGATTCTGATATACTGGAAGACATATGGTTTGCAACCTAATATTTCCACTGTCAGAAAAATATACTTCCCAAGTCTGCAGATTGAGGCATACCATAGCATTTTGTCTTTATTGCCTAATCTTCATTACTTATGTGGATGCGGTTTTCAAAGACTAAGGCATGTTCTTCATTTTCTGCTCTGTACTCTCTTTCATTCCTAAAGTAGAAACACATTTCTACACCAAAAGACATCATCAGAACTTGTTCATCAAAGTTAAAGAAGGCTCCTTGTAGACTAAAAGAACTAGTGTGTTGCATGAATGAATGTGCAAGTTTAAAGAACTAGTGTAGTGAATGGAATTTCATTGGTTTTATAAACTAATGTAGTATATGGGATTAATAATAGATTTGAGACATAGTCCTTTATTACTGCTGTATAAAATCATTTTTTGTTTTACCAGTTAGATTATTCATGCATTGACAGCACTATGTGTGGTCTACGTCTAGCAATGTTTTTATATGGGAGCTGTTGTAGCAAAGCACCTCACGATACATCTTGTGTACTACAACCTTAGAGAATGTAGGGTCATGGTAACTATGCTACATGGTATAATATAAATATAAGACATTGCTTCACAAAAGATGAAACCACATATTGATATTATAATTGGAGGACTAGATATTTTTTTTATTTATGTTGTTGTTTAGATTGTTTCATTGGGTTTGACAGTGTTTCTTTTTCAGGGAAGGCTGAGGAATAATGTGCTAGCAAAATAATAGACAGTGTGCAATAGGTTTCAGCACTTGGCCAATGATAAAAGAGCATTTTCCAATCTCACTGGAACTTATATTTATTGAAAAGATTCTGGATTGCTATTTGCTTTCTGAAGTCATAGTTCTAAAGTTCTGTTTCCTCTGTGGATTATCATGCATGGTTTTGTTTTATGCAGTCATAAATCGACACCATACTTAATGATTCCAACTTCTGTTACTGACTAATACTTTCAGTTGTACGGTTTCTGATCACAAAACTGAAGTGTGTGTACAATAATCTCATTTGTGGGTCATTAAGCTTAGTGTTTAATGTCTTTCAGTAGTAGAATTTTTATCATAATACATGGTTAGGGTGTGGGTTATGATATTATATAGTCATATTATTGGGGATTAGGTCATGAAGTCATAGTGTGAGTGAATAAGCATAGCTGAATGAGTATATTTCACTATAACTGGCAGCCTAACCATACATTGGCATTATTTTTTTTTTTAGTAATTTTTGTCCCGACTGCCTATCAATCATCAACCCAATCCTGGCTAGTGGCTCTTTCATTTCTTCATCACTGAGGGTGAGATTTGGCCAAGTGGTCATCATTTATGCAGCCATCAGGGGTGATCTGGGAGTTGCACTGTTTTTTCCACCCTGACCCCTATGTTTGCCCATTAACCACCTATGTGATGAGGTATGTAATGGGTGTCAGCACTGTACCACTCCTCATTTCTGCAAAGGTCTGATATCAGTAGGACTACACCACCTATTCATGGGCAACACTGACTATGTTTTTCCTTTGTCTTCACTAAGGTGATCCACCCTCACGAGTGTGTCATTAGCATTCATGCCCCCTACCCCCCAGGATGGGTACACTTATCTTCCCTGCTTGTGCTTGTGTTAAGTATCTGGGCTATTATTCAACCTTGGGTCACCTGAACCATAGTCGAGGCTTCATCCTTGTATGCCAGCATTCAGGGTAGCACTGTTATTTTATGGTTAGGTTTTAACATTATTAAAAATGTATACTTAAGGAAGTTGTTTGTTTGACTACAGGGTATGCATGAATTGTGAGATTAGGTTTTTGTGTATTTTCTATGTTTATAGAGTTTGCTGAGAGCATTTGTTTTAAGATTCGTTTGTTTAGGAGGTATATGTGCAGCATAAAATAATCTGCTTTAAAAGTGTGTTAATATTTTGTACTTTACTTTGTAATTTGTTGTAGCTTAGAGTGAAGAAGAATGATACAGCCTTTCTTTTTATGGTAACTGGCTATCCTGTCTGTAGTGTCACTGTATTTACATAAAAAACAGCCCCCTGAATTACCAAAGAGACTAAAAGTAAAATAACACAAAGGAACAGAGCCTGGGATCAATAGAGAGCCACAAAAACCCCAGCAGCTAGGGAACAATTCCAAAAACTTTGAAATGAAACAAAAAAAGCAGTTCTCCTGGCTAAAAATAATTATTTCATACAACTGCAAAACAGGCTTCAAAACAGCCCCAAAATATTCTGGGCAGGAATAAATAAACTACTCCACCCTGGCAAACCCTCCACCCCATCTCTTGCCTCCACGAATGAAATTACAAATATACCCGATACATTTAACAAATACTTTATTGATGCTATCTCCAGTCTAGTTCAACAACAGCTGACATCCATAACCACTAATTGCCCTGAACCTGTAGTCAGACCCAAAACAACCTTCCAATTTTAACCCATCCTTACCAACTATGTCAAAAGATGGCTAACCAAACTTAAACCTACTTAGCTGATGGCATCCCTGCTGAATACCTTCAGATGGCTGCCAATGAGCTTGCCTTCCCAATATCTATCCTTCTAAACAGATCTATATCTGAAACCACCATTCCACTCATCTGGAAGACCTCCTATATCATCCCCCTCCACAAAGGTAGTACCTCCACCGACCTCACTATCGAGCCATTGCCATCCTGTCTCCACTAGATAAAGTATTTGAAAAATGTATACACTACCAACTTATGCCATACCTACTCAACAACCAACATATCTCTCCTACCCAACATGCATTTCAGTCTGCCCACAGCACCAACCACTGCCCTACTCTCTTTCACAAACCTCATCAACCAAAACAAACACATAGGCAATCTAACATCTGCCATATTCTTGGACCTGTCAAAGGCCTTTGATATGGTTAACCATTTTAAACTACTCCATTCCCTTACTGATCTTGGCCTTAATAACTATGCATTAGCCTGGTTTCAGAACTATCTACAGGGAAGACAACAAGCAGTTTGATGGGACAACAACCTATCCTCACTGCTACCTGCCACCACAGTAGTCCTACAAGGGTCCATTCTAAGTCCCCTTCTATTCTCCATTTTCACTAATAATCTCCACAGCATCTGTCAAGATGCAACTGGTATTCAATATGCTGAAGACTCAACACTAGTCTGCTCAACCAATGATCCTCAGGAACTCCTCTCTATCACCCAAAATGTCTTCCAATCTACCTTAACCTGGTTTCTTAACAAAAACCTATTACCAAATCCCCAAAAGACCAAACTGTTGCTATTTAAACCAAACAAATCTACCACAATACCCAACCCATTTAATATTGTGTCCAGGGATGGGACTATCATCTCCTCAGACACTCGTACTAAACTAAAAATAAAAATATAAAGCTAACCAACCCAGCTACAAAACAAAGGATTTAATGTACAAAGTTAGTGCTTTCACAGCAAAACTGCTGCTTCATCAGACTTATAATAAAAACAGTCAAGACAACCATTTATATATATAAATCACATGACATATCTAATTGAAAAGATCAGTGATGTAATTTTCTCCCTTTTAAAACAGGTTTAATGGAAACACTCCCATTCAGGCGTGGGTGTTTGTCAGCATTTAGACTGACAATCCACCTTAGTTCTGCACATTCTGTCAGATTCACTAAATCTCCAAGCCTCAGACTTTCACATAGCACTTCCAGAACAGCAAATTTAAATTTATGTTCACTTCCATTTTCAGTAACATGCTTGGCCAGTGCATTAGTTTGTTTACATTTCTTGATTTCACCTGCATGTTCCAAAATTCTCTCCCTTAAACTATGGTTAGTTTTGCCAATATAGTAACAATCACAGGTCATGCAGGTAGCACTATAAACCACATTTTCAATGTTGCAACTTGCAAAACATTTTAATTCCAACTTCCTATTCATAGAGTTTAGGTAGAGAGTAGTTGTATTACTAGTAAAAACGCAGGCAGAACAATGCTGGACAGAAAAAGTACATAATCTCTCAGCCCTGATAAGAGATTTAGCATGTTGATTTTTATAACACAGTTGATGTTTCAGGGACAGATTGTTTTTAAAAGAAAATTTAAGCACAGGACCAACTATATCAGCTACAGCATCATCCATCAAGAGTAGAGACCAATGTTTTTTAAAAACATTACTTGAGCACGTGAGAGGCATCCTAACTGTTTGTATATTATCATTAGTTAGTTGTTCAGAACTAACACTCTGAGTAGAAAGATAGGGTCATCCAAGTGAATCTTTAAGGGCATAAACATCATACATAGTTTTATATACTTCTGACTCTGTATAGCCTCTATCAATGAAGTCACAAGCCATCTGACCTAGTGCAGCCTGAGCTTCATCTTCCTTGTCATGCAACCTCATAGTTCGTAAAAATTGGTCCTTTAAGCACATTTTTGGGTATATGTCATGGGTGCATACTTGATTTGTGTAATAAATTATTATGTCTGCATGTTTTTTTGTAAATAGCTATACTAAAATTCTTAAGCTCATCCACTCTAACACATACATCCAAAAAGTTAATACTGGATTCGGAGTACTGGTAAGAAAATCTACGAAATGTCATAGTTGAATGCAAATATTCAATAAATTGACTCAACGATTCAGCTGTCCCCCTCCAAACAACAAAAAGATCATCAACAAATTGTTTGCAGTAACAAAAATGACTAACAAAGTGTCAAATAAATTGTTAAAATCAGACTGTAAAATCATTAGGCTTTTCAAAATGACAGTCAATAACACAGGATGCTCAGGTTCAAATAACGTTTCTTTACTAATGTACATTAGGAGGCAAAAAACTATACAAAACAAGTATAGAGTTTTGACTGGCATGATACAGGAAGTAAACTTCTTTAAATACACTATACATTCAAGCTGTGCCCACCTTACTGACGTGGTCAGTCACAGGGCACCTACATCATAACAGTCTACAATATTCTATTCATAAAAGTGCTGAGGTTATACTTTTTAAAAACTTTCCCATGAGAATAACACAGCCTTGCAAGGCACCTGGTCAATTACAATGTCTTCCTGTAAATGTTGCTTCTTCCAAGGTTTCAGGCCAGTTCGAATACAATAGTCAGTTCATCTCTTAATACGTTCCTTTGTCTCTCTGGTAAGCAGCTGCACTCTATCTTCGATAGTGTTCACAAGGCCATCCTTCTCGGTGGAAGGAAGAAAGATATACATGCATACATATTTATTTCTCTCTAACCCAGCAGATAATAATTGCTGAAAGACATAAGCCTGCTGAGCTGGCTACTGCCAGGGTCAGAGGTTAACCACACTGCAGCTAAGTTTCAAGCAATTATATGCAAGATCATTTCTACTGCCATATTGTTAAATAGAATCAAATGCATTACATATTATACTGTTTCTAAACTTGCACTACATATATGTTTAAGTACATATTTTTCTAACATTCTCCCTCCTTTTAATGCTTTTTTATTCTATTCAGAAATATAAACAACATTATTTCATTCCCTAGTCTCTTCTTCTCTGGAACTTTAAACTAGGCAAGTCATTTGTTTTATATTTCAGAAAGAATTTCATTTGGTATCAACATATTCAACTCCAGGTCTTGATACATAGTCTCAGTTACAGATACATCAACGAAGTCCCTAACGAATCTTTTCACACAAGGTATCCCGCAACAGACACATGCTCCCAATATGAGCAAAACTACACAAATAGCTATCAAAATATTCATTAGGATTTAACCCCACCCCCCAAAAAGATTCTGGAAAAAGTTCGTCAGTGGGTTTGGGCCTGGTTCCGCCATTGCTGATACTTGCTGAATTACCTCTAGGTGGTCGTTGATTTCATTCTCATTATCTGGGATATACGCACAGCATTCTTCTTTGATAAGCGCGCACGTACCACCTCTCGCCGCTAGGGTGAAGTCAAGAGCCATTCGGTTTTGTAGTACAACAGTTCTCATTGCATTCAGTTCATCAGTCACAAGTTCGAGAGCAGAAAAAGTCGCATTGCTCATTACTTCGAGAAGTTTCGACAATTTCCTCAGTTCCCAGATCGATTTGACTGCTCCATAGGCTGGGATTATTCCAGCCCAGGATATAACACTGTCACTCAAGTCCATATGAGTCAATTTTTCTTTATCTTTTATGGATGAATAATCTTTCCAATCAGCTTCGATTTTACCCACTGGATTAGCAGGTTTCTTGACTGAGTTCCCAGTTCTTTGAGCTATATCTCTTACATTTCGTATCTTACCCAGAGGCAATTCTGCAGTATGTCTTATTGCTGGAACCAGATAACCCAAAAAACAACTGCCGGACCAATTCTCAGGTAACCATTTATATGCTTTTTTCCCACAAACAAAATAACAATTTTCTACTTTAGTACTGATGCAGGTTAACTCTGAATGAAACGTTTTCCTGTCTATAACAGACAACTGTTTATACAATTCAGGATTTTTCTGTACATCTTTCAATGTTGTTTTCATTAAACTTAAACACGAATCATAATTCGTGCTACAACTAATACTCTGATCTTTTGCTTTTATATAGCACTTATAAGACACAGTTATGTCACAATTACTCCAACCAACTTGGAGCGTATCATTTTTGTAAAAACAAACAATTCCCTTTTGTGTAACAGGTAAGTACAGTGCCACTTTGTCCTGTGATCTCACAGAACCTGTATCAAAAAGTAGATTCTCCCAAGTCTCATTTATCCCCAAGGGGACAGCGGACATCAAAAGTCCTCCATATGCTGTAGGTATGGCTGTACAAACCCAACAATTTGAAATGTTCATAGTCTCTACATACACACGTTTCATGGCTAGGTACGTGTTAAAGTTTGGATGCCAATCTGTGGCCAGTCCATCACGTTTCGTTATTTTTATCTGTGTAGTTATTTGCAGGAAAACCCCCAGCAAAAGAAAAGTCACCACCAACATGGTTAATAAGTGTATGATCAGTAGGACAGTAAACCAATGTCTTTGGGGTTGCTTTGTACTTTTATACACTCTGCCCCTGGTCATTCTGTCTCTGTGGTATATCAGCTACAAAATGTTTGTCTAACTGGAAATTCTTTACCGGCTTGCAGTGGGTCAGGTGAACCCAGGACGACCTCTCCGCAACCTTTACTGCAGTAGGCGTTGCCAACAGTACCTGGTACGGACCTTCCCACTTAGGACTTGTCCAGTTTTTCTTCTTGATGACTTTTAACCACACCCAGGATCCTGGGGCTAGCACTGCGTCCGGCTTCATCTGTTCTTTATCTGAAAAAGAGTTTAACTGCAAAACAGTCTTATTGGTTAACAATCTTTTCATATAGCTGGCTAATGAGCCATCAACCTCCAGCTCTGCAGGCATAAGAGCTTTCCACTGTGGCACATAATATGCCCTTCAAAATACTACTTCAAAGGGGGTCAAACCCTTTACATTTGGAACTGTTCTCATGCTCAGCAATGCTAGAGGTAAACAGCAAATCCAATTCTTCTGAGTCTCACTCATCAACATCCTTAACTTGTTTTTCAAAATCCCATTGTACCTCTCCACCAGTCCTGCTGACTGTGGGTGGTAAGCACAGTGATTCCTCAAGGAAATCCCAAAAAATCTCCCAAGTTGCTGAATTGTCTGATTGACAAAATGTGTCCCATTGTCACTATAGATTTTCTCCGGTATGCCAAATCTAGGAATTATTTCCTTTACTAGGGCCTTTGCCACTGTTGCTGCATCCGGATTCCTGGTTGGAAAAGCTTCTACCCATTTTGAAAACATATCTATGATCACTAAACAGTATTTCTTTCCTTCACATTTATTCAGTTCTATGAAGTCCATGCAAATAGTATGGAACGGATATGGTGGTGTAGGGAAACTCCCTTGCTTCGGTTTGAATGCTCCCTGTGCATGATGTTTACTGCAAATATGACATGCTGCACAAAATTTTTGTGTGTAGTTCGTAAATCCGTATGTCTGGAATATTCTGTTAACTAACTGTACCATCCCCCCTGTTGAGACATGGCTCTGCCCATGGCTCAACAAAGCCGCATATCTAAATAAATTAGACGGTAATATTGGCTTTCTCTCTTTGGAGATGTACAATCCATCTTCAAGGATTGCTCCTCGTCTTACCCACTTCTGTTTTTCTGCTTTCGTAGTTAATGTTTGCATTGTCTTTAACATTTCTAAATCTAAAATCTCAGAGGGTTGTAATTCCTCATTCAAAAGTAAAGTTTCTGAGTCTGAGGCTGCTTGCTTTGCAGCTGCATCAGCTCGTGCATTACCTTTTGAAATCTTATCCTGTTGCTTTGTATGAGCTGCACATTTACAAATAGCTACTTTAGTAGGTAACTGAATGGAATCTAATAAATTCAAGATTAGTTGCGCATGATTAATCGGTTTACCAGTGGATGTTATCATTCCCCTATTTTTCCACTGCTGCGCAAAAACATGCACTGTGGAGAAGGCATACTGACTATCAGTATATATGTCCACACATCTGTCTTTTGCTAAAGTGCAAGCTCACGTTAAAGCTATCAATTCTGCTGCTTGAGCAGATAAGTTAGGCTGCAGAGGTCGGGCTTCTACAATCCCAACATCAGTAACTACTGCATAACCTACTAGGTTCTTCCCTGTAGGACCCTTCCTACATGATCCATCCACATAAAATGTCACCTCTGCATCAGCAAGGGGTATATCAGTAAGATCCTGTCTGGGTAAAGTTATTTGCTCCATTTCCTGTAGGCAACTATGTGGTGTGCCATCCACAGAAGTCGGAAGTAACGTTGATGGATTTAATGTCGTACAACGTTCAATCACCATGTGAGGTTGACTCAGCAGTATGGTCATACAAGAAAGATGTCTAGCAGGAGACAAAAATGCAATTTTCTCTTGCAGCAAAATTATCGCAACTGCATGAGGCACCCTCAAGGTGAGAGGGTGGAATAATACCATTGAGGCCGAAGCCTGTACTGCCATGGCAGCTGCAACAACTGCCTGTACACAATGTGGCAACGACCATGCCACTGGGTCCAACTGTGATGAATAGTAAGCTATGGGGCGTTGCTTATTTCCATGCTGTTGCGTCAGGACTGACGTCATATATCCCTGCTTACAATCTACAGTCTGAAAAAAATCTCTTATGGTAATTTGGAAGCCCCAAAACTGATGATGAAGCTATCAATCGTCTTAGCCTGCAGAAGGCTGCTTCTGCCACTGGAGTCCAATGTAGTATATCTTGTGCTGCCATAGGTGTTTTAAATATTAAATCAGCCAATGGAGCCGACTCCAAAGCATAGTTTGGTATCCAACTTCGACAAAAATTAGTTGTTCCCAGGAAGGACATCATTTCCTTCTTGGTAGTTGGCTTGGGTGCTTGTAAAATTGCTGCCTTTCTATCTTCATCTAATGTTCTACCCCCCTTGGATATCACATATCCCAGGTACTTGACCTGTGTTTTCCAAAGTTGCAGTTTATGCTTGTTTACTTTATGTCCCTGTTCTGCTAAAAATCTCAATAATGCTATCGTATCTTCCCTACATTGCTGCTGGGTAGGGGCCGCAAGCAGGATGTCATCCACATAAAGTAGAACTTGACTGCCCCCTGGTGGAGTAAATCCCGCCAGGTTACTAGCCATCTCCTGTGCGAATATTGTTGGACTTTCACAGTATCCCTGTGGTAGTCGAGTATAGGTGTATCTGTTACCCTGAAATGTAAAAGCAAACCAATACTGACTATCTGGATGTATAGGTATTGAAAAGAAAGCATTGCTTATATCTACCACAGTAAAATACTTCTGTTGTGGCTTTAAATCATTCAATAAAGTGTGCGGGTCTGGCACCGTAGGTGCCCTAGGTATTATTGCATCATTTACAGCTTGTAAATCCTGTACCATCCGCCATTCCCGTTAGCTTTCCTAACACGAAATAGAGGGGTATTACATGGTGAATCCAAAGATTCTACCAGTACTCCTTTCTTTAGTAATGCTGCTATTATAGGCTTAATTCCCTGCTCTGCATCTTTTCTCAAAGGGTATTGTTTCATTTGTGGTCTAAATGCTGACTTCGTGTGATAGTTACTGGACCTGCTGTCCGAATAAGCCCTACATCTGATTTCCCTGTTGACCAAAGAGTGCTTGGTATATCACACAAGGCTTTTCTTCTTCTTCTAGTAAGAACATCAATCAGCTGTCCTCACTTTGCTGTAAGTGTACAGCTGGACGTGCTTGCGTTAACCAATTCAGTTTTTGCTTTTGTATTCCTTGTTCTGACAATTCTAAGTCGGTTTGCCTTTCCCACCTTGTCACTTTTTCACCTAGGTCTACCCATCTGGCATTCTTATGTTTGGTTAAACTGACATGCGGTAGCCAGTTGGACTTATACAGTCCCGTGAATTCCTGAGGTAATGAACAACTCACCACACTATTACCCTCAGTATCCCAGTACAAAGTTCGCAATACTAGCCTATTTGCAGGATTTCTGAACAATTTTTCCTCATATTCCTTATCAGGTCCTTGTGTACTACAATAGTACAGAGTACAATGTAACAAATGCTGTTGATCGATGTGAAGGGAGGGTACCTTACTGATGGCTACGTTCATCAGTTCTTCGGTCACTGCCCCTGGACCAGTCGTAACTAGGTCCTGGCTGTACCAATAATAGGCTTCACCCTCCGATTGCACCACAAAAGTGTCCATTTGTCTTTGTGCCTCCATACCCTTCATGGTAGGAACTACTGCTATGCCAAAAAGCTGCATAAGGTCTCTTCCCAGCAAATTCACTGGACATTTTGCAGAAAGTACTATCTTACTTTTCTGGGTCATACCTGAAACAGGGTCAGTTATTGCTATATCATGGGAAAGTGGTTCCCTGTATAGTTGTCCGTTTGCTGCTTTCACTAATATGTAGTCAGGTGAATCAGAGTGTTCCGGTAACTTTGAAGGATGTATCAAAGTCCGCGATGCTCCTGAATCACACAAAAATCTCACTTCCCTCCCCTCCACCAGAAGTGTAACTTCCGGTTTTGTGTCCGCCAAACAGAGCTCCAAGCTCAATAAGGCTAAATCTAAAACTTCACTTTCCTCATTATCTACTTGCACTTCCTTTATTCCTGCTACTGTGTTTACATTTTCTCCCTGCCCGTTACTCTCTCCTGATGACTGTTGAACGTTATGACTATCATATAGTCAATCCTCATCACTCCTATCCTTCCCTTCTGTAGACGTTTTTTTATTTGATCTGCAATCCCTTGCTAAATGTCCCTTCTTCCCGCACTTGAAGCACTCACCTTTTCTCTTTCTTTCCTCAAAAACCTCTGAGTCTCTGTCAGAGCGCTTATTGCTCTGAGCGTTTCTCCTACCCTTTTTACCTGACTGCACTACAAAGACTTCTGCTCCATCTTCAGCTGTGAAGACCTGCGTCTTCTTTTTCTTCTTGCTGTTAAAGTGTCTTTCAGCATGCCTAGCATACTCCAGTAAGGCTTGTAGCCTACTCGTTCGATGATCTATCATATGCTTTGTAATAAAGCTACTGATAGGGGCAATGCAACCTTTCAAAAATGCATTTTTCAATTGTTGTTCATATGAGCTATCATTTTTCTGACTTTCGGGAATAGGCATACCACTATGGTTATTAAAACATTCTAATAATCTACCAAAGTACCCATCCACAGTTTCATTATCTTGTTGTATGCACTGATTAATACAGGTCCAATCTGCTCTAGGTTTCCATTTTTCAGTAATTCGGTCCGTAAGACCCTTCAACCTAGTGTCTAACTCTGCGTCACTATGTAGGAGGGGTTTAAGTTGCGCGTCACGCGCACTCCAGGTGCCACAAACCATGTGCCAGTCTGGGCCTATAATTTGTCTAATAACTTTCTCTACTTCTTCCCCATTTAAGTGGTAACTCAATCGCATACCTTGTAAATCTTGTATAAACTTTTCATGATTAATTTTCGGATGGGGAATTCCCTCTGTAGCCTTCCGGATATCTTCCGGTGTCCATGGTCTATACACTAAGAGGGTTGGGTCCTGGCCTTCCTGTCCTGCCTGAGGGTTCGGTACTTCAATTAATGGACAGATTTCCTCACTCTCTTCTAGTGAATCCCTCAATTGAGTGTCCCTAAGTGTTTTACGTGTTCGGGATCTAGTCTCAATAGGTTCTCTTACAAATGGTTGTTTTAATGCCCCTGTTGCCTCAGGATAATGTGGGGGGGGACCGGCCTGTCCTCCCGCTTCATATCCTGGGTAAAGTATCGGAGGGGGCGGAGGGGGAGGGGCCGTTGCTACTACTGTATTATTATCTTCTTTATCTAAGAATAATGCTTTCGCATTTTTAACCTTTTGTTCCCTTCGGTTTACTTCCTCAATCCACCTGTGTGCTTGAGGAATACCCAACTGTCGCTGTTTTTTCGCCTGACCTTCTGCGTCAGATTTTAACTGTTTCAAAAGTTTCACCAACGAAACTTTGTCTAATTTACCATCAAATTCATATTTATTAACCCATTTTGCAAAATATCTCACATTATCTGCTCTCTGCAATTGCATATATTTCGCATCATCCGTCAAAGGTGGATCTCGCGATCTTTCAGTGCACTGATTTCCCATGTCTTTAAAAAAGACTGTTACGTAACCCTTCTCTTGTACCACATGGTATCTTCTTCCCTGTATCCACAGTAGTGTCTAGAATGACTGTTTACTTTGCTTTGTTTTTTCCCCTGATCTATGACCAAACATACAGTACTTCAATACGTTCTCGACCTGCTATTACAAATCTCAACAACAGTACAGTGTAACCTGGTCCCTGATCTAAAACAAAGGCAAAGAGGGAAACTCTCCTTACCTGAGCCTCCCGTTTATGACTGCACGTTTTCTTCTTGGGATCCAGTTTTCCGCTTTTCAGCCACAGATCAGAAAGTGGACAGCCTCTTTACACACAACAATTCAGTCAGAGGTCTTTTCACTCAAGAAGAACCATTTGTTTTGGCAGCTTCTCCTGCGCAGATTTATTACCACCCATGCACTCTGACCTGCAGCTTACCAAGGGAATTCCGGCTTAAGAAGGACCAAAATGTCAAATAAATTGTTAAAATCAGACTGTAAAATCATTAGGCTTTTCAAAATGACAGTCAATAACACAGGATGCTCAGGTTCAAATAACGTTTCTTTACTAATGTACATTAGGAGGCAAAAAACTATACAAAACAAGTATAGAGTTTTGACTGGCATGATACAGGAAGTAAACTTCTTTAAATACACTATACATTCAAGCTGTGCCCACCTTACTGACGTGGTCAGTCACAGGGCACCTACATCATAACAGTCTACAATATTCTATTCATAAAAGTGCTGAGGTTATACTTTTAAAAACTTTCCCATCAGAATAACACAGCCTTGCAAGGCACCTGGTCAATTACAATGTCTTCCTGTAAATGTTGCTTCTTCCAAGGTTTCAGGCCAGTTCGAATACAATAGTCAGTTCATCTCTTAATACGTTTCTTTGTCTCTCTGGTAAGCAGCTGCACTCTATCTTCGATAGTGTTCACAAGGCCATCCTTCTCGGTGGAAGGAAGAAAGATATACATGCATACATATTTATTTCTCTCTAACCCAGCAGATAATAATTGCTGAAAGACATAAGCCTGCAGAGCTGGCTACTGCCAGGGTCAGAGGTTAACCACACTGCAGCTAAGTTTCAAGCAATTACATGCAAGATCATTTCTACTGCCATATTGTTAAATAGAATCAAATGCATTACATATTATACTGTTTCTAAACTTGCACTACATATATGTTTAAGTACATATTTTTCTAACACAAAGGGATTGTTATTATGCACAAAATCGTGTTCCCAATAAGCCAATACCATGTTGACATAAGAATTAGCAGAGACAGTCCCCATTGCCACTCCCAGTTTCTGCAAAAAGAACTTGTCATGAAAAATAAAAACTTTATTTTCAAGTATGAGTTCCAACAAAGCACAAATCAAATATACTTTACTGTTAGAAAACTGACCTACCAGGGTTAAAAAACTTCTTATATATTCTATACCTAGGTCGTTCGGTATAACTGTGAAAAGTGAAGTTATATATAGAGTCACTAGAAGCAGTCCAGATCTATCTACAAATGTATTGGACCATGAGTATAAGTCACTCAAAAATGTTTTAGTGCCCTTTAACACACTGGATACAGTGTCCAGTAAAGGATGTAATTGTCTTTCCATAAAAATCGTTCAGTAACCCAACCCCTACTCGATACAATCGGTCGCATAGGTGATTCTCAATATTTTTGTGCACTGTACGTAACCCATAGAGGAGTGGTACCAAAGGATCTTCCACACAGAAGAACTCATATATGTCTTGACCAATCATTCAGTCATAAGCAGATCATATAACAAAAATTCCACCCTTTTTATGTTGCCATCAATTTGGAACTTGTGAATCAGTTTATAAGTCTCAGTATCTGATAACATCTCATTCATTTTACCTAGATAATCATCTCTGTCCATAATAACAACCCCGCCTCCTTTATCTGCGTATTTCAGTGGCAGTGTTACTTTGAAGTTCCTTAAGTGCAGAGTGTTCACTGGCTGTTAAGTTGTAAAATAGTGCTTTAGAGTCAAACATAGAATTCTCTCTAAGCTCATGTTCACATAACCTGGTAAAAGCTTTGACCGCTGGATGTATCTCAGGTGTGAAAGTACTGGGTTTCTTAAGTGTATTTGTACCTCTGCTTATGTTATTCTTAAATAAATACTTTAGATTAACATCGCATGCAAAGATGTTTAGGTCAATAATAACATCAGATAAAACAGCCTTGCGAGCAGGTATAAAAGACAACCCTTTATCTTAGAGTCTTATCTCATCTATAGAGAGGGTATGCAATGAGATATTAAAAATTAAGTTAACACATTCCTGTTTCGCATTCTCATATTGTTGCCTGATTTCGACCTCACTCGCCCCCTCCTACTAAACTGCTAGGTGTGACCATTGATAACAACCTCAAATTTGATCAGCATATAAATCAAACCATTACAAACATTCACAGAAAACGGGGCAGTCTATATAAAAATAAAACATTTCTAACCCAACCAGCCAGGATAACCATTGCTCAAACTCACCTCCTTTCCACACTATTCTATGCCTCACCCATTTTCACCAACCAACCCAAAACCAAAATTTCCAAGCTCAACACCTGCTACAATCAAATTTGCTACCGGTGCCCCCTACCAAGCTCACCACTGGCATTCCCTAAAACAACTTGATTGGCATAGATTCCATAATCTCCTAACCTTCTGTCAGCTTTCCTTTGCCCACAAACGCCTACCATTTCCAGATAAAACACCAGTACTGGCCAATCTACTAAAACTACAAACTAATCCTAGACAACTTCACTCTAATGATAAAAAGCTAATCAAGGTTACCAAAATCAATAACACAGCAGGGGACGCTCTCTCTTTCCTAACTACGTAGGTAAAATTTGGAACTCCCTACCTTCTGCTGTTACCTCAGCAGACTCAAAGGTTACATTTAAAAGACTCCTCAAAGAACACCTAAAACTCATATGGATATGCTACTGCTCCTCACCAGGTTGACCTCCCCAACCATACTCATCCTCTTCCCCATTCAACTATACCATTAAGAGGAACTGCAGCTTTCTTAACCTCTAGCTTCCTCTCAGTGTCACCTCTACATCTGGCCCCTTTACTTGTAGTGGCACTAAAACACTACTAGGACACTCTCTTACAAACCTTTTATAATATTCTTTCTTTCTTTCTACATTTTTACATCTGCCTTTTCCTTACTTTCTCACTTAATCTTTATAACCTATCACTTAACTCTGCTGTTCCACCTGCTACTATACACTTGACCATGTCTAAATTGTACATATCCCAACTGCATAAAGTATAATAATGCAACTTCTAGACACAAAGTTAACCCAAATATCTCACCCTGCATTTCCTCTTACTTATGTATTGTCTCATCCTAGTCTAAAACTGTAAAAGATGTGCACATTCTATGTAATTATTTTAATTTTAAGCTTCATAACTATGTAACTATGTTAATTTTAAAGCTTTGTATTATCTATGTAAATTTGCATGCTATGTATACACCTAATATTTGCTTGTTATTTGATCTTTGGAGCCTTTCTTCCCAGGCCTTTACTGAAAATGGACATGGATCCAGTCAGACTTTCCCGGTCAACAAATGTAAAATAAAATAAAATAAAATAATAAATAAATAAAAAATAATTCCTGGAGACTGACATCAAGTAATACTTTATTGGTATGCAGCCCTTGAATTCTCTGGATATGACAACATATTGGTAGTATCACAAATAACCAGATACATGTTTGTAAGCATCAGTCACAGTTATCACCCGGCCTGGAAAAACACTTCATAATCAACCATACTGTCCGTCAGGGCTGCAGAAATGTATCTGGATAATTCAGACATGCCTGGGTGGGTGGGTGAAGGTAGGGAGTTTCAAATGTGTTTTTTTTTCTGTAAAACTTGAACTACAGATAGCTATTTTTCTTCATAGTTTCACAACAGAATGTTGTTAAAGTGGCTAGTTATGCATCTGAAATGTACAACACATGTATTTGGGATGCAGATCTGGCCACATTTTGTGAAAGTAAGTGAAAAAAAAAACAGTGTCTGATGGTAGTTAATACTTTGCAGAAGTGATAAGTATTTCCAAATACCTCTGACGTTGCTTCTCAATGCTTGCACGGGCTCTTGCTTATTATCTTTCAGTGATATTGCTAAGCAGAACTAAATTAAAAGATGTTTTTGCTATTTTTGATTCATTTTTAGATTCTGTAAATCACAAAGTGAAAATTAAACATTTGTTGATACCCTGCTGTTTTTTTTTGCCAGCTACTGAGGATGTGGGAGTACAGGAAGAGACTTGATGTGGTGACTGCTTCAGGTAGGCTGAAGATCTCAGAAGCAGAACTGGAGAAGCAGGACGAGTCATTACTTGTGGGAAGCTTGGTTAAGGCAACAATAATAAGGGGCTGAAAAGATAGAAATCTTAGGATGTATAAAGCAGGTCTCCAGCTAAGAAAGTGGAGGGCTATGGTTAGGAAAATGGTTTACAGGAAGAAAAGAGATATTTGGGGTACAAAGACTGAGTAATTTGTAGAAAGGAAAGTAGGAGTAAGGGAAATATGGAGCATGCAGGCTGAAGTAAGGTAAAAGGGGATGCAATTTAATCCCTTAACTATGAGGGATACACCAATCTCTTACGTAGGAAATGGTCAGTACTATGGGTGATGCAATCATTATTTTTTGCATGCCATTTTATTTTAAAATAATTAGGAATTCAATTTTAAAATTAAAAAAAAAATCCTACCCACAGATTGCGCACGTAACTAGTTTGTTAGTCCATTAATTGTACTAATGAAATAATTGCACTGCGGCTTCCTATTAAAATCCATATGAATTGGACCCCAGAAGTGAGGTATCATGCAATTCATTAGCATGACTTCTCATTTCCCATCTTTCACATAGTAAAAGGATAAGTCCGTCTTTTGTGGGGAAACAGGCTTCATCTGAAATAATTTGCTCATGCTATGATTTGACCATAGTGGAACAGTCATTGATTTGGTTTAACAGAAGCAGTATGTTTGTGTGTGTGGGGGTGGTGTCTGTGAAAAAATTATCATCATATCTTTTATTTGTGAACAATTTATATGATTTATTCATGGTCAAAAGAAGTGAAGTCTTACAGAAAGGAACACAGTACTGGGATACATACCTCTCAACTGTCCAGATTTTTTGCAGAATGTCCAGATTTTTGCCTCATATTTGAAATATGTACCTCAGAAAAGTTGAAGTCAATAATTAATGACACATATTTTAGTTTCAGACTTCAAATCTATCAAAAAATGTATGCTAACACAAAATCTGTTATTCTAACAACTTTCTAAGTTTATAACAGCAATACTTAAAATCTATTCCCATTTTTAGACCTTTGCTCCCTCATTTTATTAAGTCTTGTCCAGATTTCTTGTGCTAAGAAGTTAAGAGGTATGCCGGGATAGTATGTATGCAAAAGGAGTTCATCCTAATGTTTGTTTTACTTCAGAAAACAATGAAGATGCATCATGCAACTCAGGTTTTAGGTTTTCAATTGCAATTTTATTATAATTTTACAGCATCTCTAAAACACATTTCTTTAGATTTAGCTGTTAACATACCTGTGCATATTTTACTTTGTGTCACATTGGAGATGTATATCATACATACAATAATTATATTATTATTGTTATTAAATATTAATATATATTTTGCTTTTATAACACAAGGACTAAGACCACCATTTATTTGTCATTTAAAGTCATGGATTCTAGCACTTTAAATGTTAACAGAGAAAATAAAGAAGAAAAATATTACTGGAAAGATGCAAAGATTCTCTTATCTCTGCTCATAATGGCATAACTCAACTAAAGAATATAGCAGAATATCCATATTTTTGTCCAAAAAACATTTACTTAGAACCATCAAATTATTTTAGAGATCAATTCAGTATTGACAAGCTCCACCAATTGGACTGCATGTCTATTATTATGAGTTGACTGCCAAAATACAGCATACTTGGTGTCCATTAGATCTGAGTATATGACTTCTGCTCAGGATATCTAGAACATATGTTTATTGTGTTGACAGCACATCAGAAGAAAAGCTTTATAGCTTTCTCTAGATCTTTTTTAAAACTGCAACATGCCATGGCTCAAATTTTGCAGTTTAAAGTAGTCAGCATGCTGTGGTAGAGCCGGATTTAGATAACTGATAATGGAAATGCAGTCTTTGGGAATTTGTTTACCTAATTGTACCACTATATTTTTACCTAATTGTACCACTATATTTTTACCTAATTGTACCACTATATTTTTACCTAATTGTACTACTATATTTTTACCTAATTGTACCACTATATTTTTACCTAATTGTACCAGTATATTTTTACCTAATTGTACCGCTATATTTTTACCTAATTGTACCACTATATTTTTACCTAATTGTACCACTATATTTTTACCTAATTGTACTGCTATAATTTCCTTTCAATTCTGTTATGAACGCTCATAGGGGAACCGACATATATGGGGGTATTTAGAAATGAAAAGTGCTGCATAAGGCACTGCTTTATGTGATCACATATTTTAAAACTTTTCTGCCTTCATCAAATGTGGATAGATATGCCTCTAAGCTAAATATTTTGCACTAAGTGCAAATTGTTTAGTTTACAAGAATATCCAGCCACCTTCTTTAACACTATAAATGTTTAAAACATGCCAGATCACATTAAAGAATGTCTCATGCAGTGCTATTCATTTTTTTGACTACTAATATTTTCTTTATTCAGAGGCTTTAAATGAAAGGGTTTATAGGCCTCTCACTTCAAAATTTGAATATTTCATTATGGTATGCTGTTACTGGTACACACAACTTATTCATGAGATGTAGATTAAAACACTGGTCCAGCACTTATATGTACTGAATTACCATTACATCAACTAAAATATATTTTTCAGAAAATTGTTTTCATCTTTAACATGTCATGGCTCAGATTCTATAGTCAGAATTACACAAGATGGTGTAATACATTTAGTAGTGAGCTACATTTAAATGCATGAAGGTATAATAACAACCTTAGATGCTTCTTTATTGGAGTATCTTAATAAGTTCAGTGAACATTTTATGATTAACCCTCAAAATAAAATTGTCAAATGTCATTTCATGCATACGTTTCAAATGTAAGAGTACATATGCCTTTTATTACCACTCCTTAACATGTTGCGTTACACTTTGTTTCCATTGGAAGCAGATTATATGCATTTAAACCTTGAGGACAGAAAGGTAGTCAGGTGCATTTTGTACCTGACTATGCCATTATAATTTTCAAAAAGTTTGTCAAGAATTTTCAAAGTGATTTGAAATACTACCTCTCAGACACAGTCACTCACAGTCATTTTAGTGTCATAGTTTGCCATGGTGTATTAATATATATATATATATATATATATATATATATATATATATATATATATATATATATATATATATATATGGGTCCCCTTCACATGGTCGACTTTTCAGAAAGTCAAATTTCATATGGCCGAGACCATATGATTGACTTTCAAAAAGCCAACCACGGGGAACCGCTATCTCCATACAGTGCGGAATCTGAAAATATCCTTCTTCCGCACTGTAGTGCGATCTCATAGTTGGTATATTTAATTTATGGGGGGTGGGGGTAGAGGTAAGTGTTTGTTGTGTGTTTTTTGTTTATTTTACATGGTCGGCTTTTCGAAAGTCGATCATATGGTCTCGGCAATATGAAAGTTGACTTTCTGAACAGTCGACCATGTAAAGTAGACCTATGTGTGTGTGTGTGTATATATATATATATATATATATATATATATATATATATATATATAAACACACACACACACACACACACACACACACACACACACATATATGTATGAATATATATCTGTAGGTATATATGTGTACTTTAAATTACTGAAAGCACCCATTGTAAACTGGCAAAATAATGATGCTGACTCACCAGTATGCATGCCTTGGTGTGTACAAACCTTTACTGTTTTTAAAAGTAAAAAAAAAATAATTTTTGCAGAAGGCATGCATCCCTTCATGCTCCACACCCTCTGCTAACTCTATATATACTACTTCTGAGATCCCACAAACATGGGGTAAGGGCAAATTTCCCAATCCTGGAAATTGTGTGATCCATAATATATATATATATATATATATATATATATATATATATATATATATATATATATATATATATATATATATATATATGGTATGAAATGCAGCAGTGGCCCGGACTATATCTTTCATGATTTGTCATTTCTTTGGAAGAAGAAAGCATATATATTTCTTCAGAATAATGATTTTTTTTAATTTGTAACATGCTTAGTTCAAACTATTTTTGTAGCAGCATCCAGAGTGGTACCATCAAATTCAGCACTGAGCTGCACTGAAATTGCGGAGGTTAAATAGAAGTTGCATTTTGTGCCTGAGGGTTTAATTATGGTTACTTGAAAGTTTTATTATGTACTGTCATAAAGGACTTGACATTAGATTGTTTTAACTATAAGTACAATATTCAGGGCCTTATATACCTTCAGTGTCACATTGTAACATTTTAAATTATACTAAGTTGACATTTGGCACTATCTGGTGTCTTCTTAGGCTAAGTTATGCATCATCACTTCATAGCACATCTTTACTGAGCTGTCATTGCATAAGAAATAAAAAAGGTATATTACAACAGGAGTCATTATATTAATTTCTAACATGTCATGGTTTGAACTCCCTGGTTTGATACAGCTACAGTGGTTGGGTGAGATTTAGTGCCGAGCTGCAATTAAATTGATACGGGTATAATATGTCATTGTGAACCATCCAAAGGTAAGTGACATATGGTCATTTATACCTGGACACCAAGTACAGGCATTCATAGTTCTCCAAGTGTCATAATCTAATATTTTGCATATATAATTAACAGAGAGTGTGGGGTACTTTCCCACAGCAATAATCTTGTTTTATTTTTATTTTTAATTTTGCATACACCAAAGTTATTACTCGACTACGGTGGTGGTGCTGCGATAGCGTTGTCGCCTCACAGTAAGACGTTGTCCTGTTCGATTCTCAGTTACAGCATCTTCTGTGTGGAGACATGCGTGAATGGGCGTACCTCCGTTGAAGGTTGTGCATCAGGGCTGGCAACTCGGCACATAAAAATCTACTGCCAATCATTAGCGGACCGGAGTTCTGCTGTGGCGACCCCTAACCGGGAAAAGCCAAAAGACACAACAATCAAAGTTATTACTCAGTGCATGCCTAGTAGCATGTTGACGTTCGCATTGCTCAGATTTTGTGGGCAACAGTTTGAATGTTGACATTTGGGTCTTTTGATTAAATACAGCAGACCCCTATAAAAATATATATGGTTCTATTCTGCATGATTTAAAGTACTTAATGTCAAAGTGAAAACATTGACAAAATATGTTCAAACATACAAAATATTGAACACAACAAATAACTACAAAATACTGAGAAAGGAAAACTATTTCCTTTCCCAATATTAGCAATAAAATCCTCAGTAACACTAATCTCAAATTTGTCTGAATACTGGCAGTGTTACGGGAAGGTTTTTATTTTTTAGCAATGTGAATAATGTGATTGGATAATTGATGGTTTTTAAGAAGTATATAACTTGTTTGATTTTAATGGTTATTTAGTTCTGAGGAAGTCCTGGAGTGGGACAATAGCACTCAACTCTCAACTTATTAACAATAAACGGATTTATACAACTCTTGAGCTGGATACCATGGCGTTCTTTTGGTTACTGGTCTTTTACTGCATGGGTAACACACATTTTTGGTTCTAAGGTTTTTATTTAAGTGAGGTGTAGGGTTAGGGTTAGGATAAAGGGGCAGCATCAGGGTTAGGCTGCTCCTTCCCTCAACCCTAACCCTACACCTTACCTTGGTAAAAATGTTCTAGTAACACTGCCAGTACACAATAGCACACACACACACACACACACACACACACACACACACACACACACACATGGACATACACAAATTAAAAACTCTACAACTATCCCCTTACCTAACCCTGACCCTAATCCTAAAATATACACATTTGCACACCTATTTTTTATCTTTCCTGGACCCTCACCCTAACTTACAAACATATGCACAAACACTCTCACTCCCCATCCCCACTCACCTGTCTTGACAAAACATACCATTGACATTTGCACACTCGGCTATACACACCTTTCACATTAGACAACATTGTCTGCATTTTGTCGAGCTTTTCTTGATAAGTATCAGGTCATGTGATAAGCAATATAAAGCTAGCTATACAGATGTCTTGTTCTGAACATTTGAAAATAAATATTTTTTAAACATCTTTATTGAATTATCACTTGTGACATAGTCAGACTTACACTTATATAAAACTAATCAAGCCATATCAACAAGTTCACATTTACAAACATTATGCATAACATATATTATTTTATACAATATCATCAAATCAATATTACATAAAGTATTCAGTTCCTACCTTCTCTTAAACCTCATTCCTCCTTCAAAACATTTTTCTGCATGTATAGTTCCCACAATTTTCATTTTTTCTATGTAATTTACTTCCTCCCTTTTTCTAAAGATCCTTCTTCCTGTACTTTTATCTCTGTTACAATATTGACTACTTCAAATGCAGCTGATTTAGACTTTGGTTTAGACTTTGATTTCTGTTTTCCTTAGCTGCAAAGAATATTTTGAAATGGAAGGCATACGTTGCCATTTAAAGGTAGATCAGATTCATGCTAGAATGGCCTTTTGAAAGTGACGATGTGCAGCCTTTCAAATATAATAAATTGAAAAGAGTAACTTTCAGTTATCTTCTGTGTAACAAATACAGATGTTATTAAATACATAATTATATAACGCTGCTTGATATCAGGTGTAAAATGAATATGCACTCCCATGTAAAACTGATATATTTTTTTTTATATATTGTGACATAAAATTATATTAGAAATAT
This sequence comes from Protopterus annectens, assembly GCF_019279795.1. NCBI lineage: Eukaryota > Metazoa > Chordata > Ceratodontiformes > Protopteridae > Protopterus > Protopterus annectens. The sequence goes on from NC_056728.1 coordinate 1,261,178,097, forward strand.
TTTTTTCATAGAATTCAATATATGTTGTACTTTTATCCTTGAAGGTGGGAGTCCCACTTAATGCGGGATAACAGTTTCTGAAAAAATGTATGAGGAAGTCTCAAAACAATTTTTGAGCAACAAACATTAATATACAAGAAGAGAATAGCTGAAAAACTTAATAGTTTGGGAAGAATACTCTGGAAAATGGTCAGTAGTAAAAGGGTTAATGAAGGTTGTGGACAGATTGTAGATATTCTATGAGCTATACGAGAAGGATGACTGGGTGAGAGGTAAAGGAAATAATCAGAGGGGACAGGTAAGAAACGTACTGCCCCAAAGTGAAATGTAGGAGATATAAATGGTATCTTTGACAACCCGCAGGGCCAAAATGTATAGATATAGAGATATTCATTAAAAAAATCTAAATATCTCATTTTACATACCGAAATTAGAATGTATCACTGAACTCTGTGTTACTTGTATATACAAACTAATAAAGTGTATTAATTATAAATAGGACATAAAGGACAAATCCAGCTAAAGTAAATCTGTGATGAAAAACCCCTGAGGACGGGGCTAATACAATTACCTGAGTATGCTTTATCATTGCGTTAAAGTGTGCACCTAGTGATAATCGAATTCTAGTGACGAAATACCTGAGGTATTTCATATGGAAGACCACCTCTGGTGACAACATCGGCAGAGCTAAAATCCTGTTGAAGAGACCCACTGTTATAACAAAACATCCATTTACAGAAAATAATAATCCTGCCTTGGACGTGTTGAAAACAAAACTGATAGAGAAAAGTCAGATCTCAACACTGACTTCATCCCATATATGATCCATTTCTCATTATATAGAGTGAAAACAGACTATTTCACTGACATGGTGCACGAACTGACTTCAACAAAGCTATCATGGGTAATTCATAAGGAAAGTAATCTGGAAGGGTTGATTACATAGCCTTTTGAAAGAGTGTTGCTGTGTCAGATCAGAAAACATGTCTGCTTTGTTATTGCTCCTTTCAAAAATAACTGGCTACATACTTTTACAAATGCAAAAAGAAAAATCTGTGGTATCCCTTGAAGTCTCAGAAAACCCAGTATTCAACCTATACTGGGTCAACAAACCAAGAAGAAACTTCACATTGTGGAGGGTGTGAAGTTGAATTATGTTTATTAGTTCACTAATAAAAATCGAACTGTAAAATACGTACTACAAAATAATAAAATAAAAAACAGTAGGTAGTTCACAATTGAGTTATACTGACACATTGTTATTAAACTGAAGACTCATTGGCTTCTAAACAAGAAAGCTGTGGCTGAATGAATAAAATCACTTTAATAACTTAAGAAAGACTTGTTACAGTATGGGCTCCATCCATTGCTTTGAAGATACCAGCTTTGAGTCTGAGGAGTGCAGTATGTCTTCTGAATACATGCCCCATAGATTCACAGGTTTGAAGTTTTATTCTAAGCTTATATCTAGAGAGCCATTAAGAGGTTTACCTGTATCACCCATGTATCGTTAAAGGTATTCTAGTCTCCTCTGACTGCAAGACAAGTACCATCAATACCAGATATGATTTTGAGATTACTGATCCCATCACTGATGTTGGCATTGAAGGAGTTTAGGGAAGTACTCTGTTTGACATGCAGTGGGAGTCTTTTCCAAAGGTAGGAACTCACTGGGTAAGAAAACTGTAACATTAACAGGTACCATTTCTCTTACAATGGATGTTTATGTCTTTGGATCAGGTGTTTGTTAGATAGTTTGCTCTGTGTAGATGGAGAAGTTAAAACTGTGCAAGGTCTTTCCCTGTGTACTATAACAGCAAAGGTCACTTCTCAAGAGCCAGTATGAGCTGGAGTAGAAGGAAACTGATTTTAGTCTGTTAAGGGAGTTTAAGTTGATTAAATATGAAACATTTTTCATTAGGAATCTCAGGTAGCATAAACAATAAGCCAGCATGGCTGGAATTTTCATTTATTTTTTTCTGATTGTTTTTTCTGTGTGACCTTCTCACTCTTTGTTTTAGTTTGTTAGTTGGGATATTTTGCAGTCACCCTAATGGTAATGGACATCAGCTGGGTGTAACAGCATTGTGTTTCTTATACTTAGTCAAACACTCTGCTTGTGCTGTGCTGATGATGTCATAACAAGGCCTAAATATGCATATCCACAGCTAGTGGGGTTTGGCTTTATTGGTCTGAAGTTGTCCATTGAAACTACTTTAAAAGAAGTAAGTCATGGGCATTCTGAATCGCTATATAGCTGAAACACCTGATGTTCATAAGGGTCATTTGCATACATCCCATGTGCCTGGGTTGCAAGAGGTTTGAGAGGTTACTCAGTGGAAGTTCTAGCTTGGCTGGAGTTTTCATTCATTTTTTTCTGATTGTTTTTTCTGTGTGACCGTCTCACTCTTTGTTTTAGGATTTTTATTTACAAAAGATCTAATCAAAGGTAGGTTTAAGTCTAAGTTGTATACGAAAGAAGATTATTCCAATAGTTATTTGCATTTCAGAAGTGAAATCCTTCCTATCTGAAGGACGATATTATCAAGGGGCAGTTGGTAAGAACTGCCAGAATGACATCATCACAGGGTGATTTCCTGCATGAGTGTATTAGAATTTGTGGTTTTTTTACAGACAGATTATCCCCTTATTTGGTTAACAAAGGAGTAAAAGAGGTACAGCAGGGTTGGAGCCATAAATACATCCCCTTGCTGGGGAAAAGAGAAGGGGAGTGTGAAGGAGAAATAAACGATAGAAAAGACCCCGATGAAAAAGAAACTTATGCTAGGTCCTTTACTATGAAATATAACAGTGATGCAAAAGTCAGATAGAACATTATGACTAGATGGTGGCAGATGTTTTCAAAACTGCCCAACAGTTTAGTAGTTTTTTCTGAACACCTATTTTTACTTGTAAAAGAGGACACAATGTTAAAGGGATTTTTGAAAAGGGCAAAAACAATAAACACCCATATATAAAATGAAGAGATCTAAGGGGACCTATAAATGTGGTACTTGAAAACAGTGATGTTATCTATTGAACAGTGACAGTATTCACCTTCAAACCGAGAGGATATGAATTGAAGAGTACTAAATATTTAAAGTGTCTTAGAAGGTGGTGGTTTATTTGGCATCCTGTAAGGTGTGTGTGTGTGTGTGTGTGTGTGTGTGTGTGTGTGTGTGTGTGTGTGTGTGTGTGTGTGTCTTTCAGCTTATCCCGGTTAGGGGTCGCCACAGCGGAACTCCGGACCGCTAATGTTTGGTAGTGGATTTTTATGTGCCGAGTTACCAGCCCTGATGCACAACCTTCAACGAAGGCACGCCCATTCACGCATGCCTCCACACAGAAGACACTCTAGCTGAGAATCGAATGGGACGTCTTGCTGTGAGGCGACAACGCTACCGCAGCACCACTACTGTGGATTTGGCATCCTGTAAGGTATGTCTATCATTCTGTGTATGAAAAGCTGAAAGGACTTTGAAAAAAAGGATTTACGAGCACCTGAATGATATCAAGAACAAGGTGGAAACAAATGCACTGTGTAGGCATTCCTTTAAAGACAGTGTATTTACTTTTTTTGTTTTAGCACAGGTGGTCCGTGATACAAAAGGTGGGCAATGGGAGACATTAATTGTATACAGCAAACTTTTATGGCAGATAATATTAGTGGGAAATGGGAAACATTAATTGAATACAGCAAACTTTTATGCCAGACAAAATTAAATGCCATTAACCCACCAGGATTGAATAATCATGTTTCCATTGCCCTGGTGTTAAAAGTATGATCAGCAAAGTTGTAATACAATGTTGAGTGCATTATTGTGATCCCCTGTCAATGGAAGTTTTATTTAATTTTTTATTAATTTTTATTTTACATACAAAAGAATTATTGTTTCATTAGACAAAGATTAGTTCAGCTTGAATATTTTGAACATAGTTTAATTGTTTTTTAAAATGTGACTACACATATAACATATTTTTTAAGATGTTTTTCATAGTTTGTGGGTTTTTGAATGAATTGTGTTAAGCAAATACATATTGAAGGAAATGTCAAAAAAGGAATAATTTGTCCTACCAATGAACTTTGAACTCAGGATATAAATTAGTTTCAAAGTGTTTGTTGCATTGTTCTGAAGAAGTCTTTGTTGAGACAAAAGTGCTTAACTTCTACTAAAAACTATTTGTCATTTAATTTAAGGTGTATTCTCTACTTTAGTGTTCTCCAATGGCCAGGGCAGTTTTTGGATTTTTTTTTTATTACTGATTTTATTATATCTCCGATAGACTTTATTATTGTTTTAGTCCGTATTTTTTTTTTTTTTTTGCTTCTGTGGTCGAATAATATCAACTAGCTTTATAAAAAAAGGAAAATAATTTTGACCAAAAATAAGAAGAGTAATTTCCAGAATATTAGAGCCCTTGTCACTAAAATAAACAAACAACTCAGGAGCTTAATAAAATCCATCAAAGACAAGCTTGAGGCTAAAATAGCTTTTCAAGACAATCATAAAAATGTTTTCGTTATGTTCGTAATCTCAAAAGCACAATGCAGTAAAGTGCTGAGCTAATTGTGAACAATGTCACCTACACTGAGACTGAAATTACAGTGAACCCACTGGCTGATGAATTTAGCTCTAAATTTACCCCTCTTTCCTACCTTTATTTGTCCCTCAGGATATATGTGAAACTGTCTAACCTGTACCTATTATACAAGACCAAGTCCTAAAAGTGCTATCAAAAGCTAAAAATACTGCATTGATGGGTCCTGACAATATTCCTGGATGCATCATAAATAGCATAAAGCACAATTTATTCACACCCCTAACAACACTGTTCAGTCAAGACTCCATGCAGGTTTTGTACCAAGTGAATGGAGAACAGCTACAGTCATTCCCTTGCACAAGGAAGGACCTTCCACAGACCCAGGCAAGTACAGGTCTATAAGTCTGACCAGCCTCATATGCAAAGCCATGGGAAGACTTATTATGGAATTAATCAATCAGGACATAGAGAACCTCTAAACACTAGACCCATCTCAGTTTGGATCCATCAAGGACAGGTCATGGTTACTCAACCTGTTGGATTTTTTTCAAAAGGTCTCCAAAGCGATGGATGAAGGCAAAATGGTACAGATCACATACCTTGACCTGGCTAAAGTTTTTGACAGAATTCCAAACTCAGGCATAGTAGAAAAGCCAAATAAATTTAGAATATACTCCTATGTCACCTGCTGGATTGTCAACTGGTTCACAATTAAAATAGGTGAAGTTACCTCCAGAAAGTGACCAGTCACTAGTGGAGACCCCCGGGGTTCTCCTGTTTGGCATCTACTTTTCTGAAGTAAAAGCTAGTAACAAAGGGCTCTGACTAACTAGGTTTGGCAATGACTGCAAGCTTGGAGCAGTCACTGAATCCCCAAATGACTTCAGCATCCTGTAGGAAGGTTTGTCTCAAATAAAGAACTGGTGTCAAAATCATGGTCTGACACTAAATGTCAAAAAATGCATTATTGTATCCCTTGTAAAGTCATCTACCCCCAGGGAAATAACACACTGACAATATACCCCTAAGAGTAGACCCAGTTGTTTGGGGTTTGGGAATTTATGTGGACTGTGACCTAACTTTTGACCAACATGTGTATATTGTTGTAAGAAAATCCTTCTATATTGCACAGCTTACAAAAAAGGGTTATGTGTAGATCTAAGGATGTCATTGAGCCCCTTTACTCAGCCCTCATTAGGTCAGTCATTGAATAGAATGCCCCCTTTGTCATGCATCTGTCCAGACACTTGCAACAACTGGAATGTCTACAGCGACACCTTACAAAATGGATACAAGGCCTAAACAAGATGTCCTACATAGACCAACTCATAGCCCTCTCACTGTACTTTGTATCCTACAGACTGCTAAGAGGTGAACTGTGTCTGGCATACAAGGCATCATCTGACCCTTTATTGATGGATTTACTGCACATCAGCAAGTCAAATGACATCAGACATTTTCAGTCAAGGGATCTAAAGCCTCTTCTGCAACATCATTAGGATGGTTTTGATGGACAAGTATATTTTGCAGAGTCTATCACTGCTATGAAACAGACTCCCCATCCACATAAATTAAAGTTCATCCCTGTCCATTTTCAAGCACAACGTAGATCAGGATTTCCCCCTGTGATACTAATGGACAGCTGGAGCTTCTAAATGCTTTATCACGTGCATGGGAGCCCTCAAATTATCTATGGTATGATCCCATTTATTCTCATTAGGGGTAATATATAATTATCGACCATGGGATGGGTAAGGGCAGTCTATAACCAAATGGGATAGGTTAGTTTGAGCTCAAAAAGGGAAACTGGCTAGGCTTAAAATGGCCAGAAGGGCAGCCAGCCTAGTACTCACCTATGAACCTATGATTAAGGAGCTGTTAATGAGGTGCTTTCTGTGCTCCAGTGGTACAAGGTTTGATTCCCTCAGCTTCCACTGTCTAACTGCGTGGCTCTGAGCAAGTCACTTCATGAGACAATGCTCCTGGGCTGAGTTTGAAAAAGGTCCATGGAGATCAATGCTCTACCCTGAGAAACAAATACATATAAATAAAATAAATAATAACTGAACAATTAGAGTTATATGGTAAAAGGAAACATATGATTTAGATTCTGTAATGTGTGCAGCAACTGTGCTAAAACAGAAAATGGAATGGTTTAAGAAGATTGGATGTTATTTCTAAGAACAGACAGGATTATTCAGGATAGAGATGTTTAACTATGGTTAGAAAAAGGGATAGGGATAAAAAAGGAAAGACAAGATTTGAAGTTAGGGCATGGAGGAAATAAAAGATCATCTAAAGATGGAAAGTTTTCCTCTTTCTCTGCAGGACCCTGCCCGATGACTAAATTTCCAATGTCCAGTGGGCCCATTTATTTTAAAGACATAACAGCTGGGCATCCCTGGGTTAGCAAGAGTCCTATAGCCCATTTATTCCTGCTTGATGCATTCATTCCCCACTATGATAAGAGCTGGGCAGTAGAGAGTGGATCATCTAATGGGAGCTGAGGAATAGCATTACCCCTGGTGCAGTCCCCCCTTCATTAGCTCCATTAATTGCCACAATACTGCTGACCTCTGGAAGGCAGCATTCCTCCACATGCGTACACACATGTACTACTTCCTGGGTTGCATATTACTATTTACCACATGGTAGACAGTTTTCTGCAGGCTCATGGCACCAAAATGGCAAGCCATAGCCACCTCTCTCTGCTCAGGACGGAAAAGTGGAAGTGGTAGCTCACTCTCATCCTCTCCAGGCCATCTTTTTTATCACCATGCCACTCACCAAACACAGATCTTTGGGGGAAGTTAGGGCTTCTTCCCTTTTCACCACAGGGCTGGTCAGAGATGAAAAATGTTGTGGGTTATGAGATAGTATATCTGGGAGAGGCTACAATACTTCGGAAGACTTTTTTGAATGTTAACCTAAAATTAAAAAACAGAAAATAAAAGAAACAAGAAGTCAAGATTATGTGATCACAGAGCAGTACATGTGATTTTTGAGAAGAAGAGATAGTGGATTAATATAGAGGAGTGATTTTAAAAATACATTTAAGAAATAATGGAGGAAGGACAAAGGAAGATCACAGGACTAGAAGAATAATTTAATACTTTTGAAGCATACATGACACAATATGTATTACATTTTTCTCTGTCAGCTTGACATATTGTTTATTTACACCAAATAATAATGAGGTAAAATACTTACAGCCTGTTACACAATAAACCCACAGTTAAAGCACTCATTTCCATGCTAGTGAGTGGATGCTCAGTAGCTAACATGGCACCTTAACTTGAAGTATATTTAGCAACCTCTAAACTGAGGTAGTCAATAAGCAAAGCCACAGAAAACACTTGAAATAGTAAGATTCTAGCTTCACACTTTATATGTCCCTGCATACTGAATAAACCTCATAAAATTACTATCCATATTATTGCTTTAGAATGACGCAGATGAATGAATGCAAGGGGCAATTGGCATGTGATGAATATTCTTGACAGAGGACTACAATATCAACAGGCATAGACCTCAAACATACTGTAGCAGAGCTGAAGACAGCAGTTAGATCCAGATTAGTCCAGACTGGAAAACTACAATAAACACTTCTGATTGCTATGTTATCAAGTACATCCTGTAGTAATTAAATTTCTATTTGCCAGATTTTGTTTTTGGCACAGACAGAAGGGAGTGAACTCTTAGCCAGAGAACTGATTCAAAATGTGGCAAACAGGAAGTGTACTGGGAGTAATCCAAACGTTGGATACATTCACGCAGCACTGCAGTGTACGGAAATACAGCAGCTTACCAGTTTACAGTCACAAAAAAACAAACTGGCCAGGAAATCAGTTAACATTTTGAAGTTGGAATAGCCTGAGCAGACACTCATCTCTTATCAGTTTCACCCCGTCTCAGCATGAGCCCAGTGCCCTCTAGTTTTAGGAGCAGCACATGCTTTAACAGGCTGACTTCTCACATTTAGCTGCTTCTCCTTCATGTTTTCTACTTCACAGAATCAGCTGTCTAAACTAGTGTGGCACACATTTTCACACCGGACGTAAATTAATCCACATTTTGAGTACTTCAGGATATACTAGCATTATACTTTCACTGATGCCAAATATTTCTTAAGATGAAGCAGCCTTTTCTGTGTTGAAACAACTTGGAGTAGTCATTGTCAAAGAATATTGCTGTAGTTCTATGCAGTTTGACTTCATTTCACAGATGTTACACTAGATAACTTGATGGATCTGCTTATCCTTGAACTAACTACATGGGAAGAACACATTTATGTGCACTAAATGTCAAAGTCCAGCAAGAACTCTACCTCTTAAATGTTGACTTAAATGGTTTGTCCCCATCTTTAACACCCCTACCTTCATATCTCAGTGCTTGATGTATGAGGTGCATTTTCTGAGCTATAGCCTTTATTTCTGACTTGTCAGTTAAGAGCTAAATGGCTAATGTATAACGCTTTTTATTTACCTTTGAGCAATTTCCAAAAGAATAGCATGTTTTTCAGTGTTAGGCAATGTGTTCTTGGCTTATATCCAATTAGTTTGTTAATCCACTATAAAACTGTTCAACTCTCGTAGAACTCAGAGGAACAGCTCTAGTGTTTGTACAAAGGCTGACTGTTCCACAGTGTGCTCTAAGGAAGAACATAAAATGAAAAAATTGAATTTTGTCACTTTTGTATTAAACTATACAGATGGCCATGGTGGTTAGCATTATAGCCTCGCAGTAAGAGGCTCTCTGGTTCAGTTCTTGGCTGGAGTGCGTTCTGTGCAGGGTCTGCATGTCCCCCCTGTGGTTGAGTGACGTTTTAAAGACGTGCAGTAGGAGCATGTGTGTGCCTTCTGTGAAGGTTGGGTGCTGGGCTGGCAACTCGACACTGTAAAACCCCCCCTGCCAATCAATCTGTGGACCGGTGATCCACTGTGGTGACCCCTAACCGGGAAAAGCCGAAAGATTGTATTAAGCTATACAAAGATGGGCTCTCCAATACTTCTAATAAAATGAAAATCCAAAAAAATGACCAAATGGACTGACTTAAGCTATTAAGCACCAAACTAAAAACAATAAAGGGAAAGCAGAAAGCAGGTTTACGTGTAAATGCTTTGGGTTAATTTATTTGTAAAGACTTCTTCAGAGACTTGGAAATAGCTCATTGCATTTTAAATACCAACAATAAAAGAACATGGCCGCTTTTCATCAACCATCAACATTCAATTATATATGTATAATAATATTTAAAAACATGAAAATGTTAAATATAACAGAATCATGATGCACAAATGTCTGTTAATGTCTACGTTTTCTAAACTTTTACAATAATTATGGGCCAGATTCCATAAAGTTTGTGGAAGCTATTTGTGGAGAGTGCAGCACACCAAAGGAAGACTTCAGCACATCTGCTGCGGACACGATTCCTGAAGACAGCCTGAAGGCAGACTGAATACATAAATATTCAGTGTAGGATAATTAGGGGTTCCCTGCATGCCAGTGTGATTCTAAAACACATTGTGTGCACACATCACAACTCAAATTCGACAAGCAGCCATGCCAGCTCCATTTTTGAAATCATCAGCGCATACATTACTGACCCCAAGGAATTCAAGCAAATACTATGGTTTAAGGTGAAATCCATAGCAAAACAAACAAAAAAAAGTAAAATGCAACCTGCTGGTAATATACTGCAACAGGCAACAGTGATCCAAGCCATAAATGAGACTGCAGCTGTGTGTCCTAGAAGGCAGTCAGCTAGAGTCAGCGCAAGGTTGCAAATAAACCAGTTGTCAGACCAGAAAATAATAGTCAGATATTGTCTAGACCGACAAATGGTGCAGACTCTCTGTAACATGTGTGCCCCACACCTCTGAGCAGGCCCTGCGAGGAAAACCCATCCCCCTTGAAAGCAAAGTGCATCTCAGCCTGGGTCTACCTGCATCTGGAACATTGCAGAGACACATAGGGAATGGTGTGGGAGTATCACAGACAGCTACCAGTTGTATCCTGGTGAAATTCCAGGAAGCAATATGCAGCAAGGTGGACAACTACATACACTTCCCATCTACCTGCATGGAGCACCAGTTGTATAACATAGCAAACTTCCCCCATGTACTTGGTGCAACAGATTGCAAAAGCATGCCTATCAAGACACCAGTACATCCAGAAGCAGACCGATACATAAACAGAAAACGTTGGCCATCCATTAACTGCCAAGTTGTGTGTACAGCAGATGGCAGAATAACAAACATTATGGTAACACACCCAGGAAATGTCCATGATGCTGCCATTTGGAGGGAAAGTGGATTCAGGGCTACATTCCATAAAGGTAAAAAACTTGAGAGACTGGTACTGGGTAAGTACAGGAACACAGCTAGGATGCTAGTTAAGGATACACCTCACAACGAAATCCAATCTGACCAAATGTGTTTTTATTCACCACAACAGGTGATTACAGTTATCCACTTGAGCCATGGCTAATGACTCCATACAGTGAACCATCCAGCCTTGCACAGGTACCTACAATAGAGCACATACAACAACCATAGAGCATGAGTTTGGTATGCTGAAAGCTAGGTTCAGATGTCAGCAAACATCTGGAGGTGCATTGCAATACACACTCGAGAAGGCAGCCTAGATGATAATGGTGTGTGCCATGCTGCACAACATGCTAACCCAAGCATATGGTGGTATTCCAGCTACAGGTGTGGGTGAACTACCCCAAGAACCACAAATGTCTGAAGAGGACATCTTGCATGTATCAGAGGAGGAGCAGGAGGATATAGGGGCCAGAAGTCACAGGTGCAGGCAATGTAGGGTGTGACCACAAGTGCAGGCCCAGGCTACAAGGCAGCATCTGACCCAAACATTTGAGTCATGACAAACCATATGTACATGAGTACACAGATTGAACAGTGATGTCCAACTGTTGCCCCACCAGAGCAACACACATTGCATCTAATGGCAAGTACCTACTACATGTACACACTGAGCATTAACATAACATAAGCCTAACATATTTCAACATGAACATATGCAAATGTGTAAAAAAAAAACCATCATCTCAGGACACAACTGACACAGGTATGCATACACACTGGGTTTGTTGTATCACTGTACAATTAACAATATGGGACACGCATCAGTGCTACGCTTACATATCTGTACAATATTATAACATGAAAAAGGAGAAAGCATGCAAGACATAATGCAGACATTTCTATTTCAGAATACACATATCACTGACAGTGGTACTGAAATAACATGAGGCAGCTATGTGTACTGCACTGTTGGAGACACTCTAACGCAGTCTTGGTCATCCTCACTGATGCCTCACACCATGGTCCACCCTGCCATGACCATGTACAGACACATCCTGCCCTGACTGATCCACAGAGGAGATGAATGGAGGTACAACACCATGTTCAGATGAAGGAGCATGATTGTGAGTTGAAGTCCTTGTGAAGGGTGTGACCTTAGCACATGGGTCAGCAATTGGCATATGTTCAAGTTGGACCATAGACAGGAGTTCTCAATGCATAGTGGTAGTTCTGCGGACAGGTGGCCTCCATCTCACAGGTTGCAATCTGTTCTGCATTGTCAAGGAACACAAAATTCTGCTTGTAGTATGACACTGCTACAGTACTGTACATGCTAGCCTGTACAGTACTGTACAGGCTAGCATTTCCACTGACTGTGACACAGCTAGGAGACTCTCATTTTGAGTGGCCAGTGCAGCCATAATCTCACCATGTCTGCATACTTGTCTTTCATGCATGACAGGTAGCTGGTGTGCCACATGATCTGTGGTACAGGCAATTGCATGGATGTCTGAATGATGCCGTTGCTGTGACTGTTCATTTGCCTGCAGTAGGAGACGGACACCCTCTGACACCTGGCCATGTACAACATCTGCTCGACTGCATCTGTGATGATGCCCGGTGTCTGGTTGTTGTGTGGATCTGCCAGTAGCAGTGCTCTCAATTGTGGTGTATTGATCAACAGCCTCGCCCTGTTCAACGTCTACTGAGCCATCATCCTCTGAATGCAATGACAAGTGGACTCCACATCTGAGGATGCATCCAGTGCAACATTAGTGTCAACCTCATGGATGGACTCTCCAGACACCTCAAGGTCCTCTGTGCCAGGGGCCATACTACTTTGCAGAGACACATCATGAACAACATCATGATCATTGTATGGACTTCTGGATGATAAAGACAGTTGATTTGCTACAAGATTCAAAGACACAGATCAGGACAATGTGCCTACAATTCATGATGAATATTAAAGACACTTGACATATATATTTTACTCCATAGTTACAAGTACTAATTCCTTCACTTGCAGTGGACTGTATGTATGTTTCATGGAATGTACATACCATAACTATGTAATCTATTAATATGGCCAACATACATAACACATGTGATGCATAAAAAAATAAAAACACACATGGCAAACACTCATGGGATAGTGTTGTTCCTCTGGGGGTGAACTTCAACTAGCATAGGGAAAGAAAAAACATTACAGATCACACCATTAATCAGGTAAACACAGTTAAAACATACAGAATGTGTGATGTCCACATACTACTCATATGTGTACTTGAGGACTCCTGCTGTGTAGAGGTTGTGGGCTGTATTTTGTATCCTGCAGTGGGAAAGTAAAGAGAAAGACAGCACAGTCATGTTTTTAGCAAAACAACTACTTGCACCATCACATATACAACACAGTAATATGAGCTGCAAATACTCACATGATATACACTGCAACTGTGCACCAGAAGGGTCTGTATTATCAAATATTGACAAAAATTTCAGGCATAACGTGTGCTACATATTGTTGGAAGCTACAAAAATGTTACTGTAACATATGTCGTCTGTCTGCACTTGATAATGCATGGCTTCCCCTCCATGGATGCACATGTAGTGTTCAGTGTTAGGGAAACAACAATATAACAGTAAACAGCAGTGCCATTAAATGAGGTGGGGGCACTAACAAAGTAGTGTGCACAGCAACAGTGTAGGGACGCTCACCTACTGCTCCCTGGTGTAGGCCCAAAGTAGATGGACCTGTGATATTAGTGTAATAAACATTACAAATGTTGTTTTCAGTGCTCTGCCACCCTTTGTGGAAGTGTGTTCGTGGTTCAATTGTGCTGCTGTAAATCATAAACAGCAATACATGAGTATGCATGATGAAGCAATATGCAGTGAGTGTCACAATACTCATCCCTGTAATGAACATAAATACATACATGTCTGTCCTGGAATTCCCGTTTCAATCCCACCACCAGGGACTTAGTGCTCCTCTCCTGCTGTATGCAGTGAGGCCAAAAAAAAAATTATGTCATCAGGTGGATCACTGGTGGTCCATGCCACCAACAGTGGCATCCCTCAGTCTCTCATAAAGAGTCACTCTGTTGGCTGAGTGAAAGATCATGTCCCATAAGCATCATCTACAGGCCTCACAGGATTGGCTGTGGCCTCCAACTGCATTGATCATGTCGATGAGGTCAGTCCAAATTTCATTTCTCCAAACAGTACCTCCTGAATGGGAGTCTCCTTCCATGTTGGTGGAGAACATCAATTAGGATGTCATTTTCCTGGGGGAAAGTTGTCACCCCTAGGATGGCTGGCCATTTGGAAAACATTGATATGCATGTGATAATAAACATGGTTGAGCACATTTATGCATTTGATTCTGCAAACAGCAAACGTCAAAATAAGCACTATGCATTCCTGTGCAATACAAAGATCTGTATTACACTGTCTGTTATAAATATTAACATGACATTTAAAAAGTATCAACAATGCATGTATGCAACATCTGTAAAATCAATATAACTTGTAATATATGTACAGTTCATGACTGGGATTAGTACTCCTGACACACTGTATATATATATATATATATATATATATATATATATATATATATATATATATATATATATATATATATATATATATATATATATATATATATATATACACACACACACACACACACACACACACACACACACACACACACACAAAGACAACAGCATCATGCCAACAGACTCTGCTTACATTTCACATTAAAATACTACATCCATTAACAATTAAACAACTTTCAGAATGTATGGAACCATTTCACGAAAAAACTAGGATATTGTGACCACAAACAGAAGGCCAGTGAAGTCCAAACTTCCAAACCAAAATACTTTTATTATAAAAACAATGCAAACGTCTCTAGCGCCGTGGCTATTCTAGCCTTTAGCAGAGTATAACTCCTTATTCTTTTCCCCTCCCTTATATACCAATTTCATAATATAATTATTCAATAAAACAATTAAATAAAACAATTAAACAATCATAACATTCATTAAAGCTCATAACAAACATTTCCATCTGCATTCCTGATTCAAGCCCCTAGGGCACATAGTATCAAACTATTCTTTTTTTCTTAATAAATAGTCATGAAACTATTAGTTTCCATCCTAATACAGTGGCTTGCAACCCTTCTGGGTTCCCATTATGACACTCATTAAAATGAATTGCAATGGGACTTGTTTGTCTGTTCTTTTTTATATCCCTTACATGTTTTTTCAACTTACTGGAGAAGCATCTCTTACTTCCCCCACATAGAATTGTTCACATGGACTCTGTTATTTGTCGAATTCCTACTAATATCTCCATAATCTGTAACATTCCGTTAACATCTGCTATTTAACAGCAGGTTCAGTACATCTTGATAAATCCTGTTACATGTCTGAGAAAGTTTTAGGTTAATATTGTATACTTTTTAAAAATGCTATGAAGGTCTGTTTTTTCAAGAAATACTGATGATGTTTGTCTTTTCGGCTTTTCTCAGTTAGGGGTTGCCACAGCGAAACTCCGGTCTGCTAATGATTGGCAGAAGATTTTTTATGGTGCTGAGTTGCCAGCCCGATGCCCGATGCCCGATGTGTGTGTGTGTGTGTGTGTGTGTGTGTGTGTGTGTGTGTGTGTGTGTGTGTGTGTGTGTGTGTGTGTGTGTGTGTGTGTTCATCCACAGAGTGAATGGGAGTCTGCTGTGTGTGTTAGCACTGCGGTTTGGAGACTGTATGTCATAGCCTTCAGTCCAACACTGGAATTGCGTCTGTCTCACATACCATGGATGTCTTTGTAAAAACACTGTTATAGCTTAGATTGACTGATACTTGAGCAGATACCTCCTATTTGATAGCAGCAGTTCATAATAAGCACACTCTCTAGGTCAACAGTGGCATTGTTTCTGTCTCTAGCCCCTTGGTTGTTTTTTGAAAAACACTCCTATAGCCTAGGTTTTCCAACACTTGAGTAGGTACACATCTGATAGCAGCAGTTCATAATCAGCAAGCATATTCTCAATTTTTATTGTAAGCTGTGATGCCTGCACACTGGCCCAGTAATCAAGGAGCCTCAATTCTTACCACTAGCATCAGTGAGGGGTGTATACATTGGGAGGATAACAAGTAGACACACAGTAAAGCACAATTTCCCTTAAGAGCACACCGAGATCACAGTCAGTCTGGGGCTGGTTTCACTCTTTCTCTCCAGGTCCCCAATAAGACTCCCCACTGGCACAGCTACAGGGTCCAGATCTCAATCTAGTGGTCAAGCTAAAACCTCCAGCACCCTCTTTGTCCAACCAGTGCTTCATGTCCCTGCCCAGGCAGATGACACGCATGCACACACACGCACACACACGCACACACGCACACACACACACACACACACACACACACACACACACACACATATACAAACACACAGACACTCCTGGGGAAGGCTGGCACAGGTTCTCCAGCTGTGCCCCCTTTCTGCCCAGATTATAAGGTAGAAATCACTGCCACCAACCACTATTATCAGGTACTATAAGGCCCTTCCCAAAAGGTGTCCAATTTCACTGTGTAATATTACTGTTATCCAAATAGTAAGTGTGACTGAGCAGCAAGACTATTGGAGTGGCTTAGACAGTATCACCAAATACACGCAAGTACTCTCTAAGAGCTTAAATTATCTCTACACAAAACAGCCACATTTGAAAGGTTTAAAAATATGTAATAATAAATAATAAAAGCACAAGACAAATCTCATTAATTCAACACAGTGCAACTCAAGAGTTCAGAAATCACAGGAACTTTAAAACAATATTGTAGGATAGTCTGAAATAAATATAGAAAACAGCTAGACTAATCTTACTATTTCTATCTATCCCTAAGAGAAATACTATGATCTAAGATCCTACTTACAGAGCAAAGCAAATGCCTGGTGAGTTGTTGGCAGATCTGAAGACAAATACAAAATGCTCAATCTTTCTCTATGAGAAAGTCTTAAATTGATAACACCCATACCACTGAGTCATTTCACATTACATCATTTTTATCACTTCTAATTTAGTTCCCAGGGTAACAGAAACTCAAAATTTAATTGTAAGCTGCACGTGGCCAGGAAGCCACAGCAATAAAAGACACTTTTACATATAAAATCTAGCAATTATCTCTGTCTTCAAACAAGAGAAAGAATTTGCTAGCCCAGACATCCCGTCTCTAAGCTTAAGATCAAACACAGCAGTAATTCTTTACTTAACAGCTTTCTTCCAGCAGGGTGCACAGTGGTTGTGCACAGTGGTTACATTTTTGAAGTTCAGCATATAACACAGTTTTCTTACATTTAGGATTCTTACATTTGTAAAAGCAAGCCCGTGGATTATATTCATATTTACAATGACATAAAATTATCTACAAAATTCTATTTAGCTAGGCTGGTAGCCTTCACATAAGCCTTCTGATTCCTGATTGTTTTTGAAGATAATGCATACAGTTGTACCCATGCAATACTGTTATTAACAGATATATTACATTCTGATATGTCTAAAGTTGTTTTGATTGAACATATCACATTGTTTTTAATGTTATATTCATTACATTGATGTGTGTTCAGCCAAATATCATGTTGCCTGTCTCAGAAGGTTGTGATATGGTTTGCTTATTGTCCACAATAATGTCTGATACCTTTCTCCTCATTTTTACAATGGCATGCTGTGGCTGCTCATATAAATCATTGAATGCAGACAGTAAAATATTTTTTTGAATATTCATACATTTTTACAAAGCTAATGAACTGTGAGTATGTGTGTAAGCAGAGAATTGCCCAGGAAAGAATACTGTTGTCTTTTTTAGGGATATGGCATATAGATCCACAGGTAACTCTGTCCATAATGGATGTGTCTCAGTCCCTGTGTTAATTGTCATCATAATGACAGTGTGTTTTTCTATGATTTTCATGTGACTGTTTTGTGTGATAGACATTTTGTTTTCTTTTCTGTTCTGTTCTGTTATGTTTTGCAATTAATCTTTATGGAGCATGGTACCAAAGCACATTTGCTAATCTGAAGATGTCAACATACACATGTGAGGTCACTGCCAAATTCATTCGAAGAAGACAGTGATGATGATGATGATGATGATGATGATGATGATTCTGAGGCATCTGTACCCACCTCTAGCTGAGATATCCTGTCTGTACCCCAGATGAGATGTTGTCATGACTGTAACAGAGATGATTTTTGGGAAGAGATTTGTGAGGTCATGACAAATGTGTTCCGAACACAGTTGAGGGATATGATGGGGGCTTTCCTCAATGAGATGGCATGGATGATGTGGGATTCCTTTAGGATCATAGCTTGTGAGATCATTCAGGAGTCTGATCAATATCAGCTTGGTCCCTCTCATCGGTTGGTATTGTCTGTGTGCTCCACTTCTTTCATGCTGCCAACATGGAGATTGACATTTAATTGATTGGACTGTATATGAACTCTTGTGCATGCATACCACATATATGCTATGTGTTATCGTGTGACATTTACTTTGTTTTCAATGTGTGCTTGGCACACATTAACACTTTACACTGTCCACACACATTCAACTCTCCATGCACTGTGGCAGTTAACCTGTTAATAGTGTTACAAGAGAAAGCCTGTAAAGATGTGTCTTACTGGCACGACTGACAGACAGCATATATTGTCCATAGTTCAACACTAACAGTGTCATATGTCTTAGATATCTGTTTTGCCATATCAGATATATGCATCATACAGACATGTCATCTGTCATATTTTTGGATGGCAGTTTTCATGATGCCCCACTGTCACGATGTGGTGTTCTGTCTTGATTTGACAATACCGATGCCATGTGGGATCATATACAGGTATATCCTATCTATGTGCAGTCCTCCTTTTCTGACTGCATCAAAAATCAAGGTAATGTTAATCTATAGACAATGTTAGAGATTACGCATTCATTCACAGTACGTTACACAATGTTTGTTGTATGTAGCATTTGCACACCCGTGAAGTAGTAGCATTGGTGTACATCTTCCGTGAATAGTTGTATACATTATGACTGTACCTGTTTGTGCCGACAGTTGGATATATACTGACACAGAAATGTACCTTTGACAAGTGAGCATTCAGTGATGTACTGCAGCTGTGCCTTTATGATGCTCACAGGAGTGTCCTGTACTCTATAATGAGCACCTGCATTTCTTTATGTGACATCTGCATGACAGTATAGATGTATGTAGTTGCAATTTTTAGCTTGCTTACCTATGTATGTTGATGTGACATGATTGCACTTTACTGTGTATGTGTTTTTTATACATGTCCAGTTTTGTGGACATCATTAATCCATTTGGGTATTTTATATACATTTTCCATTTGTTTAAATGTATGCCTGTGTGTCTTCTACAGCACTCTGTATGCTTTACACATGCATTTGCATTGTGTCAACTTACCATGTCCTGTTTTACCCTGATGTGGTTCCAGGTTGTCCACCTTCCTCCTACCTTAATATTTCCCTAGTATTTTTTGCAGGTATGTTTGCTTTTGTTAAAACTACTGTCCCTTGCCATGTCTTATCTTGACACTGTGAACGTGTACCAAATGTATGGTCATTTTACAATGCAGGACATGTGCACATAAGTTGCTGGCTAATGCTTACAATACGTCTTTGCTTTCATTATACTTGCGTGTTACCCAGTGTAGTTATCTCAAATCTATGTGAGCAACCTGCTATGTTCATTATTCTGTACTGTTATATATTTTAACATATTATTACATGTCATTGGTGCATGTATGCCTATTGATATTGATTCCATGTACATTCCATTTATGCCACTGACATTTACATACACAAGTACACGTGTGTGTAGCCTTTGACATGGCATATGTGTGTAACATGCACACATTCCATTACATGTTGTTTTGGTTGTGTACACCTATGTAGTGGCCTTTGCTGCTCTTCTGCAGGACTTCTGTTTGACACTGTGCTTGGTTGTTTGCCCTTTTCCCACTATAGTGCAATCTTGGAGTTGGTATATTTAGTTGGGGGTGTGGGGTGTGGGCCCCCTCCCCCTTGGATGGGCTTGATTTGCTTCAGTTTGTTGTCAAAGTGTTGCTGGAGAAGTGGTTAGTTTCCTGGAGTTATTTTATGGTGATCCAGGTGTTTGTCTACGTCACATGACTGAAAACTCAAAATACTCAATTTCATTTGACTGAAACCACAATACCTAATTTTCAAAATACTGAAAGCACTGAAAGCTTACAATGCTGAATTTCAAAATACTGAATTCTAAGCCATGGATGTGATGTGTGTTTCCCTTCACCTGTGACTTGCTTGTGATAAAAAAAGATTACTCTAATTTAAAGTGCCAACTGTAAGAATACTGATAGTAGAGTAGAAAGTAGTGTTGTAGTGTTTCTAAATGTGTGTATGTCTCTTTACCATTTTTATGGTGGGTATCTCAAATAATATGGCGGACGTTTCATGCACACCCACTAGTAGTGGCATTCCATACAGTACTCTAAGGTAAGTAAAAGGTATACGCCCTTTTCCCCCACTGTAGTGTGATCCTGGAGTTAGTATATATAGGTAGGGGGGCGGGGTGTGTGTGGGAGGGGGGCATAGCTCCCCACCTAATTTTCCTTCAAATCGTCCGGTTTCTGTTAGAAGGATAAGTAAGTAGATTTTAAGTTTTGGAAATTATTGCTGTTTAAGTGTGCATGTCTATTGCTTAAATTTCAGTATTTTGAAATTCAGCATTGTAAGCTTTCATTATAATGAGACTCAGTCAAATAAGTTTTCAGCATTTTGAAAATTAGGTATTGTGGTTTCCGTCAAATGAAATTCAGTATTTTGAGCCTTCAGTCATGTGAAGTATATATATATGGTTTACTATCATTTAATTGAAGTGGACTCGGTCGAATCTACTTCATGCGAAACCCGAACATCGAACATTGGCAATGTCGAACTCCGATACTGCCGAAGTACAAATCTCGTCCCTATCTTGACCCATGTTAAAGCTCGTCCCTAGGTCGCATTCGAGATGTATTTCGGCAATTCCGGAGTTTGGCATTGTGTGTTTTCGAGGATGTCGATCGATGATATGATCATTCGACTGAGTCAGTTTCAATTAAATGATAGTAAACCTATATATGTATATATATATATATATATATATATATATGTTTATATATAAGATTAAACAAAAAGGAGGGGACAAAGTTCCAAACCTGTATGAATTCTTTTATTTTTGTCATTACTGACCAATAACCTTTCTTCCAATGATTTAATGCATGCATTTTGGCTCAGACATTATAAAATACAAGCTTGTGATAGGTAGAAAACATTCAGGGTATATAAAAGGAAACTGGCCATGGTGTAGTAATCCTTAATGTCTTAGAACTGTTTAATATTTGCTTTAATATATTATGACCACATCTAACCAAACCACAGCTGTAAGTAAAAATATAGTCAACTCCACTAATATGAATACTGTACTATCTGTGTTTAAGGCTGTAATGTCCTCACATTCAGACAGCATCTCTACAGATCACCAAATTTTTATTCCCTGAGCATCAAATCCCCAAGTCACAAGATGCCAAGGAAATGAATGCTGATGACTGGGTTTTCATAGGAATGGCTTCTGGTTTTATTTCCTAAGTTTAGACTCTGGCAGTGATTCCTTTGTTGTGGCAGATTTCACCTGTCTTCATATTTGTGTGATCACAGAGTTGGTATATACAAGTCTGGGAGGGAAGCTTGCCTCCAGATCAGGGGTGCAGGGTTGCTTGCCCCTTCCCTGTGAAAATGACTATTGTTTGATTTGTCTCCATTTTATGTTTTGGGAATTTATTTGCAGATTTTTAGTCCTCACATTTTTGTCACTTGAGGTTTAGTAGTGGTACACATTCAGGCTATGCGTTCTTTATATGATTGAGTTATGGCTGGGTTGAGTTTCACTTTGTTGTACTGCAGACTTACAGGCTAGATACAGATATGCAGGAGGCAGTAACTGCATAACCATACACATTACAGTCATGGCAAAAATATAGGTGCAAGACATGCGTGCTTAGTCCCATGGGACACTTTACCTACATGCACTATATATTACAGTAGCCATCTAGGTTTCTGAGAAATTATAAAGTGACCAAAGACATAGAAAGAAAATTTACTAAACCAAAACAATGAAGAAATGGCTATATATGAAGAAAGATTAAAAAGTGACTTAGTGTCACTAATTTAAAGAAGCATCTGAGGTGATATTGTTAATGACTAGAAGGAGAAATCAGTTCCGCTACTAATAAGAAATGTAAAACTAGATACTGTTAACACAATGGGCCAGATTCCAAGACTTGCTCTCAATGTAAGTGACTTACTGTGGTGTAAGCCTGCCCCAATTCCAAAAGTCTAGCTGTATATCTATAAACCAGACTTACACCCAGAGAAAGTCTTTGGAACTGGACCCTTTCTGTCTAAATAAATGTGCCCTTCCTTTAAAAAATGCAGCATGTAACACTATGTGCTGTGCATCAATCTGTTGGCATGGTGCTTTGATCTCTCTCTCTCTCTCTCTCTTCTTGTTTCTGTTTCCACAAACAGAAAGCTAATGTTGTAATGGTTCACACAGAATGCATGAAATGAAATCCAGCTCAGTTTTAATTAAAATTTTTGGTTAGTGAGTAAATGGTACATATGTGTTTGTGATGAATGGTCACTCTCTTATTCTAAGACTACTGCATGATCTCACTAGTTAAGATTCATAATCAAAGGCTCTCAGAAAGTTGATGAATACTAACACGTCAACAGGCACAGTTTCGTAATGCATCAGAATAAATTTGCAGCAAAGTAAATACTTTCTACCTTGAAAAAAAAAAACAGAAAAATTTACCACAAGTCTTGTGCAATAATGCCCTGAAAAGTAATTCACAAAGACATGTTCCAAAATACAGGCTGCTAAAAACAAGGTCTGTACCCAGGCTGTATGCCCTTCTATAATGATATGTTTTCCCTGATAGTGTTTTGTTGATTACTTATTGGTAATATTGTAAGAATATTAATGTTATGTATGATACACTGTTTGACATTTTAACATTTCTTGGTCAGAATTAAAATTACAGGTAGTCTTAAGTAGTACCCCCACCCCCCCCCCCTTTATGAGTTGCAGCCAAATCCTAGATTGAGAGTTTACAAGAAAAAGTGGGAACCAAAGTAGGTTCCATACCACATACACACAGACACACCTATGGATAATTTAGAGTCCCCACTCTACCTACTGCATGTCTTTGCAACGTGGGATGAAACCGAAGCACCTAGAGAAAACCAATGTAAACAGAGGCAGAACATCCAGAGTCTAAACAGAAGGCTTTACAGACAATAACCATCCAGAGAAGCTCTGCAATTGATCTATACTCATCTGTACTCACCATATATCAGAAAACCCGATGCAGAACATAATGACTCACTATAAACTTACAGGGTAGGCTGTCCAGAGTACATACAAATAACTGTTCTGTAACAGAATGGGTAGTAGATGCCAGAGTACATGCAGATAACTGTTCTGTAATAGAATGGATAGTAGATGCCAGAGTGCATGCAGATAACTGTTCTGTAACAGAATGGGTAGTAGATGCCAGAGTACATGCAGATAATTGTTCTGTAACAGAATGGGTAGCAGATGAATAAAGCAGAAGTTAGTTGGAGGTCACAAGTGATATGGGAAGTCAGAAATGTGTGTGACAGTTATAGCAGAGTTCTTAAGTGATAAGGGAAAACACAGACTGCTGGAGTAATAGCATCTTCTGCTTTATTTATTTATTTGCTACTTGATTACTGGGTAGGCAGTCTAGTTTATTGACCCTTTTCAGCCTGTGGCCCAATACACACACGCACACACACACATATAATATATATATATCATATATATAAATGAACACAACATATACATAATATAGACTCATGAAGCATACTATATGGTTATTAAGGTAAAAGCAGTATAGAGTTCATTTCAGATCTAAACAATGGAGTGTATATAAGATTTACCATTGTTATGGCAGTGGTTGTTAAGATAGATTCTGCAAGGTGATATTCTTTAAGAGTTTTTTTAAAGTCTAGAATAATTTCCTTATTTTTAACTTTACTTGGCAAGTGGTTTCAGATAGCCATTTTCAGTCTAGTAAAAGCTCTTCCCTCTATAACCCACTGAAATTGAAGGTATGCAGGAAAATGTGTCATTTTGCACCTTCTAAGTCTGTATGTGCTTTCTAGTATGGGGAGCTTTACCTTTATATGGGGTCGGTATCATCAATTTAATATCTTAAAGATTAGTGCACAAAGCAGAAATCTTGCCCTGTTAGGTACACAAAGTCAATTAGTATTGTCACAGTTTGCAGAGGTGCAGCAAGGGATCTGATAAATGAATAAATCTGCAAATTTTATTCTCAGCAATTTGAATTCTGTGGGTATTATGGGATGAGTGCAGTATGAGAAATGGGAGGCCATATACAGGTTAGGGTATATATAGGGAGAGAAGATGACTGATTTTGTAACAGTTTGGGTTGAGACAGGACCTTATTAGTAATATTCTTTGTGTATGTGTGTGTGTGTGTGTGTGTGTGTGTGTGTGTGTGTGTGTGTGTGTGTGTGTGTTGTCTGTGTAATAAAGGAAAGAGTTGGATCATATATGTGACCTAGATATCTCGGTTTGTGGACAATAGGTATTAAATTTCCATTGTGATACTTTGATGCAATTTTTAGATTATCAGGGATTTATTTTTTAGCCGAGGAGAACACCATAGCATTGTCTTTCTTGGAGTTAATTTGAGCTTGTTAGAAGATGGTGAGTTGCATATCTGTGTGGCTATGCTGTAGTTCACCTTGTCGTTCTGAGTGACTTGCAGAATTGTTAAATTGCTGAGGAAGCATGCAAAGTACATCAAACAGTCCTTGTCTTCTGTAGTCAGCGTTCTATGTTTTATTATGCAGGATTCCTTCTTTTGTAATTACACTTGAAGTAATTCAGAAAAGTACCAAAAATAACTGTTCTGCAAACAGGTGCCTGCAACTAGTTAGTTATGATGATGTCATTTGTGTTTATTTATGTGAATGAAAGTATTCTGCTATAATATACTCCTTTAGCAGATGTATTGTGACACTGTTTAAGCATGAGCTAGTTGCAGGTACCTCTTACAGCGAAGTTACTTTTGTTTCTACACTGGTTTCATATGACATTTTCTACTCTGTCCTGTACTGGTTTTTGGTACAGAACAGACACAATAGACTCACAGCAATGTACACAGAATTAGACAGATATCCTTAGGAACAGAGAACCTTTGTCATTTTTTAGTAATGAGTTAGCTTGAATTATATGAACAGTGTGCAATAAACATGAAGATACTATGTTGCTGCGGAAATATCTAACATTGTAAAATGTAAGGTAGCACTCATAAGATGCTGTCCTAATCCCACTTATCACAATTTGGGTTGGAAGAGCAGAAGTTCTTTCTTCCTCTATGATGGTAGCCAATATCATCACACAGGGGCATGTCATCACTTATTTTTAGTTTAGCATGACTTGGTAGAAAAATGCTGTACAGAGGAGTGTTCACATCATTCAAAACTGTCTAACAGTGTAATAAGCTAACTTACTATATTGGTTTGTTCACTCCACGAAAACATAAAATGTTCCATGAAATTTATCAAATAAAAATAAGAACAATTTCCCCTAGTGTCCTGACTACCTCACCCCAATCAATGCATACAGCCATGGTAATCAACCCCCTCAAAAAAAAAAAAAAAATCAGACTGCAGCTATAGAATCTTCTGGAACAAGAAGTAAATGAAATGACCAAATCAACAAACATACATACATCCATAGTGAAACCTCTTAATACCAGAAGAATGCCTTATCAAAACACTTATTAGAACACCACGACATTTTGGTTTTAAATTTAGCATTCTGGACTGTGTGGAGATGGATAAGCTTGAAGGGGACATCAATGGTGTTTTGAAGAAAATAGTAGTATGTTGGCAGTTGAAATTAAATGCATTCAGAAAACCAGGGTTAAACTACTTTTGCTCTGTTAAGTGCGTGTTGAATTTATGTTAGCTGCTACACAGTCTGTAAAGGATTTTTAGGGGATTTTTGAGGAAATACTTTTATGTACTAAAGGTACCAAAACATACTAAAAATAAAAAAAATGATGTGTTGTATGTGGTTAAATGTATATATGTTTAACTTCAATTCGGCTTTGATTATATTTAGTACACTCTTGCATCATACCAGAGATTTATACAGTAAATTCAAAACATACATTTTTTCATGGCACTATTTCCATTTAATATTGGTATAATTCTCCATTTAGCATCCTGATGCACGGTCATGCACACTTTTTATCTACTATCTATATTTTTGGGTGTTTTTTTCTACTGGTTTTCATTGAATATACATGTTTTTTCGGGTCGTACACATGAGAACTGTCATGATAGTTTTTTGAGCTGTTAATAAAATTTTTTTTTTCTGAAATTATTTTTTCTGAGCTATAAATAACTTAGTTTTTATGTACTCTAATACATATTAGATATGATAAGACAGATATATATTTATATTTGTAGTATTCTAGTTAAATAATGTTTATGATTAGATAACTATGTGTTTTTCTTATATCAATCTTGTTTACTTACGTACTTATGTATATGATTTTAATTCTTGTCACAGACCTGATAAAGGCTTTATTACATTAGTTAACCAAAAGCGAGTTTAGTTAAAAGTCAGTCTTTTTATGTGTTTGTTATGCTTCTTTAATATCTGATTTGAGAATGTGGGCTGCAGTTAGATACGTAGTGATTTCCTTAGCTGCCATTTAGTTTGACCTACTCAGAAGTAGTCTGTCGAGGTGGGTACTTGCTGTTCTACAGTGTTCTACAATGTACTTTTTATGACCTGTTTATATTGTTTGCCTTGAAAAAAATAAACAATTTTCCACAGCTACTTCTAAGTGTATAAAAGCTGATATGTTTAACTTTGTAAAATATTTCAGATTTTTTGTTACTGAGGATCGCTTGGTGTGATGGATAAAGGCTTGTTGCTTTTGAACACTATCCGTGTTTCATGATATTTTGGAAATTAATGTGACTGAGCTCATCAACAAAGTTTTAACACCACTAGTTTCTCTGTTTTTTATTATTTTTTCCTCCACACTCATGGTGATGAGGTTAGAACTAGACAAATTCCTGTGCTTGTTCAATTTTTATATTCTTGACTGAAGATTACTGAAACATTCCTTTCTATTGAAACTGAATGTAAAATAAGATATATGTCTGCTTTAATATGGCTGCATTTCTAGGCCTATGCAAACTGAATATTGTATTTAAGTCTAACAAATTACATCTAAGTGAAACTTAATCTTAGTTTCAAATTCATGCCCCTGGTACTTCAGTAGCACAATGAGTAAACTCATACACTATGTGAGAACACAACCTGTAAAATTACAGCCCTTGTGGTGGCTGAACCCAGAGATTAAATTAACAAAAATAGGATAAAAGTGGCAAACATTACAAATCTGAGCTACAAAAAGTCTAAAAGCTCCCTAAATAGCTCTTCAAACAATGTATGCTTCACACACACAGACACACACTCACACACTCACACACACACACACCAAGGATCTCCGGTAAATGCCCCAGTTTTATTTAAGATACTGAACTTTTTGTCAGCTCAAACATTTAAACAATTTAACAGGTAACCTTCTACTTTTGATAGTTATAATTTTTTTTGTTGCCTGCTGGTCACTTGCTCAAATTATTGCTGTTACAATAACTCTGTGCTGCTCTCAGACCAGTTCAAGGCCATCATCAACATTTATATTTCCCTTTGTATTTAGGCTACTTATTGATAGTTACTATATTTATCTGACAAGCTATTCTGATAAATTCTAGAAACAGTTGTTGTGTGATGTCTGAACCTGCTATTGCTTTATACTATGTATTTTGTGGCATCTTAGAACCAGTCATATGTGGTATCCAAGCCTATTTGCTGTTCGAAATATAGTTTTTTTTTGTCATTCCAGACAACCTTTCTTCATTCTGTGGGTGGCATCTTAGCCAATATACAATAGTCCTATTGGTAGTAGCTGAGCAACCTACTCTAGAGCATACTTTCTGCAGTTTGTTACAGTTCATCCCTGTATCCTATTGATATCATATAGAACTCATGTATTGCTCACTTACTACTGTAACTGTGTACATATCAAACTGTGGTTATGTACTACTCTCTGATCGTATTACTTTACTTCATACTAATTCCTCAGTGTTCATACTATTGTTATTATATTGAAGTGTGTGCTGTGCCAAATTCTAGCTGTGTACTAGTCTTCAATTAGACTCGATTACATCGTTTCTTCTCTGAAGGTTCAATAAATTATTGTACCAGTGTTAACACATCTTCACCACACCTAGCACACCTAACACAGGTGGTGGCTAACGTAGGTGTGAATTGCCTGAGGTACTCAATCCAAAAGGACATGTAGAGAGACATATTGGTGCTTGCTTTGCATGTATCAAATGCGGGTGAAGCTCTGTGCTTGAATGGATTCCCACTCCCACTCTCACCTGGAATGATATCCATTTATATTATTGTCTTCTATAGACTAATGCATGTAGATATATGCTTTGCATTCCATGCCCTTAAGATCCCAATTTCTTTTGATCTCTAGGACCACTGCAAGGCAAACGGCTTCACTATCAATCAAACTAAGGCTCTACATATTTAAAAAGACATAAACAAAATGCACTGGTGGGACAGATAGTTTATCCAGTCTTTACCCCATTACTGGAACAAATTGTCTTTACATATCTACCACCCTAGAACACAAAAAAGGAAAAAAACTAAGGGTAATGCTGCTCAATGCCAGAAGTCTAAATCTCAAAATGCATGCATTCGAGGCCCTTCTCAGTATGGAGAACATCGATGTCTGTGCTGTGACAGAAACCTGGTTCAAGGCTCCTGAGAGCACCCCAGCGCTATCAGGTTTTACCTCATATCATGCGTTCCGGCCCCAAAATCCGGACAATACTAGGAAAGGAGGGGGGGTATCCATATTCATCAAGGACACCCACACCTCAAGACTGGTGGCAACGCACGATGCATCGGAGACCATCCAGGTGCAATTAACCATAGGCAAGACTGCTCTGCAAATTGTAGCATGTTACAGGCCACCCTCACAAACTCAGGAAACTCACATGGCCTTCCTGAAAAAACTAGAGGGGATAAATGTATCACCAAACACCATCATACTAGGTGACTTCAATTACCCTAATATAGACTGGGAACACTACTCAAGCCCAAACACCCTAGCCCAAAAGTTCCTGGAATTCATAAACTCAAATGCCATGGAACAACTAGTCACCATCCCCACAAGAGGAGATAACATACTTGATCTCATCATCACGAACATGGGAGCACAATGTTCAACACCGAAGTATACCCCTCACTGGTGAGATCAGATCACAAACTAATCTCGCTGGAGGTCCTCATCCCACCCCACCTGAAATAAAAAGACCACAGTAAAGAACTTCTCAAAAGCCGACTTCACACTTCTAAAGACTAGTGTGGTCTCCTTTCAGGCCCCGAGCCGTGGAAAACAATACTCAAGCCGCTGAATCACTTACAAACGCCTTCTACCATCACCTGCAGGACTGCATGGATAAGGCAATCCCAAGCAAAACAAAGACTCTTTGTACCAAAGGCAAGCGTCCAGTCTGGTGGACCCCAGCCATAAACAAACTCTACAACAAAAGGAGGAAGCTACTACAAGATAGAGCAAAATCCTTAAAAGGTAAGACACCCTTGATCACTATAAGTAAAAAACTAAGAGCTCTCATGAAATCATCCAAAGCAAATTTCGAGAGAAAAATAGCTAAAGACTCAAAAGACAATCATAAGGCCTTCTTTAGCTATGTTAGAAACCTAGGAGGAAACTCCCAGATATGCTCAGAACTAGTTCAAAATGATGTGAAGATTACTGATCCTACAGACATTGCCAACATACTGGCTGACAGGTTCAGTGCAAACTTCTCCCCTCCCCAAAAGGAGAGATATCTATACCAAATGAGTGCAGCCCCCAAACATCTCCAGCGCCCAAGTGAGAACTGCTCTCTCCAAAGCAAAAACACAGCATCCATGGGACCCGATGGTGTCCCCGGCTGTGTGCTCCACGAACTCAATGAGGAATTAAACCCACAGCTACGACAGCTGTTTAATCAAAGTCTTACCTCTGGATACATACCCAGGGAGTGGCGCACTGCAACTGTGGTCCCACTTCACAAAGGCGGTGCCTCCACAGACCCTGGAAATTACCGCCCATTAGCTTGACAAGCCTTATCTGCAAAGCCATGGAGAGGATCATAATGGACCTCATAAATAAAGACATAGGAATTTGCAGACTTTGGATCCAACCCAGTTTGGCTTTGTCAAAGGCAGATCATGCCTTTTAAACTTGGTTGACTTTTTCGAAACAGTCACCAAAGCCATTGATGAGGGAAAGGCAGTCCATACAGCCTACCTCGATCTGGCTAAGGCCTTCGATACAATACCCCACTCGGGTATCATTGAAAAACTCATCAGCTTAAATGTTAACCCATTCATCACAAGATGGGTTGCAAACTGGCTGAGTGACAGAACCCACAGGGTCAGAGTTGCTGGCGCCATGTCAGACTCAAAGCCTGTCACAAGTGGTGTCCCACAGGGCTCAGTCCTGGGCCCACTCTTGTTTGGCATCTACTTTTCCAAGTACAAGCAAACACAGGAGGGTTATGGCTGACAAAGTTTGCAGATGACTGCAAACTGGGCCATAGTAGAAAACACATCTGACACAGATATCCTTCAGAAGGGTCTCACAGAAACGGATAACTGGTGCCAGAGCCACGGCCTAAAGTTAAATGCCAAAAATGCATAGTCATACCCTTCGGGAAAAACAAGGTTACCCCTAGCTACCAAATAGGTGGCAATCCACTGAGCACAGAAGAAGTTATCAGGGACCTGGGGACCCAGGTTGATAGTAGTCTGTCATTCGACACCCATGTAGCTAAAGTAGTTAGGAAGTCCTTCTACATTGCCCACCTTATCATGGAGGGATTCTCATCTAGATCAAGGGAGGTCATAGTCTCCCTTTACTCATCACTCATCAGACCAATGATTGAGTACAATGCCCCATTCGGAATGTATCTGACCCGACACTTGCAGCAACTGGAGAGGACACAAAAGTTCCTCACCAAAAGGATAAAGGGTCTCAAAAATCTGTCCTATGCTGCCCGACTGAAAGAACTCCAGCTCTATTCAGTCGCTTACCGCTTGCTCAGAGGTGACCTTTGCCTAACATACAAGGCCATGTCAGACCCAGATTTGATGAATATGCTTCAACTCAAAAAATCTAGATCCATCAGAGCCACAAGGGCGGGAGACTTAAACCTCGACACGGCTATTAATAGGACGTGCTGGAGGGATAGATTCATCACCCAAAGACTCCCTATGCTGTGGAACAAAATCCCGGTACATGTGAGGCAGAGCACCTCGCTGGCATTGTTCAAGAGAAATCTTGACCAATGGATGGGAGATCGCAGATATACCCCAGGAATTACCTCAGTGTCACTGCTCGACAGAGGCACAGCAAAATAATGGGTATAGTTCCCCATACTAAAGGGGTGGCGTAAGCCACAAAACGATGGGCTAGGCTTATAAATGCCCTCGGGCAGATAGCCTAGTATGAACCTATGAACCTATGAACTTATGAACCTATAAAAATAGCCACTCCCTTATATCCTGTAAGATGAACCTTGACTATTGGATGGTGATCCATAAATTAATTCCTGCCCTTTTGGAAACAGGAGGTACTTCAATAGGTGGCAGTAGTGAGGCATAAAATGTCTCTAGACTTACTCTCCTTATAATTCCTATGATGCAATGATATTTATTATAAGATGTAAATTGTGGCAATACAGTTCCTGCTGTGTACCTGGATCTGCTCAAGGTTTTTGACATTGTTCCCCATGCTGGATTTGTAAATAACCTGAATGCAGACTCTTAAGTTGTAAGATTCATAACACATTTGTTGAGCGATAGAATCAACTTAATTAAAACAGCAGATGCCACTTCAGAAAGCAAAAATGTGAGAAGTGGTGTTCCTAACGGCTCAGTATTGAAACCCTTTCTGTTTAGCAACTACTTTTTGGATCTCCAGACCACTAACTCAGATATATGGCCGAATAAACTTACAGAGGACTTCAAGCTGGATTTTGGTATTCACACAGCATTTGACACTATGTTGTTATGGCAAAGGTTAAACAGCTCAAATCGGTGTTACATTAGAGACAGGTTGAAAGTAAATGCAAAAAAGTGTAACATTAGCACCGTTTGTTAAAAATAAATCTCAGCAAGAGTTTACAGTATAGAGAATATTCTCTCTAGATGGATACCTTCCTAGGTAACTCCCAGTCTTTTGACTACCACACAGTAACAGACATCAGGGAATCTTTCTATCTGTTCAAAAGACTCTAGCCCAATTAATAATAAATGGCTTTTCAAACACAGATCTTCACAAACAAATACAAAATGCTAAATGGACATATTTATTGCATAACATTCCCCATCATTGGAATAATCTTCTTATATATATAAAATAGAGTGATGCTGTCAGTTCCTTTAAGACAAAGTGTAATGACTGGATGGATGCTAGTAAAGTCATACCAAGTCTGGCTTGTTTCTAACCTCCTCAGGCAGGAAGTGCCCAATTAGGGCAAGTATTAGCATGGCGTTTATGGTCCATAGACTTGACTCTACCTTGTAAACTCCATGAATCTAAGAAGCTATGAAAAGAGGCTGCCAGAAAATGGTAATTGCAGAACTTAAATGGTACCATAATCATATGCTGTAATGCAGATCAGATTTGTTTCTGTTGAAATTCTGATTATTATTATTTAACTCCATAACAATACAAATTGAACAAGTAAGGTAGAATATTATGAAGTAACCCTACCAGAAAGAAATGAAACATTTCATTAAAGTGATAGAAAACAGATGTACAACAAAAGTCTAATCATTCTACTGCTTAATTTCTCAAATAACGCTATAAATAATTCAAAGTTTAACATAAATCCAAATGTCAAGCAAAATGGAAACCTTTAAATGTCTTCCAAGGCCAAACAGCTTAGGCAGTATCTCCCTCAAAATAATAAGCATCAATTTAGATTTAGAACACAAATTGCAAACACTCATGGATGCAAGCTTATGGACACACAGTCCAAAAAGAACTCTTCAAAGTAAAAAAAACAAATGACTGAGCCATCGAACATGATTTCCAACAGATTGTCCACACCTAAATTGTTTCATAGCAGATGAAAACACATATCAAATTTAAAGCCTTCCTGAGCATTCTAATGGTTGCAACTACAGGAACCAGGGAAGACACAAACTGCAGCCCGTAACACCTCTGCACAGATTCAGTATCTATAAGCGGAAAGCCTAAGCACAGTCTAATCACTATCATACAACAATCAGCCAGTCTTTGGAACAGATATAAAGACAACAGTGCTGTCACATTCATCTACCAAGCCACTAAAAAGCTGCTCCTGCTAAGGAAACCTGCAGGTTTGGCACTCAAACTGCCAGTGCCATGCACAGGCAATAGGCAACAAATGAAAAAAAACTCTCCAAGAGAAATCCATATAAACACAGTTCCAAAATGAGCTCATCTGGGAGGAGTCCAAGCATGTTTCAAGTAAAAAATCCCAAAAAAGTGGAGTGGACTCCATTGACTGTCTGCAGTCTGTCACCATAATGGGAAGCTTGTTATGTATAGGAGCAGTCTGAATCCATACCGAATAAATAAATAAATAAATATGTTCATTTTCTTATAAAAGAGAATTATTAAAATGAAAAATAGACTGACATTTGTCTTGGATGAGACTATTGCTAAAATATTAGTTACAGTCAGCTCTGTGTTACAGATGGTTGAAGACTGACTATGACTCATTCCACCCAGGTTCACTTAGCAATTGTAGCACTGTAGGAGTTGACATAAGAAAGGCATGATACCCTTTTTTGAGAAAATAGTTGGTTGTGATTTTGGGGAGAACTCCTTTGCCAATAGTGGTAGAAACTGGTGCCGTAATGGATCCGGGCTAACAGTATACTGTGGCCTGCTTATTACATTACAAAGATGAGGCATTTTATTTGACCAAAATGCATGAGGAAGCACCCTAAAACCCAAATGTGTTAAATTCTGGGCATAAGAAAAACAGGCTCAGCTGCATTAATTGTTCAAAAATGTCTCTGCAAGGCCTGGCCCACTGGCACAGAATGAGTGTGTCTACCAATGATGACAGTGACCCAGGATTAATTATTGACCCTGTGTAGGTGAAATGCTTTAGCGGCCAATATGTATCTTGCCAACCTTTGGGGAGGAGATTAGGTTTTGCTAGCAATATATCCTTCTCTAGTAGAATTTTGGGAGTAGCATAGGGCCGCATATATGCATGTGCACAAGAAGGGCAAGGCAGATGTGAGATCATATCATGTACACGGCACGCATACACACAAAATAATATTATTCCATACCCCATCCCTCAGGGATAAGTGGTAGGGCATAAAAACTCCCCCCTTTGAGAACAGATGATGCTGCAGTGGGATGCCTTCACCTTCTCCTACTTTCTTCCAGTGTTGGTACATGCTCTGTGCCAGCTATGACCCCACACTAGGGGTCACAGTCTGGGGAGTAAACAGGCTGGTAAAAAGGGGAAAAAGATGAGTCAGAGTAGTACTAATGGTAGTTGATGGTCTGCCTCATATCAGGAAACCAAACAAATAAATATATATATGTCTGAACATTTTATCAGTATGAAAGTTAAATTTGCTTAATAAAACATACTGGCAACTCTATGCATCATGATTTGGAAGCATGCAATTTGTTATCAAATTTCTTTTCACTTTTTTTTGTGCAGTGCAAGTTTACCCTGCATATTTTCTATATGCAGACAAGCTGGGCACTGATGCCTTTGCCCTTAATAATTATAGTTTTTCATTTCTGGACCATGAATGAGATAATAAACAACTTAGTTCACCCCAAACTATACCTGGTTTAATTGACTTGTTGCCCAATTCAATCTAGTAACTCACCAGTAAAATGGTGAGGGTGTCTTGAGATGGCGAACTTAATTGAAGATTTTACACCCCTGTCCAGAAAATGCCTGAAACTGAAGTTTTTAGAGTTTGTGCTATCCTACCTTGGATACAACTTACAGAGTGTTAGCATTGCTTTCACTATGCAAGATAAATAGTCAATGCCTGAAAATAATGCTGATAGTCACAACTGAATCTAACATTTAACCTTTGTACTAATGTCAAAGATAAAAGGAAGCATTTTTTCCAGGGAGTAGACCCTTCCATTCTTCCAAACATATATAACAACTTCATAACTACACAATACTGGAGATGGGAGAAACTCCCTAAAAATAACTCAGAAATGTTTCAAGCAAACACTGGTTTTGTTCCAACATGAATGAGCAAGTCATTTTTGAGGCACCACTGATCAAGGAAATATAGAACAGCTGCCACCATTAAATCATTGTCTAAAATGTCCTCTCTTTCATGCTTGTTAGGTATTACTTAAAATATACATTTATTTTCTCATAGCTGGAATTTGAACCAGAGCTGCTTATACTGCCAGCTTATTTGAACCTGAGAAAATAACAGACATGATGGATGTAGGAATGGGCTGGTGTGCTGACCACATTTTATTATTTCAGATAGGAATATATGAAGACATTTGCAAGAACATTGGACTAAGGACTGCTGAATGATTATATGAATGAAAACATGATGTGTTATGCATCAGTTCTGATTCTGTATACATTCTAACCACGCTTTGCTTTTCTAACTCCCATAATGTTGGTTACCATATGAATGACAATGCCATGCTCATTATTCACTGTAGTTTAGATATTGTTCAAATATAATTCCTTTTATTTATATTCATTAGCCTCAGAACTAGGTCAATACTTGAAGTTTATGATCATTGATGTAACTGTTCTGTGTACAGAATCTGAATTTAGGTATACTGTACCATATTGTGTTATATAATAATTTATATATTTTGTATGCCTTTTATTCCTACTGCCTGCTGGTAACAAGCCCACCCATAAGAAGTCAGCCCACTTGTTCCCATAATGAGAGAGGTGATCATGGGAGATCATCATTCATTTAGCCATCGAAATATTGTAAATGGACTAAATGCCCATCCCCTTGATGGTTGACATGCATGCTGACTTGTGCAAGGACTTGCTATACCTTTCCCTTCCATTGAAGCATGCTCCCTACCCCCATGCTGCCTGGAAGGTTACTACCTATTGTATCTTGGCATAGCCAAGTGTATGTCTGTGGACACTGCTTACCATTTTCTTGCTTCAAGAGGGTCAGTGGTTGCAGACAGGACATCGTTTCTGTCGAAGGACAGCCAAGCTGGCATCTGCCATTCACTTCTACCTTGCCTTCCAGTGCTGGTCTACCAAATGAATTTGGGTCAGAGCTTCGTATCTTCATACTACGTTGATGACACATGGGCAGAGCTTCATCTCTTTATGCTAAGTTGATGACACATGGGCAGAGCTTCATCTCTTTATACTACGTTGATGACACATGGTCAGAGCTTCATCTCTTTATGCTACGTTGATGACACATGGTCAGAGCTTCATCTCTTTATGCTACGCTGATGACACATGGTCAGAGCTTCATCTTTTTATGCTACATTGATGACACATGGTCAGAGCTTCATCTCTTTATGCTACGTTGATGACACATGGTCAGAGCTTCATCTCTTTATGCTACGTTGATGACACATGGTCAGAGCTTCATCTCTTTATGCTACGTTGATGACACATGGTCAGAGCTTCATCTCTTTATGCTACATTGATGACACATGGTCAGAGCTTCATTTCTTTATGCTACATTGATGACACATGGTCAGAGCTTCATCTCTTTATGCTCGTTGATGACACTTAGTCAGAGCTTCATCTCTTTATGCTACATTGATGACACATGGTCAGAGCTTCATCTCTTTATGCTACGTTGATGACACATGGTCAGAGCTTCATCTCTTTATGCTACACTGATGACACATGGTCAGAGCTTCATCTCTTTATGCTATGTTGATGACACATGGTCAGAGCTTCATCGCTTTACACTATGTTGATGACACATGGTCAGAGCTTCATCTCTTTATGCTACGTTGATGACACATGGTCAGAGCTTCATCTCTTTATGCTACGTTGATGACACATGGTGAGCTTCATCTCTTTATGCTACATTGATGACACATGGTCAGAGCTTCATCTCTTTATGCTACATTAATGACACATGGTCAGAGCTTCATCTCTTTATGCTACGTTGATGATACATGGTCGGAGCTTCATCTCTTTATGCTACATTGATGACACATGGTCAGAGCTTCATCTCTTTATGCTACATTAATGACACATGTAACATAACACTTAGCAGTACTTTGAACCAGCGTTCTTACAATTACTAATTGTGTATATGTGTATTAGTTATCATTAGTAGCCACGAATGAGAGAACATTTGTTTTTGTAAAAGAAGCAAAAATACTGCTTGACAGAATTGCAAAAAGAGAGAAAAGTTATGCCTATTAGTCCAGTGATATTTTTATGAGTGTGCAATTTCTGCACACAAAACTGTTAGCCTGTTTTGCTTGTAAAATGTTGTACAGACAAAATCATATTTGAAGCACTGTTCTGTTTAGTCATTTTTCTATACTTTTCAACTATTCCCTTGGGACATCTTGTGCACGTGTCACAGTAGGAAAAGGATTATTAGTTTAGCTCTGACATTGAATTGATTCCAGATTTTTATGAAGAGGGGGTACATTTCAAAGTGTTTGAGAATCACAGTACTTGACTGTTTAACTCCTAAATACTTATCACAGAGCAAATCTTTGCTTAGGATGAAAAGATGTCTAACAAGGAAACATAGCAGTTACTCATCTGCCCAAGAAAGCAAACATTTGAATTTCATGGCATGAGAGACATTTTTTATCGTAATTTTTGTAATAGCATTGCTTCCTAAGAATGCTGCTGATGTGAATTATGAAGTTAGTGGTAACTTAGACGCAATATTAGTTTACATTATTTCAGTGACATAGGAGATTTGTTTATGCTTCCTCTTTTAATTGCATTTCTATTCACAGAATGAATTACCAGTCGTTCAGTAGACTTGTAAGGAAAAACAAAAAGGAGTAGAAGAGAAATACACCAGAAAGATACACACTTATATCAGTCCTGATGTTCTCTAGAACAGCTACTTTGGTAAAGCATTACATTTGTTTGGAGAACATTCTAGAAGAACTGCATATATAAACTAGACATAATTAACCAAAAAAGTAGGTTTGGACTGCTTGACAGTGAAATCATTATTGACTCTAGAACACCTTGCATTAGTTTTTGTCACCCTCGGTTAGATGCAGTAGTTCGAGCAAAGGAAACATTCTTTACACTGGTTTCCTTTTCAGTAGATGAAAATGAAGAAGCAGACGCCGAATAATTCCGGCGCTTAGAACTACGTGTCCAACTCCGCCCCCTAGATTGTCCACGCACAGGTTCACGTTGCCAATTAAAGATGATACCTGACTCATAATCTTTCATGTCCCGGACCAACTTGTTGCGCTTTCTTTGCACAACATCTGCTTCCAATTTAGTCATTTTTTCATTAATATTGACCATTTGAGCTCTGTAGTTGGCCTCAGAGACAAGCTCATTTTGTAGAGTGGAAATTTCCGATTTTAGTTTTTCATGACTTCTCTGGTTGCGTTTAATAAGTATACGCAACCAACCAACAGTACATGCAAGTGAAGTCTGCTTCCACTCTTCAAGAAGATCACCTTCTTCATCTGAAAAAGGTGCCGCAGGCAACTTATCAATACGTAAGCCCCTCGGTGTTAAATTGAGACTTACGTATTTTTCCAAAAGGCTGGTATCAAAGTAAAGAGCGACTTCCTTGGCCATAAGCTTGCTCAGCTGGGCAAAACGGGCATCAGTGTCTGCATTTTTTCCTAAGCTCCATGGATCACGGCTGGTAAACCTCTTATCTCGCTCCATTAACATATCTTGGAACAACATAATGTTCACTGCATTAAGCATAACGCTCCGTTCGGAGCCTTCAGTATTTGACATCACAGTTCACAAATAAACTGTTCAAATAACCTCCGAAAACGCTGCAAATACGGCTTGGATCAAAATAGTAACCAAACAACGCAAAAATGTAATAAAAAACACACCAAACAGCCAGTAAATAGCAGCAATTCTCCTTATATTTCCAAAACCTGGTACCTCGGCATCTCGCCTTCAATGGGTCACAATACATTACAAAAAATAACAGTCTTTATATACAAATCAATTATAACAATTATTCAATTAATTAAACAATTAACCTCAAAAATGGAGGGAAAAAAGCTTTTGAGTTTTTTTTAAAATAACTTATATCTTTTTTTTTTTTTTTTTTCTCTTATCATACATACCCCAATATATTAACTTAATTCCCAAATTTACTAAAGACTATGTTATTAAATATTATATATCCCTCATAATATAACATAACTTCTTACATTGTATTATAGGTGATAATATTTGTGATAAATTGTTAGAACTTGAAACTAGGATGATTTTAAAGTTTAACACATTAAGGCCTTTTGGCTTGAATTTAGAATTAGGCATTTGAAGAATTAATTAATTTATTGTTCAAATTGTCATGAAGCAATAATAATGTTCATTTAGTATGTTAATATTTCACTGCATTTTGTAATTCACAATTCACATTGTAAGAAGTTATGTTATATTATGAGGGATATATAATATTTAATAACATAGTCTTTAGTAAATTTGGGAATTAAGTTAATATATTGGGGTATGTATGATAAGAGAAAAAAATATATAAGTTATTTTAAAAAAAACTCAAAAGCTTTTTTCCCTCCATTTTTGAGGTTAATTGTTTAATTAATTGAATAATTGTTATAATTGATTTGTATATAAAGACTGTTATTTTTTGTAATGTATTGTGACCCATTGAAGGCGAGATGCCGAGGTACCAGGTTTTGGAAATATAAGGAGAATTGCTGCTATTTACTGGCTGTTTGGTGTGTTTTAGTACTAATGGTAGTTGATGGTCTGCCTCATATCAGGAAACCAAACAAATAAATATATATATGTCTGAACATTTTATCAGTATGAAAGTTAAATTTGCTTAATAAAACATACTGGTAACTCTATGCATCATGATTTGGAAGCATGCAATTTGTTATCAAATTTCTTTTCACTTTTTTTTGTGCAGTGCAAGTTTACCCTGCATATTTTCTATATGCAGACAAGCTGGGCACTGATGCCTTTGCCCTTAATAATTATAGTTTTTCATTTCTGGACCATGAATGAGATAATAAACAACTTAGTTCACCCCAAACTATACCTGGTTTAATTGACTTGTTGCCCAATTCAATCTAGTAACTCACCAGTAAAATGGTGAGGGTGTCTTGAGATGGCGAACTTAATTGAAGATTTTACACCCCTGTCCAGAAAATGCCTGAAACTGAAGTTTTTAGAGTTTGTGCTATCCTACCTTGGATACAACTTACAGAGTGTTAGCATTGCTTTCACTATGCAAGATAAATAGTCAATGCCTGAAAATAATGCTGACAGTCACAACTGAATCTAACATTTAACCTTTGTACTAATGTCAAAGATAAAAGGAAGCATTTTTTCCAGGGAGTAGACCCTTCCATTCTTCCAAACATATATAACAACTTCATAACTACACAATACTGGAGATGGGAGAAACTCCCTAAAAATAACTCAGAAATGTTTCAAGCAAACACTGGTTTTGTTCCAACATGAATGAGCAAGTAATTTTTGAGGCACCACTGATCAAGGAAATATAGAACAGCTGCCACCATTAAATCATTGTCTAAAATGTCCTCTCTTTCATGCTTGTTAGGTATTACTTAAAATATACATTTATTTTCTCATAGCTGGAATTTGAACCAGAGCTGCTTATACTGCCAGCTTATTTGAACCTGAGAAAATAACAGACATGATGGATGTAGGAATGGGCTGGTGTGCTGACCACATTTTATTATTTCAGATAGGAATATATGAAGACATTTGCAAGAACATTGGACTAAGGACTGCTGAATGATTATATGAATGAAAACATGATGTGTTATGCATCAGTTCTGATTCTGTATACATTCTAACCACGCTTTGCTTTTCTAACTCCCATAATGTTGGTTACCATATGAATGACAATGCCATGCTCATTATTCACTGTAGTTTAGATATTGTTCAAATATAATTCCTTTTTATTTATATTCATTAGCCTCAGAACTAGGTCAATACTTGAAGTTTATGATCATTGATGTAACTGTTCTGTGTACAGAATCTGAATTTAGGTATACTGTACCATATTGTGTTATATAATAATTTATATATTTTGTATGCCTTTTATTCCTACTGCCTGCTGGTAACAAGCCCACCCATAAGAAGTCAGCCCACTTGTTCCCATAATGAGAGAGGTGATCATGGGAGATCATCATTCATTTAGCCATCGAAATATTGTAAATGGACTAAATGCCCATCCCCTTGATGGTTGACATGCATGCTGACTTGTGCAAGGACTTGCTATACCTTTCCCTTCCATTGAAGCATGCTCCCTACCCCCATGCTGCCTGGAAGGTTACTACCTATTGTATCTTGGCATAGCCAAGTGTATGTCTGTGGACACTGCTTACCATTTTCTTGCTTCAAGAGGGTCAGTGGTTGCAGACAGGACATCGTTTCTGTCGAAGGACAGCCAAGCTGGCATCTGCCATTCACTTCTACCTTGCCTTCCAGTGCTGGTCTACCAAATGAATTTGGGTCAGAGCTTCGTATCTTCATACTACATTGATGACACATGGGCAGAGCTTCATCTCTTTATGCTAAGTTGATGACACATGGGCAGAGCTTCATCTCTTTATACTACGTTGATGACACATGGTCAGAGCTTCATCTCTTTATGCTACATTGATGACACATGGTCAGAGCTTCATCTCTTTATGCTACGCTGATGACACATGGTCAGAGCTTCATCTCTTTATGCTACATTGATGACACATGGTCAGAGCTTCATCTCTTTATGCTACGTTGATGACACATGGTCAGAGCTTCATCTCTTTATGCTACGTTGATGACACATGGTCAGAGCTTCATCTCTTTATGCTACGTTGATGACACATGGTCAGAGCTTCATCTCTTTATGCTATGTTGATGACACATGGTCAGAGCTTCATCTCTTTATGCTACATTGATGACACATGGTCAGAGCTTCATTTCTTTATGCTACATTGATGACACATGGTCAGAGCTTCATCTCTTTATGCTACGTTGATGACACTTAGTCAGAGCTTCATCTCTTTATGCTACATTGATGACACATGGTCAGAGCTTCATCTCTTTATGCTACGTTGATGACACATGGTCAGAGCTTCATCTCTTTATGCTACACTGATGACACATGGTCAGAGCTTCATCTCTTTATGCTATGTTGATGACACATGGTCAGAGCTTCATCGCTTTACACTATGTTGATGACACATGGTCAGAGCTTCATCTCTTTATGCTACGTTGATGACACATGGTCAGAGCTTCATCTCTTTATGCTACGTTGATGACACATGGTCGGAGCTTCATCTCTTTATGCTACATTGATGACA
Source organism: Protopterus annectens (assembly GCF_019279795.1). NCBI lineage: Eukaryota > Metazoa > Chordata > Ceratodontiformes > Protopteridae > Protopterus > Protopterus annectens. The sequence continues at coordinate 1,261,220,793 of NC_056728.1, forward strand.
CATGGTCAGAGCTTCATCTCTTTATGCTACATTAATGACACATGGTCAGAGCTTCATCGCTTTATGCTACGTTGATGATACATGGTCGGAGCTTCATCTCTTTATGCTACATTGATGACACATGGTCAGAGCTTCATCTCTTTATGCTACATTAATGACACATGTAACATAACACTTAGCAGTACTTTGAACCAGCGTTCTTACAATTACTAATTGTGTATATGTGTATTAGTTATCATTAGTAGCCACGAATGAGAGAACATTTGTTTTTGTAAAAGAAGCAAAAATACTGCTTGACAGAATTGCAAAAAGAGAGAAAAGTTATGCCTATTAGTCCAGTGATATTTTTATGAGTGTGCAATTTCTACACACAAAACTGTTAGCCTGTTTTGCTTGTAAAATGTTGTACAGACAAAATCATATTTGAAGCACTGTTCTGTTTAGTCATTTTTCTATACTTTTCAACTATTCCCTTGGGACATCTTGTGCACGTGTCACAGTAGGAAAAGGATTATTAGTTTAGCTCTGACATTGAATTGATTCCAGATTTTTATGAAGAGGGGGTACATTTCAAAGTGTTTGAGAATCACAGTACTTGACTGTTTAACTCCTAAATACTTATCACAGAGCAAATCTTTGCTTAGGATGAAAAGATGTCTAACAAGGAAACATAGCAGTTACTCATCTGCCCAAGAATGCAAACATCTGAATTTCATGGCATGAGAGACATTTTTTTTTTATCGTAATTTTTGTAATAGCATTGCTTCCTAAGAATGCTGCTGATGTGAATTATGAAGTTAGTGGTAACTTAGACGCAATATTAGTTTACATTATTTCAGTGACATAGGAGATTTGTTTATGCTTCCTCTTTTAATTGCATTTCTATTCACAGAATGAATTACCAGTCGTTCAGTAGACTTGTAAGGAAAAACAAAAAGGAGTAGAAGAGAAATACACCAGAAAGATACACACTTATATCAGTCCTGATGTTCTCTAGAACAGCTACTCTGGTAAAGCATTACATTTGTTTGGAGAACATTCTAGAAGAACTGCATATATAAACTAGACATAATTAACCAAAAAAGTAGGTTTGGACTGCTTGACAGTGAAATCATTATTGACTCTAGAACACCTTGCATTAGTTTTTGTCACCCTCTAACTAGGAGAGACATAGATATATTACACAGTATCATATAAAGAGCAGAACATAATCAGCTGCATAAAGCATAGGTTCCACATGTGGGTCATCAGTCAGGTCAGCTAGGCCCTGAAAACCTCCATCAGGTAGTGTTGCCATATCAACTACTGCACTTCAAAAATTGTCACAGGATGAATATACTTTTATTCGTGTAATACGTTACGGCTGCTGAATATATATAATTTACTGGTCAGCTTTCGTATGGTATTCTGTTTTCCAAGAATTAAAAAAAAAAAAGTTTGTTACAGCACCAAAAACATGTGCTGCCAGTGCATGATGTTCTTGTACATAGCTCACCATAGGAATCTCTGTATATGTGAAAAGGGTGCCCAGTAAATGATTGCTATCACTCACTATTTGTTCCGCTCTGAAAGTGCTGGATTTAATCTATGCTTTTTTTAGGTTAATCTCATGTGGAACTGCAGTGGTTAATGCTAGTGTGATGGATGGCTGTATAAATAAAGGGTTTACACTGAAGAGGAAGGCTAGGTAAGGAATCAGGGGGCATATCCAGTAAGCAAAGAACATTTCTTGATATAGACAAGTACTTTTTTACAAGGACAATGCTTGACAAGTGGAATAAGTATCAGTATAAAATCAGAATAAGTAAAAAAAAGTAAGATGAGTTGGGCCTCTATGGCATTTTGGGATTCCCGAAGGGATGGAATTGGGGGGGGGGGGGCATCATCTTTACACTAAAGTATTTAGGCATACGACATAGACTAACAATCTCTTTCAGACTTAGTTTAGGTAATTCAATACAAAGAATATTAGCTGCTTTCCATTGTTGGGCCTTTCTCTTGCCAACATTTAAAATTATGCAGCACAATCTTAATTCTGTGGCTATACTGACTTTGGGAATTTATTTGCAGACCTCTTGAAATGCAGGTAACTAAAAAAATGCAAAGGAGTTGTCACCCAGTTTACCCGCGGTGGTGGTGCTGCGGTAGCGTTGTCGCCTCACAGTAAGACGCTGTCTGGTTCGATTCTCAGCTAGAGCATCTTCTGCATGGAGACATGTGTGAATGGGCGTTCCTTCGTTGAAGGCTGTGCGTCAGGGCTGGTAACTCGGCACGTAAAAATCAACTACCAATCATTAGCGGACCGGAGTTCTGCTGTGGCAACCCCTAACCGGGAAAAGCCAAAAGACACAACAAGTTGTCACCCAGTTTACATTTAATAAAAACAGAGATGATTTCATAAAGTATACTCTATTCATCAACAAATAACCTATAGCTCTTTTTCAGGTTTCTATTGTATGTTTAAACAGAGCTGCAAGAATTTAAATGTGATTATAGGCAAGTATATACTGTGGGTGTGGGGTATAGGAGATCTCAACCCTCAGTCTCCAAAATGTGGAACATTACTTCTCATAATGTGGCAAAAAGAGAGAAAATGTGGAACATTACTTCTTATAATGTGGCAAAAAGAGACAAAATGTGGAACGTTACTTCTCATAATGTGGTACAAATAGACAATATGTGGCTGTGGAAAATTATGTCTCATAATGTGCAAACAGACAAAATGTGGAACATTGCTTCTCATAATGTGGTACAAATAGACAAAATGTGGAACAATACTTCTCATAATGTGGTACAAATAGACAAAATGTGGAACATTACTTCTCATAATGTGGTAAAAAGACAAAAAGTGGAACATTACTTCTCATAATGTGGTACAAATAGAAAAAATGTGGAATATTACTTTTCATAATGTGGCAAAAAGACAAATTGTGGAACATTACTTCTCATAATGTGGTACAAATAGACAAAATGTGGACATTACTTCTCATAATGTGGTAAAAAGACAAAATGTGGAACATTACTTCTCATAACGTGGTACAAATAGACAAAATGTGGAACATAACTTCTCATAATGCAGTAAAAAAACAAAATGTGGAATATTACTTGTCATAATGTGATGCAAACAGACAAAATGTGGAACATTTCTTCTCACAGTGTGGTGCAAATAGACAAAATGTAGAACACATGAAAACAGCTTTCTAATTCAAATGCTGATTGGGTTCTTCTTGGTCCTGCTCCATGCTCGGTCATGTTTCAGGATTCCTGCCCTCTACATAGGTGCCAGGTTATCCCTAGCAAGGTCAATATCAATGTTACAGTAAAAGCATATAAGTCTAATTCACTGCATTACTACCTTTCTTCAGTAGCTTTTACATGTAGGTCCAGTATAGGCATTATTAAAATGCAGTGACAGTATTAGGTTAGTATTACTGCATTATGATAGTGGTTATACTTAATATAATGAGACAGTAGTAATTTTAATGCATTTTGTATACTTGTTCAGATGTTTGACTGTAGATTAGCTTAAGTTAGTTATAACGTGTGACAACTGTCACTCACTGTGGTTCCATACTATATTATTGCAATAGCTAGACTTGCATTGCAATAGCTAGACTTACAGCATAGGTAGGTACACAGGCAGGGTGCTTATGAGTTGTTTCTAGCAGTTACCATTTGTTTAAACAACCCCTATGGTGTATATCTTATCTTATTCAAATATGCTGATACTCTAAATACTGCATTTAGGGTATGTATTTCACAAAGTTGTTTACTTGTACATTGTAAAGTAACAGAGTCCTGCATATTAACACCTTTTAAAATGATTGCTCTGATAATGTTTATAGATCACAGGTGGTATATGTTAAATATCAGCTCTATGGCCTTTGGAGAAACTAGGAGATCTTATTCTTGCATCTGGTAGAATGATATGCATTTGGGCTGTTTCCCCACCCCAGGGGTATAAGGACTGTCCCCTGAAATCAGACTTACTTGACTGAGCTGTACAGGTTCTACTGTCTCTTTAAATACCAATTTTTTACCAGTGTTTTCTGTACAAAGATGTAGTCTTAAATGGTTATAACAATGAGTAAGTTTACAAAACCTGTCTTTACTAGGCTTCCTTATCTCACAGAAAGTGTTTACCTCCTCTTTACAGTGGAAATTACTTTTAATATACCAAACCGGAAGCATGCCTTTACTTTGAGTGCTACTGAATTTGTGCAACTGCTTTCTTCTGCAAGTTATTTTAAATTAGGCAGTTCTTTGGTGATGCCTTCTCACAGACAGTATCTCTCCTGTTTAATAATAATCTGATTTTGCTATTTCATGCTTGTCTCAGTAAGTTCTAGTTCATGGACACAATAAATAGCTACTTAAAAGAATGTGTGTGGACAAAGTGATTAGTTTGCACTGCACATCCATTGATGTCCATACACTGTTTCTACCCTTATCCTCAGGCATGCTCCCCATATTTATTTCTTATACCCACATAATCAGAGACAGACAAACAGACACACACACTCTAATTTCTAATCTGAATTATTGATAATGCCAGAATCATTGTAAGATAAAACCTAATTTCTTTTGCAGTCTACAAGAGAATCTCTATACAAATGCCCCAGTCCTGATCTTCAAAGAATAGAAATTCATCTACTAGTTGCATCACACCACCAGTGCAGTTCACATTTCCTACGATACTGAAATAAATGCACTACATCACACAGCTATCATATTTTCTAATACCGAGAATAGACATATGTCTTTATTTATTATTCCTCTTTGCCACTTATAACTATTCAAACATAATTCACTCATTTTAACATTTTTAGTTGTTCTTTTGACTGTATTAATTCCTGGAAAAGTATTATGCTTCTGTTTCCTTGATAAGACAGGTGTGCTGCTTACCACATATTCTGTACACTTTCCTCTGTTCTGACTGGTACATCCAACTTTTCTTTCTCTCCTTACACTATATCTTAATTTGCTTTATGCTATTCCTATACTTCATTATTATCAATATTCAACACCTTCCTTTTCACAAACCTACATCACTAGGAAAAACTTGTTTCTTATTTCTTTTAATGCACTCTGGCTTCCCCTCCTTTTACAACTTACACATTTACTAATATTTTAATCTCTATGATCTTTTCAGAATAGTTCTTCAGACAACCCTTAAATTCATAAACAACTCCCATGTTCAGTACCAGCAACATACTGATAGTATAGCTGATTATAAAAGGCTCAAGTTGTTGATGCTGCCTTTTCCTCTCTGGTACAATACCACTCCTCTACCTAAACCCATCGCCACATGCATGGATTACTTTCAACTCCAAATGACTCATAGGTCCTTCATGCAATGTACGTCTCTAAAGGGCTAGCCTGTCACAGAATTAGCTTCTTACTCAGGTCATTCTACTTCAAGACTTCCTGTCAGTAGATCTTGTTATGGGAATACTTACAATACTTTTCCTCACAACACTTAAACTTCTTAGAGTGAGGATATTAAATTTTACACAGGCCCTGACAAATTACATAGCCAGACCCTACACAACTCATTAACGAAGAGCTTAAAATAGGCGGGATGAACATTAATAATAAAAGGCATGACTTAAAGCCTGGCTACAGCTACAGAAACAGTTATGGCACCTTCACAGAATCCTAGCTGAAAGGTGATTTCTGTCCATCAACTGTCCTTTAAGATAACTTCTCATTTTATAGAAGCCAAAGGCCTAGACCTCTTGTAGGAGTTGACATACTTCAGCTAGTAAAATGATAATGCAGTATTCAAGTTCAAACTCTACATCAGACAGACCCTGTACACAATTATGCAACACACTCATTACTGGTAAGCCTGATACATAGAAAACACACTAATCTATTAATCAGATTGGCCAATACATTTATCTTTCTACTTTTAGTTTATTAGACCACATTGTGAAGACTGGGTGGAGATAGGTGAAGGCTGCCAGCCTAGCCAGACAGAATTTTGGAGATAATTCTGTCATCTGTAAATATTAATGTAAACCACAGGCTTGTTGTCTTAAATGGTAAAAATAGTGTTACATGTGGAACTGAGAAAATGTAACAACAGTGCACTCTACTAACCAAGTAAAGCATGTTGTGACCCTTTGATGTAAACACGGCTCCAGCCAGTCTAGATGAAGGAATTCTTGCTATTGTTTTAAGGCCAGAGTTAATGGCCAGAATTTGCATGCAAAAATGTCCTTTATTGCTCTGGTTTCTGCCCAGAGGTGAAGAATGTAAATGTAGTTTCTGTTAGCCTGGGAACCCAGGGAAGTGTGAATAATGATCTAATGTAACCCAGGAAAGTGTGAAGAATGATCTAATGTAACCCAGGGAAGTGTGAAGAATGATGTAATGTGAACCAGGAATGTGATTTTAAAAACAGAAAGAATCAGAGAGAATTAAGCATTTTTGTCTCGACCATCCAACTCATCAGCACTGTCTTGCTCTATATGTAAGTTTATCTTAGACTTGTGTTTTCTCTTAGAAATAGCTAGAAACTAGAAAGATTAGACTGTGTTTTTCTGTGATGTCAGAAATGTACTACTGAATTATTTTAAGTATTTTTCTGTGATCTCTGTGTAGTAAAAAGTATTGTTTTGTGTTTTAACTATATGTTATTAAATATTTTTAAACCCTTCCAACTGTGACTGTTTTTGTAGAGATAATTTAAGCTCTTTAGAGTAATTGCATGCTTTTGGTAAAATTGTACAAAGGCACTTCAATAGCTTTAGCCCTGGGCTATACTATCAATTGATTAATAATATTGCACAGTGATAAGTGGACACCCTTTTTAAGGGCCTTTGAGTAGCTGATAAATATTAGCGGGTGGTGGCAGCTGGTACTACTATATAGTCTGGGAAAAAGGGGCACAGCTGGAGAACCTGTGCCGGCCTTCCCCAGGAGTGTCTGTGTGGTTGTGTAAACTCTTCCCAAAGTGTGTGTGTGTGTGTGTGTGTGTGTGTGTGTGTGTGTGTGTGTGTGTGTGTGTGTGTGTGTGTGTGTGTGTGTGTCTCAGCTACTTGGGCAAGGACACGAAGCACTGGTTGGACAGGGTGCTGAAGGTTTTAGTTTGCCCACTAGGCTGAAATCTGGACCCTATAGCTGTGCCAGTGGGGAGTCTAACTGGGGACCTGGAGAGCAAGGGAGCAACCAGCCCTGGACTGACTGTGATCTCTGTGTGCTCTTAAGGGAACTTGCACTTTACTTTGTGTATTTGTTATCCTTTCCTCCTATATGAAATGCCCCTCATGGGTGTTAGTGGTGAGGATTGAGGCTCCTTGATTGCTGGGCCAGAGTATGGGCATCACACACATATTAAATGACATGGCTACAAATAGACTCAAAACAGAATATTCTACTAATTGAATAGTTCTACCTGCACAAAAGTTTGTGTGATGACAGTGATAGCACTGTGTTGTGGTCTTTGCACATTTCTTCATGTTTGTGTGGGGCTGGTATATATACATTTTGGGGGTGTAGTGGTGGCTTGTACCTAAAGTAAAATGTTCACTTGTTAATGGAAATAGTTTGACTAAGCTAATAGCCCCTTTTCAGGGTGGGGACTTACTTTTACTTTCTTTTTAAAAATTTCTTTTAGATTGATTTGGACTTCTCTTCAGAAAAAAAAAATTCCCAAAGTACAGTCTTCCTTCTGGAACCAGCTGCTACTTGACATCTACAGCAACTTAATCAAACTTTCAAACAATAGTGAACAAATATATTAAGTCTATAAATGGACTTCTTAGAGTATGGCTAATAAGTATATTGCAAGGGAAATGCATCATAAATATGTATTCTTTGTTTGACGTAAGTATTTCATAATGATATTTAAGCCTAGTTTTTATGTGTCTTTTTCTAGTAGTCTGTGTTATTTGTGATTCAAAGATACATAACTAGTTGAATGAAATGTAATGAATACACTCTACTTAACCATGTATAACATGCAATGCACATTGCTGTTCTTTGAACCCGGGTCATGGTTGCAAAGAGTCTTTGGATAGGCTGCCTACTTACCTAGCTAATAGATAAAAAGATAGCGTTCTCTTTAGTTTTGTCATAGCAATGTCACAATATTATATGCACACTATCTAATTTGTTCTACAGTTCATTCTCTGACCCATTTGCTTCATTTTGCTTTGCTTATAAGTTGGCATACACACACACACAATTATATATGTGTGTGTGTGTGTGTGTGTGTGTGTGTGTGTGTGTGTGTGTGTGTGTGTGTGTGTGTGTGTGTATCTATATAAATATATATATATATATATATATATATATATATATATATATATATATATATATATATATACATACATATACACACACATATATATATATATATATATATATATATATATGTGGATCTACTTCATTTGCCCTAACTTCCGATTGACCGACACTCATTTGCCCGAGACCAAATGACCGAAATTTCATTTGACCGAAATTTCATTTGACCGACACGTATTATTGGCAAGAAAATGGGATATGCCTCCTTCCCCATTGTAGTGTGACCCCGGAGTTAGAATATGTTGTTAGGGGGGGTGTGGGGGGCACAGCCCCCGACAATGGGGGTGTGTGTGAGGGCAAAGCCCCCCACTTAATTTCATATTATATTATTTAGTTTTGTTTTAATATTGCTTAGTAAAACAAAAGTAAGTGGGGGGCTTCGCCCACTACACCCCCCATTGTGGGGGGGGTGTACCCCCCACCCCCAACTATATATTCTAACTCCAGGGTTGCACTACAGTGGGGAAGGGGGCATATCCCATTTTCTTGCCAATAATACTTGTTGGTCAAATGAAGTGTCGGTCAAATGAAATTTCAGTCAAATGAAATTTCGGTCAAATGGGTTTCGGTCAATCAGAAGTTAGGGCAAATGAAGTAGACCCATATATATATATATATATATATATATATATATATATATATATATATATATATATATATATATTTGTATTTATGCATATATACATGACCTCCAAACCAAGCAAATATGCTGATTAATGTGTCAGTGCCATATCTGATAACTGCTGTAACATCTGATGGATTGCACCACTGTTTCCAATGAAGGAGAATAACAATATAAAAATATAAATGATGTATAACTTCTGCCATTATCATAACATGACAGTACATAATGTGGGTTTTTTATTTTTTGCCAACTCCGTTGCATATGGGGATAAAGCCTTGACTTCACTCAAGATGACCCATTTTTTATTAGTGTCTCTGGCATCATTGGAGCTGCTGAGAAAGAGAGACAAATGATGAGATGGAGTCTCCTCACTTCTCTCTGGGGAAGGGTTGAGAAGAATATGTCAAGGCTATTGACTGTGCTTAGATTCCCTGGTGTGGACCAGAAATTATTGGATTTGTTTACCCTTAAATGGAACAGGGCCATTGACAGCACCTCTTGCAGACATTAGAGATATATGCCACAAAGATACCTACTGCATGCCACCACTTGGGGACACCATGGATATGTTCGGAAAGAATGGTTGCAAATTAAAGACCCCCCCAATTCCCTGAACTGGATGATGGCACCAATCATGCCAGTTGCCCATCAGCCATGGAAAGAATGAATAGGCCATAGGGTTCTTGTCTACAAGAAGAATTAATGGGTTGACTGGGTGGATGAGAAGGAGGGAGTCTTAATGGCCACTGGGAATTGGGGAGCAAACAAATATTCATTCATAACAAACTTTAATATGTCAGGCTACCATTATTAACACTATGAAAGAAGGGAGGGGTTAATTCTGGACTGTCTGTGATTATTCCTTTTTAGGAATGTAAATTTTTGGCTTCCCTTTTATTAAAATCTAACACAAATTCCAGATCTTCTATCCTGGTTGGACCTGCTCTACCACAAAGAATAAAGACTTTTTATATTTATCACATAAACTACTATGCCTGTAAATATACAAAGTCTTTATTCTTTGTAGCAGAGCAGATCCATGAAGACCTAAGGGGTGGTGATTTTAAGAACTGAACAGGTAAAAATAGGTAACAAGAAACTGAATGACAAATAACATTAAGAGCTGATGAATACCCAGGACTAAATGAAACAATAAATATAAAGTATTTTTTTAAAGACAGGAGGTTGAAAGTTAAGAACTAATGCATTGGTGACTTGTTTATTTAATGTTCTAGAGGTCATTCCAACACAAAATACATCACATCCTGACCAAAATGCTAATGTTCGCAACCCGCTTAGAGTTAAACTTAAATCTCCCTGTAACAGACATTGTTTTCTCAGTATGGGGTAATATAATAAAAGGACCTTCATAAATATATCTAAAAGTGTTGCACATGTCACACTTGTTGGTTTCATTTCCTTTCGTAGTATAAGCTGGTCTTATTATTATTTTGTAGCTAGGTTTTTAAACTGTTATTTTTGTTATAAACTAACAATCTCTTTTCCCTACAATTTTATAAATATCATTATTGCCTTTTAAAATTCACAAATAATTTTATGAATATTAATATTGTCCACAGACACATCAAGATTACACATAGTCACTACATATTTACTATAAATCGTACCAGGTACTAATTTCTCTAAGGGGTTAAATAAAATGGGAGCAAAATGTCTATGCCTTTTTGACAATATTTCTTTGGCATTAGTCAACAACTCACCCTCCTTATGAAAATCTGGTTCCCTCATAATTAACTGAGGAGCCCTAATATAGGGATCTCTAGGTATAATTTCAGATAAACCCAGGATGGGTGCTATTAAAGTGCAAGTAACAGTTTGAAAATGTTTCCTTACGAAAACTGCAACTATCAAACATCCTATTATTAGCATCCCATTCTAGGGTAATATCCAAAAAATGCACTCTAAGCCCATCTGGATTTAGTCAAGGTAGGGAGGTTGTAAGGGGGTTGTAATCTAGTTATTAGTTTTATGGAACTACAACTTTACTCAGTCAGGGAAATAAATAGCGATGGCTCTGCCATAGATTATACCATTGATTCATGCTGTTTTTCACAATGTCTTTACTGGTTACAGTAGTGGAGGTCTACACTTGAAAGATGACAGATGCAGATGAGCATAGGTTTCTAGTTAGTTACTAGCCATATGATCCGGGAGGCTGTTATGGACCCTAGCCCTATTTCCCACTTGATTTAAAGCACTGCCTGATAAAGTGACTTGCTCAGAGTCAGACAGTAGCAAATGAAGGCTGAATGAATCAAACCTTGTACTGCAGGAAGCAGCTCATTTGCAGTTCATAGTGCTAACCCTCTGTACCAGACAGTAGCAAATGAAGGATGAATGAATCAAACCTTGTATTACAGGAAGCAACTCATTTTCAGCTCATAGTGCTAACCCTCTGTATCAGACAGTAGCAAATGAAGGATGAATGAATCAAACCTTGTATTACAGGAAGCAACTCATTTTCAGCTCATACTGCTAACCCTCTGTATCAGACAGTAGCAAATGAAGGATGAATGAATCAAACCTTGTATTACAGGAAGCAACTCATTTTCAGCTCATAGTGCTAACCCTCTATACTAACTGCTAGAACAGCTCATTACTATACAAGTAGACTTCATTGCCCAATGCAGCTAGTGCTGTTGTTTGTGTGCAATGATCTAAGCAATGATTTTACTCTTCATTTAACACCTTCCCACAGTCAGCCCTCCAAAATCTGTAAGTAAATGAATGGGGATTCATCACAGATATCTGACTCTTACAGATAAGGAGGTAGTACAGAAAGCACACCATTATATAAAAGTTACTCGCATAAAAACTAGGTTGTGAGAGATTCTAGATCTCATAAAACTTGTTCAAACCACTAAAGGGTTACAAATTCATGAGGCATCTATAAATTCCTTCCTCACATTAGGTTTCTGGCTGTTCCTAGGATTCCAGATACAGCCCATTCAAACACACAAAAAAGTTATGTTTGGGCTTGCCACTGGTACTCTTTCACATTTTTAAATACAGACCTGTCTTTAACAGGCAACTTCTGCGTAATCCTGGTTATCTTGTTGGTATTTCTAGAGGTCCAGTAACTACTCTTTCTGTTTCTTCAGCAGTATTTTACTCACCTCCCATCCTGTCTCAGACTAGCTATTCGATCTGTGCATTTCCCTTTAATCATGCTGAGTATGCATGGTAATGCTTTCTATTTACCTTTGCGTGCAAACATAAAAATGAATGCCCATTCCCAGAAGTCTGTATGCCTGCTAATTTTACCTTCAGGATGGAACAAATCAAACAAAATATAGACCACACTGGCATATTTATATATATTTAAAACATTTGTTGCAGCCTTTAAATTTAAACCTACTAAAATAGCATAGAAGTTTTACTTAATATGGTATTTGCTTAAAATGAAAACACCAATAATTGTGTGTAGACTCCAAAACATTTTAAGTTAAGATACTTGATTTTCCAGAACATCTTGTAAGCTTAGAAGTAGAGCATATTTTATAGACTTTTTGATCAAACTTGATCAAATCCTGCATTTGAATGAAACCGATTACTAGAACATGGAACTGAACATTGCAACATTGCAATAACTGGAGGCCAAAAGCAACCATAGTTACTGTACAGGGATCTTAGCCGCCTGCACCCCACTTCACTTATATAATCAACTGTTGAGATCACTGGGAAAGGGAATGACATCTGCAGTGATTATGAACTCCCTAGTTTGCAACATGACAAGCAAATATACAACGTAGTCCTAGAAACAATGTTCAGTGATGCTTAATTCCTTCCCTTATACCTACTTCATGGGGTTGGATCTCCCACTAAAAACTATCATGGACCTCATTCAGTGCTATATCTTGGCCCATTATATGCACATCACATAAGTCTTTCAGTATGAGTTTGCTTAAAGAAAGATTGCTTTTCTGAACTTATCAGATCACACTATTTGTCATTTTTGTCAGCACTATTTCATTATGATGATGCTGTCTAACCTGAGCAGTACAATGTTTAGACAGATACCATGTGAATTTCCAGCACAATCTGCTCCATCCTGACAGGTGCAATTGTTCGATGTACATCCTTACCAAATAATTATAACGCTATTTCCCCACATGATGCATTTAGAAATCTTTGTCCCTGACCGTTTGAACCATGGCTGTAGGAATACACAATATAGCCCTCTAAATCACATTACAGGTAAGTATCTACAGGTGTCTTTGAAACTTTATCAATGTTCATTTGAATAACTGTACTACGAGTTATGTTTAACTGAATTTTTAAGATGTGAACCTTATCTAGAAAGCACGAAAAAGGTGTTTTTGCAACTCTCATGCTCTCCTTTCATATATACACCAACTCCTAATATCTAATAGGTAGTCATACATATGATCCCTAAGTCTCCTAGATGTCTTTCCTACATAAAAGCAGGGGCAGTGCTGGCACAGAGCCACATATATTATATTAGAAGAATTGCAATTGTAATATTCCTTGCTTTTATATGTGGTATTGTGTATTACCACACCATCCACCACATTTATATATGGGGACTGCCTACATGCTCCACATTTGTAGGTCCCTACCTTATTGTGAATTTTCCTCTGTGGGGCACTAAAAGCCCTGTTTAGCAGGTGTTTAAAGGTAGTATCTTTTTTTATAAACTATTCTTTGGCTGGGCCCTAATTTGTCCAGAATTTTTGGATCAGAATGTATAAGTCACCAATTTTTAATTACTATGTTAGCAATATAACTGGCATCCATATTGTATGTAGTAATAAATACCCCTCCCACTCCAATTACACCCTTCCCCGCCCACCCCTCACTTCCTGTCTCCACCTCTAACCCACCCATCAGTTACCTAACCAAACCACTCCCACACAAACTATACTCCATTCATACTAATAACTCCCCTCCACACCAACATAAAACCAACAACTATGTTAACCAAACCTTCCTCACCTATTATCCATCTACTACTACTACTACTACTACTAAGCCTATCCTATCTTTCCTACATCACCAAACCTTCCACTACACTCACTCCCCTCACAATCACATAACTAGCCCATTCTCAGAGCAATACATACACTCTTCCACCCTCATAAGCCCTCACCTATACCCCTGCAACCCCTCCCTACTCTTCCACTTCAAACTTATATCCACCTACAAAAATATTAACCCTTGGGCTTCCTGCACTACTCTAGATAAACACACAACCCTCAAACTGTATACCAAACACTCCAACTACCTTTATCTTTGTCTTCACCAGGTCATAACCACCCTATTGTCAGGTGACATACACCCTAACCCAGGTCCATCTCCCTCAAATTCCTCAACAAGCACTCCCCCAAATTCCTCAACAAACACACCTTCATCCACAAAAAACATTACCTTCTCAGCATTAAATGCCCAAAGTATATGTAACAAAATCCCAAACCTCCATGCCTGGCTTCTCCACAATAACCCAGACATACTATCAATATCTGAAACATGGCTAAGACCCTCTATAAAAGACTCAGAAATAACCCCCCTAACTATAATATCATCAGGAAAGATAGAACCCACAAAAAAAGGAGGAGGTGTAGCTCTTCTCTATGACTCTTCCTTCTCAGTTACTTCTTATACTAAACCAGTTCCCCAATTTGCCAATGCCGAACTACTTCTAACACTACTCCATCTTAACAAGCATAAAACAATATGCTTAGCCTCCCTCTACATCCCTCCTGGTGATAACATAGCTACTCTTGAGGACATCCTCTCTTGGCTCTCCACCAACATTACTAATGAAATTATCATTCTAGGTGACGTTAACATTAACTGGTCCTCTGTCCAATGCCCAACGAATCCTCAAAATATAAACCTTTATAACTTTCACCAATTAATTGAGTCAATAACCAGACCTTCTAAAGACCATTCCTGTGGAAGCACCCTAGACTGGATTCTGGTATCACACCCTCACCTATTCTCAAGTAGCGGTACACTCCCTGACCCTCTCAGTGACCACTTTCCTACCTTTGCTCACCATCACTCTCCCTCTCTACAGCTATCTCATACCACCATCTCTGTGCGCTCCTTAAAGAACTTCAACCAAAACACCTTCTCTGAATTATTGAAACAATTCAATTGGAGTCCCCTACATACACTACCCCTAGATGAAGCTGTTACCTATTTTAATATATCATTTTTAAACCTCCTCGACTCCTTAGCTCCCCTTAGAACAAAAAGAATTAAGAGCAAAACTTAACCATGGTTAAAAAAAGACACCTTAGCTACCATGCGCCTTCGCAATAAAGCCTTGAAAAGCTACTATAAAAACAAAACCCCAGCCTCCCTAAATGAATACAAAACACTCCGCAACAGAGTAAAAAAACTTATCAATTCTGACCGCAGATCCTACTATATTACCCTCCAAAATAATCATAAGACTAACCCAAAAAAGTTCTGGAATAGTATCTCCTCCCTCTTCAACCCTGGCAAAAAGGAAAACCCACAACCAGATGAAAATATTAGTGATACCAATCTCGCCTTCCAATTCAACAGCTTCTTTATTGATTCCATATCTAAATTAACATCTTCATTTTCCAATAACTCTACTCCTCCAGCTACAACTCCTACTTCCACTTCCAATCTAGACTGCTCATCCTCTGACCACCCTGTCTTCTCCCCCAAACCCATACCCATATGTACTATAAAAAAATTGCTTCTTAAATTAAAACCTTGCTCTAACGCTCCTGACAACATCTCTTCCTTCTTCCTAAAGATAGCTACTGAAGCCATTGCCTACCCAATTTGCATACTTTTAAATCGGTCCATCCAAGAAAGTTATGTACCCCAAATCTGGAAAAAAGCTTACATCATTCCTCTCCACAAAGGAGGCAACAACAACGCCGTTTCCAACTTCAGACCAATTGCCATCTTATCCCCCATCTCTAAACTACTAGAAAAATGCATACACATACAACTGCTACCTTACCTCACCAATAATCATGTATTAACCCCAACACAACATGGATTTCGACCCGGTCATAGCACTACTACTGCTCTTCTCTCCTTCCTTGAAACTGTAAATAAAGCTAGAGACTCTAACTATATTGTCTCTACTCTGCTCCTAGACCTTTCTAAGGCCTTCAACACCATCTCCCACTCCCTGTTACTCAACAAACTCTCTAACCTACATCCTTCCCCCTCTTGCATCAATTGGTTTTCTAGTTACCTCTCCAATCGGCAGCAATCTGTTAAATGGAAGAAATCCACCTCCTCTTACCTCAACACTGTCACTGGTGTACCTCAAGGCTCCATATTAGGTCCATTATTATTCAATATCTTCATTAATGACTTCCACCACAATATCCCAAATGCTAAAATAGTCCAATACGCTGATGACTCTACCATTATCTGCGCTGCAAACTCCATTCCCTCCCTCAAAAAAATAACTCAGGATGCCTTCACAACCACTGAAAAATGGATGCATGATAATCATCTTGCTCTCAATCCATCTAAAACCAAACTGATACTATTCACCCCATCAAAAAGCATAACTATTGACAAAAACTCTTTCCTCATAACCAGTCAAAATAATACATCCCTAGAAATTGTCTCCAATGTCAAACTGCTAGGAGCTCTCATTGATAATCAGCTCACATTTGATTCCCACATACAAACAAACATTAAAAAAACACATCAGAAACTTGGTATGTTCTACCGGCACATACGCTTCCTCTCCCCATCTACCAGATTCCTCCTATCTACCACATACCTCATCCCCTCTCTGCTATATGGTGCCCCACTACTAACCAACCTTAAATCCTCTACCAAAACAAAACTTTCTTCCTGCTACAACAAAATCGCTAAATTCGCCTCTGGCCATAGATCCTCCTCCCACCATTGCACTGCCCTCCACAAACTGAATTGGCTAGAGCTCCCAAACTATCTTTCCTACACTCAACTAACTCAATCCATAAGCTCATCTTTAAGCCCTCACTCTGCCCCTCTCTCTCCTCAGCCTTCACCATGCACCATCCTAATAGACCCCTTAGAACCAGCACTCAGAACCTAGAAAAACGTACGAAGCAAAAACCAAGTAAATAAAATCACAGTCAAAGCACGAGATGAGAGGCAAAGGTGCAATAGCGTAGTCAAATGTTTAATACCCGCTTTCGTCACAAGACTTCTTCAGAATGCAACAAATTTCCCACTACAAAGCATTTAAATACTAACACAAATTACAAACAAATTAACTAATTAAAAAATCAAATAATTAACCTGTTAAACCAATAAAAATACTGTATAATCAACCAAAAAATGAAAAAGAATCACACACTTTGTCAACATGTAATTTCCTGTATTTTAAAAAACATTTTATGTTAATGGAGTCATTTAATCCAGGAAATTTATCTGAATTAAGTTTAATTTGCCACATAGTCTCACGTTGTTCTAAGTGGTTTTTGAAATTACCTGCTCTAAGATCAGAATGCACAACATCCAAAACAGAAAATAAAAATTTTTTATAAGTGTTGCAAACAATTGAGTGTTTAAAAAGAGCATTGTTCTCATCCTTAGTTTTAATGCTGTATACATGCTCTCTAATTCTAGTTTTAAGACAACGGGTTGTCATTCCAATGTAAAATGCTGAGCATCCAGAACATTGGCTAATGTAAACAACCCCCTTTGAGTTACAATCAGCGTAACCAGGAACCTTAAAGGTGTTGTCCATGGTTTCAATTTTAATGTAAGGTCCCTCAGAGATGAACCTACACATGTTGCAACTATGACAACAGTGCATCCCTATCTTATTGGTGTGTGAATTAGATTCAACAGGAATATTACATTCCAAAATTCTTTTTAAGTTATTGTGATTCCTAAAAACAAACAAAGGACCTTCACCCACTGTTTTCCTGATGTCTTCATTACCATTAATAATCTTCCAATTATCCATGATAATTTGCCTAATATATGCTCCATCCGAACTGATGTCCAAAGAGCACATAACATGTGGATTAATTTCACTTTTCTTGTCTACTTTGCCAACACCTCTAGCTGGCAAGGTAGGAAAGTCTAATAAAGCTTTAAAAGTGCACGAACGCCTACTTAAAATCTCATCACTTGACTGTGTAAGTTGACCAATTTCATATCCCCTCTGAACAAATAAAGAAATGATGATGTTAAATTCATCAAGTAGGTCACTATATTTGGATGGCATCCGACTAGCTCGTATGAGTTGACCACGAGGAATGTTCTTAATAACATGCCCAGGGTGGTTGCTTGAGTGATGTAAATATCCATTAGTAGATGTCTCTTTACGGTGAATTCTACTGTGAAACCTTAAATCATTATCATCCCAATACAATAATACATCCAAAAAATTGACCCACAGTCCTACACAACCCTTGGTGAATTTCAAAAATTCAGAAGATGAGTTGATATCCAAAATTAACTCATCAACTGTAGCTGAATCGCCTTCAATAACAAAAAATAAATCGTCAATAAAACGACAGTAAAACCTAATGTTGAATTTTTTGTTCAAATTTGGCATAACCTCAGACTCCCACCAGGCCATGACTAAATTGGCAAAAGCTGGAGCAGCCGGTGAACCCATGGCCACCCCTTTCTTTTGTCTGTAATACCTGTTACCAAAAAGAAAACAATTGTTCTCCAAAATTAATTCTAGAAATAGCCTGATTGTAGAAATAACAATAACAATAACAATAACACATAAACCTACCCGTCCAGCAGGTAAACTCTTACTTTCCTTTGCCCTGGCCCGCCTCTGGAACTCCCTCCCATCACATATCCGTAATAACAGCAGCCTTCCTATCTTTAAATCTCTCCGCCATTCACACCTATCTTCTCTCTGGGAATGCTCCTGTACCCACCCTGCATAATTCCTCCAGCTACTACACACTCCTTAATCTACAATCCCTTCCCTTCCATAGGAACACTCCTACTATAGTTAACCACTTATGTAAATACTATCTGTGCACACCTACTAACTAGAATCTTAACTAATACTTTCTCTCCTTACATTTACTAGTGAATATAGAAATTAAAAATTGTAAACTTATTTGTTATTTTTGTATTTGCTGTTCTGTTGCTTTTCCTGTTTTTTCTTAATACTATCTTGTGCTTATATGTACTACTATGATACTTACCAAACAGTAGATGTTGTGTTCTACCTATTATAATTTACTTTATTCTTATTTGTATTTTTGATATTTTTGATATTGTATCTTTGGAGCTTTTCTCCCCAGGACTCCAATGAAAATGGGCTCATTCGGTCCAATGGATTATCCTGGCAAACAAACTTCAAATAAACAAACTTCAAATAAATAAATAAATAAATAAATACTTTACTGGACCACTCCATTTTCTCATTATTAACTGCTGTAATACCAATTCTGTTTTCTAGAATGGGCTGAATTACCGCTAGTTCTCTCTTCCTACAAACTTCACTTCGTATATCCACTACATAGCTTTCCGGATAGCCACTAGCCAAAAACATTTCTGCTACTTTACTATATTCATACTTAAAATTGGTATTATCCGACATCATCCTAGCTAGTCTGATAAACCGGCCCTTAACAATGGAGTTTTTTTGATGTGTTGGATGATTGCTGGTATAGTGGAGGTATGTGTTGGAAAAGGTGGGCTTCTGATGGATGTTAGATTCATATTTCCCTTCTCTATAATTCTTAGTAATTTCAACTTCTAAGAATACAATGCGCTGTGTATCAACTGTGTGAGAAAAGGATAAAAAAGGAGCAGTATTATTAATATATATAATAAATTGTTCCAACTCAACCATGGTACCATTCCACAATAAAAATTAATCATCTAAAATTCTGGTGTACATACTGTAGTAACTGATATAAGGACTATTGTGAATATATCTATCTTCCCATTCTGCCATGATATAGTTTGCAAACATGGGATCTTAAGCTGCTCCCATGGCAACTCTGGTCCTTTGCCTAAAATATTGCCCTTCATGGTACAAAAAAATTGTTCTTTAATATTATATCCATGAGGGTGCACATGGCCACAACTTTACATTTATGGGAATGCTTATTCTTTTCCAGTTGCTCCTCAAACCAGTCAATTCTAACATCATGCGAAATGACAGAAAACAAATCCTGTACTTCCAAAGTAACAAATATATTGTTCTCATTGAACTCCTGTTCCCCCAGTAGTTTTAAACATGACAGGAATCTTTGCATATCTGTTTTAGCTGTTCTAAAGCACATTGTCATTTTTGATCCAAAGATTTTGCTATAAAGAACGTTTTTGATTTTTTGTAATCAACTATTGGATGGAATGGGGGGTCATGGAGGTCCTTATGTACTTTTGGAACTCCTAATATACTTGCTATAACTGGCTGATTATTATACATGAATTCAAAATTCTTTTGTGTAATACTCCCCTCTAGGAGATATTAGATATTAGGAATAGTAAATCCACCAATGCATTATACAGACATATACACAAGTACAATATGCATAGTTTTAAGTTTTATGTGCTAGATTCCATTAAAAAAGATCTTCAAGGCAAAAAAACAGATGATCACTTAAATGCAAAAGAAACACAATGGCAAATAGGACTTAGAGCAACACTGTATCCAGGGTTGAATGACAGTTGCTCTATTGCTCCTATTTTAAAGTTAAAGCATTATGTTATGTAGTGGTTTCATTAGTAAGTGTTTTTAGCTAAGGGTTCATGTCACTTAAACATTTTAAGTGAATTATGTCACGATTTTTAATTGATATATAAGGAAAATGGGAGGTATTATTAATTGTTCTGAAGTTCCTATTGTTAGTGAACGAAAGCGCTTAACCAAATTGTGGATATTTCTGGAATAAAGAAGTTTTAAGCATTGTCATGGTTTGTCCTTCTTGGAGGCCAGCTCTAAGTGGCATGTAAAGTAGATGTGTGTGTTTGTGCAAATGTGTGTTAGGGTTAGATAAGCGGATAGATCAAGTGTGTGTGTGTGTGTGTGTGTGTGTGTGTGTGTGTGTGTGTGTGTGTGTGTGTGTGTGTGTGTGCATGTGTGTGTGTGTGTGTGTGTGTGTGTGTGTGTGTGTGTGTGTGTGTGTGTGTGTGTGTGTGTGTGTGTGTGTGTGTGTGTGTGCGTGTGTGCGTGCATGTTAGGGTTAGACAAGCAGATAGATTAAGAGTGTGTGTGAGTGTGTGTGTGTGCGTGTGTGTGTGTGTGTGTGTGTGTGTGTGTGTGTGTGTGTGTGTGTGTGTGTGTGTGTGTGTGTGTGTGTGTGTGTGTGTGTGTGTGTGTGTGTGTGTGTGTGTGTGTGCATGTGTGTGTGCATGTGCACATGTATGTGTGTGTGTGTGTGTGTGTGTGTGTGTGTGTGTGTGTGTGTGTGTGTGTGTGTGTGCGTGCATGCGTGCACGTGTGGTGAGTGTCCGAGCTGTCTTATGTAGTGATAGTGTTATAGAAAGGACTTTTTTAAAGTTAAGATACACATTAGGGTTAGAGGCAGGGACAGGGTTAGGAGTAGACTTAGCACACATTACTAAAGTCACCCCTCTGTTCCACCTTAGTAATGCATGCTAACGCTTCCCATATCACTACCACTATTCAGACAAATTTGACCTGAATGTGGACAGGTTATGGGACGTGCATCGGATAAGGAAATGTGTTTCTTTATTTGATGTACTGAATGTCACCGTTTTGTTGGTATGATATAATGAATGTCATGGTGCATGTTTTGTAAGTCAACAAAGTGGCATGTTGACCATTCATTATATAATCATTGTCTGGTCCTACAGAACTTGAAGTTTTAGTTTTACGTATAGAAGCAATTATCATATCTGAATTTAAGAGAAATCTTACCTTGAATCTATAGCACTCACATGCCTTTTTTCACTTTGAAGTCTGCACAAACATTTTCTGTACCTTCTATCTATACTAGTGGATCACTAGCTTATGTATAGCATGTTAGATTCACATTTTTCCCTTTCAATTTTCTGACAAAACCTAAGAATACTTTATGATTATTTTCAGCATTTGAGATCAAGCTGAGTTTCTGTTTGACCTTGTGATAATTTTTTATGACTAGAATGATGAAAAATTTAAGCATAATATGTTTTTTTTTCTGTTTCATATCTTATTCATTATGTGATTCTGCAATTTTTGTTTTTAACTTACCTGTATATTTGTGTCTTACTGGTATGAATTTTTTAATACAGAAGTCAATAATATAAAACTGATAGTATTGGGGGCAGTTTTATTTGGGTAATTGAGGACAGTATGCAGTAAAGTCTGATGAACATAATGTATCTATGACTTAGTTTTAGTCTTTGAGTAAAGATGATAGTGCAATCATGTAGGTTAATTATATTGGGTCTAACCATGGGTGGGTAGCAGAAAGTTCCTATATTTGTCAATGTGATACCTACAATATTGTAATTTCTAGTTGGATTTCACAGCATTTGTTCCAAATTATCATTAAGACAAACATAACTGATTCTGAATGTTTACCCAATCGGTAGACAGTTAAGATGGATGGAGCCATAACTATGACCTGGATAATCTAAGGTGATTAGTAATTTGGGTGCAGGAACACCTGGAGTGTGTGGGGGGAGGGGGAGAATGATCTTTTGTTTGCTATAAATATTGTATGATTAATTTCTAGCCCTAAGCTGATTTCTTGGCTTTTGGAGTTCAGTGTTTTTACCAACACTTGGGTGACCACCGTCTATTCCACTGAATCTGTAACTATGAAAGAATCTATATCTTAAAATTTCAGATACACAGTTTGAAGCTTTAAAGATGGTCTCAGCAATGACACAGGCATTAACATCCTCCAAAAAGTGTACATCACATTTTACTGGTGAGATGTCTGCTATTTATAAAAAACAACTTCACACTCGATTTTCTCTTACCTTTTCATTTTTCTTTTTTTTTTGTTGTTTGGAACTTCGGATTGTCTAAAACATGCATTAAGGGATGAAAAACTTCTTCAGTACTTGTATTCCCTTCCAAAGGGTATAAAGCAGAATTTTATCTTTCTATAAAGGTGCCAAACAGATGTGTCTCCTCCCAGAAAAGTGTTGATATAGAGTATACTATGTGGTAGATGTCTTACTGTATGCCAATACCCCTGAAGTATTCCAGAATGATCATTATACTATACTGTACAGTCCAAAGAACATACAAGGAAAAATGGACACTAATTTAAATGTGGGCCTCACTGCACAACTGTGCAGCACAGGCCCTTTGATCCTACAGCAGGCCCCTCCTCTCAGTTGCCATGGTAACTGAGAAGGAGATACAGCAGCAGGCTGCAGTAACATATGTGAATCATACTGACTGCTTACCTTTCAGAGGAGATGAAGACATATATCCAGGCTTATTTAAGGTGTACCATCTGAGTCTCACTAATGCAAGGTACATACTTATGTGGGTTCAAAGTATACTGCAGATACCACTATGTTTATGTGACCCTTTTCTGCAGAATTATTGCTCCTTACTTTTCCTCTCGCTTTCCTTAGACCATGGATTACATATGAACTGGTAGAGAATGCTAAGGTTGCCACTGCAATATTTTTAGCTTAGGAGAGTTATAAAAATAATTAGCA
Source organism: Protopterus annectens (assembly GCF_019279795.1). NCBI lineage: Eukaryota > Metazoa > Chordata > Ceratodontiformes > Protopteridae > Protopterus > Protopterus annectens. Next base: position 1,261,244,335 of record NC_056728.1, read on the forward strand.
TTTGTGCTAATTTTCTGATATATGTAGGTGTAAGAAATCATCATCTGACAGAGCGTCAGGTGCTGCCTTATTTACCGTGCATCTTTATTAAACAAAAGGTAATGATTTTAAAATTATCAGAGCTATACTGAGATACATCACTGCTACATTTGTACTTTCAGAACACAGAGCTGTCTTCCACATGATAATACTGTGTATTTAAACGATACAGTCTCTGTGCATACTGCCAGAGTTCTAGAAATAAACTTCTCTTTGAATGATTAATAACTGGTTGCAAAGCAAAAATTACATAGTACTGTTGTTTCCTGATTGCATTATTGCCTTAGAAATGTCAAATGACAGACCTACAAGTGTCTAAGAGTGAACATAACATTTTGGTTATATTTTCAACTTCTTATCGGTATAATTTCACTCTGTTAACTAGCGCTAGTCTTAATCCTTGAGGACGTATGTGATGGAAAATGCACACTGTTGTGCAGGGCCACTTTTAAGTAACAAATAATGCTCTGTGTACATCTCTTTGCAGTGCTCACCCACAATATTGTTACAACAGCTCTTTAAGCTGATTTAGGCATACTGTAGAGAGATGCACTCCTTAACTCTAAGCTGCTGCTAAACAGTACAGTAAATGATAGCAGCTACAACATTCTACTTACCCAAAATTATGTTTACAAAACCTCTCGGTGTTTAAAGTCTAGGAGTATAATTAAGCTGGTAACTCCAACAACTTTGTTTTCCAAACCAGATCTCCTCCCCATTTTCATGATAACGACAGAAAACTGTGAAAATTGGTTGTATTATGCTGGTACTTCACTATTCTAACTATATGTGGAGAAATCCTAATGTTGTGCAGATTGTAGAGACCCACAGTGTATGCTGAATTATATATCTCTACCCAGCTCCTGGCCTGATGCTAACAAAGGACTTGTGGTTCACCATAATTAGCATAAGATATACACACTTCTTCTCTGAGCCTGTATAATCTAGGCTGCTCTCCTGGAATTATTTAACGTTATTCAATTTGAAGTGAAGAAAGTCATTCTTATTTTCTTGAACTGAACTAAAGAGAATTGAGTCCTTTGACTGCATACCTGTATCAAAATGAAATGAGATGCACATGTTGAAGCCAAAGGGCCATAATCAGCATTGCTTAACAAGGGCTGTAAAGAAAACTGTACAGTCTATCTGACATACTTTCGTGATTAAATTTGCATTTATGTGGTATTAGCCTTAAAGCTTTACAAAGGTATCATTACTACTCTGATTTAAAGAAGTGAAATAGCAATGTACGAAACTGTAGTATTTTGCTATTCTTCTAAATAACTATAGCATTTCCAAACAGACATCTGCTATAATATTAAAGCTTGGACCAAAGTACCAGCCTTGAATATATCCATTCTTGGAGATAACAATGAAATTAACGACATTTGGCTAGCAGCACCATTGCTATTAACATTCATACTTTCTTCTGAAATTTAGGGGAAGTGATCACATTAGACATAATTACAACAAAGTGAAAGTTCTACAGAATGATTTATACTACATTCATTTTCATTTAGGCCAGTATACTTTGACAGTCTGCAGAGTACACAGTGTGCCATTATGTGGGACCAGCCATAAACAGGCACCAGCCAGTGCTACAGAGTGGAGAATGAAATGGAGTGGAAATAAGTATATGCAACTATTAATATAATGGCGTACAATTGAAGGCACAGAGTCTAATGAGTACATAATGAGAAGCAAATGTGTGGCTGTAATATAATGCTGCAATTCAGACACGTAATGTGCAGCTAGCACATGGCAATTTGTGCATTACTATAAAAGTAACAGGTGCACAGGAAATTGTGGAGCTGCAATAGCCATGGATGCTATAAGCTGTATTACTGTTTGTGCAGTAAATAAATACCAGGTTTCCCTTTTGGGAAAATGGCCTGACAGCAGTGTGTGCTACTGAAAATAGTGCCTGCTGCATATTATCTGTCAGAAGCTAGAAAATCAGCAGGTGACTGACCATTTCTAAGTGAGCAGAGGTGTCATATTGCCATTGTCTGACATGTGTAGCCCACCCACATAGAGGATCACTGGGACGGTGTGGCCATCCTATATCCATTGACACCAAAGGGTGTAAGTCACACAATCCTAGGTACACGGACCTTACAGAAAGAAACAGGGTCACACTGGCTGCATCAGAGGTGTCAGTCTATAGAATATTCAGTATTCTCCTTGAAACATTACTTTGCATCTGTTTCTCCACGAAAACAGAGAGAATACCACCACCATGAATGGGTTCTATGACATCGGCTACCTTCCCAAAGTAGTGGATGGTGTAGATGTCACACATTGCACTAAATGCACCTGGTGTCTATGGACAGACTATGTCAATAGGAAGGGCTGCCCTTATATCATCTGCCAGCTAGTGTGCAAACCACAAGGATGGATACACCATGTGTCTGTAAAGCACTCTGGCAGTTCCCATGTTTAATATGAGTAGGATATCAATCATCTATATTGCCACTTCCTGATTAGTGAAATTCAACAGGCAGTGTTGTATTCTAATATAATGTCAAAGACAGTATGTACACATATGCCACCCCCATATGCTCCTATGGCATTTTAGGTGATGTGGGACACTCATTGGAGCCATGGATGGTGACAGCCATAAATGATCCAAAGGACATCACCAAAATGCAGTATAATACTGCTCATATGCACAAGAGAACATCAGGGAGAATGCATTCGACCTGCTGACAGCATAGTTCTAATGCCTATATATGGCTGTGGGGCACTGCAGTACATCCATACCACAACATGAAAGCTGTGTATGTAACAGCACAAGTGATATGGCAGCATCTAGTCAACCATTATACACCCATAGTGAACATACAATGAGAGTGCAGTGTCTCACAGAGCAAACATAATGCATGCTTGGGTCACCAGGTAAAATAGACATCTTCATGAGCACCACAAAGGTGGGAAGGAAAAGTGAACCACAGTCATAATTTCCACAGCTGCCAAAAGACACAGTGACAGATGGCTGATATCATAAATTGAGTGAGTGGCTATCTCAGCATAGATGAAGACAGGAAGAAGTGGCAAGGGGTACGTTGTATCATAGACAATCTATTCTAGTGACAGAAAGGGGATATCACAATGAGATGATTTCTGGGAGAGGTTGCCACTACATGATTGTCCCCTGAGGCCTTTAGAGTAGGAGGACATGGTAAGATTAGTGGTACCTTATGGTGTGAAAATTGTCTTACTGCATGAATGTGACCTGTATGGTGTCTGTGAGTGAAGTGCCCTGCTGCTTGAGGCTAGTAGCCTTGCTTGTCCATGATGTGGGTGCAAAAATGTGACGCCCCTGGACCCACAGCTACAGGCTGTGAATACTGTGATGGCCTTCATATTGGCAGTTCTATGTATGTACTGGACAGCATCCACACAAACCTGGTTAGGGTAGTAACTGTGGCACTTATTATCCTCCATGCAGAGGTGGACACATCAGTAACGTGTCATATTAGTTCTCATCAGACATAGTATACCATCATGTCTGGACTCTGTATTCTCACTGAAGCAGTACTGGAGTGCATCCTCTCAGGTGTCACTTACCATACCGATCATTGCCATGTCACATAGATAGCTGCAGACCGTACCTGGAATGATATGTAAAATACCTTTTGCATGGCAGCTTCACTGATGCCATTATTCCCATTTTTCCTAATCTTTCTTCCTTCTACATATAAGGATTGGTAATTGGATGCATCAGCTGCCACCCACTGCAACCCTAGTTGTAGCTGCAGCTTTGCAGAGCAGGGAGTGCCTTGCTGGATAATGGTTTGAAAATATCCTTAGCAGGTAAACAATCTCAGATACCTGCTGTGAGTTATCCTCCACTGTGGCAGATAACAGATTTCAATAACAGGGCAATGGCTTCCTGGGTAGCACCTGCTACTTTTTAGTACCTGCTAGAGTGCGATATAGTACCAGTGAGCCCCATTACCTCCTCCAAAGATAGGCAAGATGGCCATTGACAGCTCAAGCCTCCTCATTCTTCCCCTCTACGTCCCAGGCTGCTAATTAGTTCCAGGTCATCAGAGTCAGAGGTAGATGCTTTGCCCCTGCACTAACAGGCTAGTGTACATTATGTTTAGTATGTTATAGAACTGCCATTGTGTGGCTCTTCAGAAGTACCTGTGATTTGCTATATTCTAAAGATTAGCAGATGCCATGATGAATTACTAGATGTGATACTTACAAATATAATCACCCGTGATACACAGGCTGGATTACTGAAAACTACAATATGTATGTATTCACTCACAATATACTGTCTGCATTATTGGTAGCATATATTGTGATTTACTGACAGGGATGGTTATTTTCATTTCAGGAGGCTGAACCGTTCTGGCATTCCTACATAGGGTATTAAGTATTTTATTGCTTTTGCATTACTGTTGGTTATGGGATGCACCTCACTTTTCTAGAGATACGTGCAACAGAAGTCATTTAACTGAGCACAGATGCTGTATTGGTGCCATCATGATCTGATATCTGTGGCATCTGGGATAATTTATGCCCCTCCAATGGTGTCTGACTTTTCTCTCTGTTTTTATTTATTTTGTTAATTTCTCCAAATGTTTAGGATTTCTTATACCATGACTGGAATGCACCCCATTCCAGAGTCAGATTATGGTTTGTGAAACTATTATTGCTTCAGTCTTTAATGTTTGCCAAGAGTTCTCTTCATGGGCCTTACATTGCATACAAAATTGTCTCCTGCAGTTCACATGCTGCTACGTGTGGGTAACATATTCAAGTTTTCTGAAACATTTTTTTTATTATCCCTGTTACTCCTACTGCTACTAGAACTGCCTGGATGTCTTTATTTCATATTGCTGTAGTTACTGTTTGCATAAACTTGCATTTTATACTTTATGTTTCTCAGTATGCAGAAGACCATAATCTGTTGATCTAGCTATTTCATTGATTAATGATGGCTTTTCTCCTTTTCTCTTTGACTACTATATGTGTTTTTCTTGCTTCTACTTTCTTAACCTTTGGCACTGGAAGTAAAAAAGATGGTTCTCTCACAGTACTCTGGTTCCCTTTCAAAGATATCCTCCTTGAGTTGGTTAACATCTGTAAAATGTTCGCCAGTTTATTTTGTACAGGTTTGTTTTCCACAAGGTTACCCTTGCATATGGACCTTTGTCTCTGTGAGATATGCTAGGTTAATGAAGTCCCAATAACAATGACATCATATAGGCATCATGTGTCTGCTTGATGCACCCCACCAAAAGCAGTTAATTCCCAACACATACCTGTTTATATGGTGTAAAAGGAATTCCATATGAAAATATGCTGAGCAAAGTAATGAAGGAGTTTCATTCACAGCTGTTAGTTTGAAAGAATGAATTTCTGCTATATCTGTGCATGTGACTGTACATGTAACAAGAAATAACTAAGTTTGTCAGAAAATCTAAAGATACAGGAGTAAGTCATAAAAATCAGAAATAAACAGGGGAAACCACCTATGCTCCAGACTATAATTTGCTGGCAGGGTGTAAATGCTACTGGACAATACCTTAGAAGACAATTAATGAAAAGCAAAAAATTATCGCACTTTTGTGAAAACGCACTGACTTTTTTTTAAATGTAATACTGTGAACTCAAAAGTACTTAATGAGGAAGTGTATTTTAAATATATGATCTGAAAGATGGAAAGTTACCAATGCATTTGTTGGCAGAGGCATATCTTATACAAACAGGATTTACACTGGTATGGCCATTACAAAAATGTGCATATGTGTTTATAAAAAAAGAAAACCACTGCCATATCTTCAATGAATTTAAACAGGTCTATTTTTCTTGATTTGTTTTCAGATACTGTTATAAATAATCAAGCATATTGCAATCAGTAAAACTAATCAATGATATATCAAAATAAGGGAGGAAACACCACCTAAGAACTTTCTTGTGCCAGAGCACCATGAAAAGAAAATGTAAAACTTCCCAATAACCGTTTCCTAAGCCTTATTCTCTGTGGATTTGCTGTTTTGCTTGAACTGTGTGGTATATGACTGTATTTGCACTGGTTCTTTCCTTCAAGTGCATTTTAGCTGAGGCTATTGTGAACCTGTAGATACAAGAAATGCACATTTTTATTGTTTTGCTTATCTTCTATCTGGGTAAGGCTCATTAAGCACAAGCCCTCTCTTTGGGGACAACAGAAGATTATAGTTTGGCAGTTTAAGGCTAGAGGCTACTAGTGCCCTTTGTTTTGTAGTGCTGTCGCTCACGCCTCTTATTTTTTATATTGTGCGAATCTCAGAATGCAACTTTTTCCGTTTTATTATCCTGAGTTGTCGAGGAAGACAAGCTGTCATAGCTAATGGTTTATCTGGATAACAGATTAAGATAATAATGATACTTAAGTGACTTACTCCCATTATAAAGTACAAGCAGATAATAAAAAACTGAGGCACTGGAATACACCACGAAGTATGCAAACAGATCATAGCTTTAGTTTTTGTGTCATACTGTCAAACATGTGGGTCAAAATACAAAACTGAGCTAGACGTAAGACTAGAAAGCACTGCATGTGTTATTTGGATAATTCAGTAATTACTGCTCTGTCACTGAGGGCATTAGATGACACTTCTACTGTTACAACAATAATGTGGCTTCTCACCAGGTGTTGCTCATACAATATAACCTGTTTCCTTTATACAGAGCAACTGCAGTGAATATGATAGCTCAGCCAATATAATCTATGCACACACAGACGTCAGCCATAATCAGAGTAAATCCTTGTTGGAGCCATGTTGCAGAAAGCAAATGGGGCTGTAAAAATACCAGAGCTTGAGAGCCACAGATGTTACTTAGAAGGGCAACAGGAACATTCCAAACTTGGATGCTAAGCTAAAAATTAATCCATTTAGAGTGGCATAGAATAGATAGTAGAAGGAATGTAACATTAGAAGAAATTCCCTTGGAGAAAGACACAAATAAACTAAACTACAGCATTGCACCTGTAGAGCTTGAATTTCTTCTAACCATGTCTTATACTGTTAGTAAATTACTGCAGTATGGGTTGTATTTGGGCAATGGTTGGTTGGTTTATTAAAGCAAAGCTGCTATATATGAAGTAAGAAAGAGAGAAATGCAACAATCTCTGATAGTGATAAATGTTTTTATTTGGCATATACTTCTTCTGAAACTGAAATAGTGGTTTATCATTTGCTGTCCAGCTCATGTACATGCAATAGGGTCAGCCAGTTGCTGACAGTTTAGCTGCCCAGTTGATCCCCTCCATCCATTTAAGAAGTATTGAGAATATAGCATTCTGTAGAAGAAAGACAATCTCAGCTGCAGCTGTTTACCCTGAATTAAAGAGGTACATATCTGAAACGACTGCTATGTTTGAGCATACTTCCTGTCTCTTGAGGGTCAGCTGCAGCAGCACACACTTTAAACCTTATTCTATCCGGAGATGTAAGGTGTGTGTGAAATGTGGATTTGTAGTGCTGTTAAAACTACTTATGAGAAATGTAGCCAGTTACACTTCTTGTTTTCTTCCTAAAAAAGTAAGCAATTAGCTCCAAGTGATTTTCCTGTCCTCTTAACTTTTCCCAGCATGAAACAAAACTTAATTATGAAGGTAGGGTAATTTCAAACATTAGTCAAACATTAATACTTTATATAGTATGTGTGTGTGTGATTAGTTGACCACATATAATCAGCTAAAGAGGTGACTGATAGATCTGTGAGATCACACAATTCCCAGGGTTAGCATATAGGTTCATAGGTTCATAGGTTCATACTAGGCTATCTGTTAGTATGGGGAACTATACCCATTATTTTGCTGTGCCTCTGTTGAGCAGTGACACTGAGGTAATCCCTGGGGTATATCTGCGATCTCCCATCCATTGGTCAAGATTTCTCTTGAACAAGGCCAGCTTTATTCCACAGCATAGGGAGTCTTTGGGTGATGAATATAATTAGCAGGTGGTACTTGAGCGCTTTCTATGGGTTTTTTTTTTATTTTTAAAAAAGAAAATTTTGTATGTGCTGAAACTGTTTCACATCACATGTGTACTGACGTGCTGATGTCTAGATTTTTGACATTTTGAATGTCAATGTTCTGCTAGTCAACAATGGATATACTCAATTATATGTAGTACAGCTTTCTCTCTGTTTCTCTTCATATATATATATATATATATATATATATATATATATATATATATATATATGTGTGTGTGTGTGTGTGTGTGTGTGTATGTTCATAGGTTTATAGTTAAGTACTAGGCTAGCTGCCCTTGGGGGGCCATTTTAAGCCTAGCCAATTTCCCTTTTAAAGACGATACTGTACAAAGTATCTATAGCTATATCTATCTTTATCTATCTAGCTTTTTTTTTTTTTTTTTACTGGGAGCCAACCTATGCTTTACATGGAAAGACAATGCTGCCTTCTATAGCAGTAAGTTATTAGACATTGTCTATTGCTGACTACAAAAGCTTATGGTAGTAGGAGAGGCATAGCTGGCTTAATCAGTGCCCTGTGCCAATACCACAAGTCAGTGTCCCATCCTAAGTAGCCCTTCAACTGAAGAGCAAAAAAAAAAAAAACAAACGGGTTGATGGATGGTCCATTTCACCTTCCTAATACTCTGTCCCTCTCACCCTGCCCTAGCTAGCGTCTGGGTAATGGAATGAAGTACCACCGGTGGTAGTGAACATTCTAATCGGGGTATAACTGCACTAATTCCTGTTGCCATTATTACCCTTGGAGTTAAATAACTGGCTAGTTTACAGGGAATCCTCACACATTTGCCTACTTTATCCACTAGTGTATCAATATGGAGTTTGAATGCTAGACTGAGGCCAAGCCTTAAGACTAGACATTTGCACCTGTATACCTTGTGCCTGATAGTTCAGTAACAAGCAGTGACTTTTAATACTGCAACTTTTGGCAGGTGTAAAACTACATAGTTACAGACTTAGTGTGATTAGGATTAAGTTTGTTAGCAGACAGACGGAAGTAAAAAGATTAAAATCTTTCTGTTACACATTGTTGAAGGAGAGTTGTAGTTTTGGCCTGCTAAAGATGGATTAAATCCTCCTCATAAAAAGGGTGATTTACAACTTAAAGAAAGCTAAGAATGAGAGCTGTATTGTTATACTTTCACACTTAATTGTTCGGTATTACTAACTGCAAACAGTAATATGCAACTTCTAAACAAAACAGTGAAACTCAATGTTGCTATAACAGTATAATAATTTTTTGTAAATTGAGGGGTTGGTCGTGCTGGGTCCTCATTGACTTTTAATGTTGGTAAAATTTTGTTTTTCTTAATTCATCTTTTCTCATAGGCTCTCTGTCCATTTTGGGTTTTTTTTTAGCCAGTTCCTACCTGTCACCCTAGTCATGATTTTGTGTCTTGCAAAGAAAGCTGCAGGATAAGCTCCTCTTACACTGCAGAGAGAGGGGGGGGGGGTAGTTTATGCTTAGGCTTGTGTGTTTCCTCTAGAAAGTCTCCTTCTAAAGACTTCTAGGTCTGTGCAATGATTTTTAATAGTGGCAGTGTTCCTTGCTTACAGAAGACACGTGTCTCTGACTGGAATATTTAGTTTAGGCATCATTGGTTTGCACGATATATGCTTTCATTTTGTATACACTTAAAAAGAACTTTCACTTAACACTCTCCTGCCAGGAGCAGGTGAGCAAGTCAAACCTTATTCCCATCCCAGCCCATTCTAACTTTCTCCATCAATATCAGTAGATGCTCTGCCCTTTGCCAGTGAGCCGACATTAGCTGTCCTTTAATTTAAAGAAATTGCAAGGCTTTGTAGCTTGGTGGCAGAATTCATGAAAAATAAATATATTTTTGGGATGATCCTGACCACAAATGAAGAAAAAGGTATGTGGTGGACATACTCAACCATAAGCTGCATTATGCTTTGTAGAGTAGAAAGTCAATGATGGTTACTTAACAGGATTGTGCATAGAAGAAGGGTAAATTCCAGAAATAATGAGATAATACTTTCATTTTGCAAGGCATTTATAATTTCACATCAGGATTAATAAGCCTGTTTCTGAAGTCTATAAAGAAGAATTGAAATTAGTCATGTAGAAAGTGTGTAGCATAAAGCTACCAAAATAATCAAAGACCTGGAGGCACTGGACCTTGAGGAGAGACATAGTCAGCTGGGCTTGTATACACTAGAAAAGAGAGGATATGAACTGGATACACCACATTGTTTGGGAAAGTTTGGAAAGACTGAATTGAGGAAGAACCACAAATGCATCTGGAAAGGTAACACTTCTGGTAGATTATTCTCTTTTTGGTAAGATTACAAGTAGATAGTTCTTCACAAACAGGGCATTAAGATCCTGGAGTGCATCGTCTTAAGCTGTAACAATGTATATGTCATGAGAGGCACTTAAGATTAATTGAGAAAAAAATAAGGAATGTGTGGAACACAGGCAGGTGAAGAACAACTGCTTTAGGGACAATTCTAACATTTAAGAATACTTGATAAACCTCAATTTTTCATCTGTCACCATATTTGTATGTTCAAATGTTCAAACCAGAATTATAAAACTAGAAAACAAAACACAATTTGCTTGGTTTGATGTCATTACCAGAGCAGCAGAAATAGGTAAGGTTTAATTTCACACATTATCCCTGCAAAAACCTTTTCTCCATAAAACTAAGGCATAATTTCCACCCCACAAATCAGAAGAAAACGTTTAGTTTGTCACAGTCCAGCAACATCAACTAGTATACCCTACCTTTCAGGTTTGGGACTCTTTACATAAACACCAACAGAGTTTGACTAGTTTGCCTTCTTACATGGATTGGTTAGCCTGTTCCTCCAATAATTGCATTTATTTATTTATTTGTTAGTCAGGGTAGATCACTAATTGTAAGTGATCAATTTTAGTCTCAATCCAGAAGTGATAAAAAGCAAAGAAATGCAGCTTCATATTTACAGTTTGATCATGGCAAAGAAATGCAGTTTCATATATATACAATATGATTCAAAGTAAAGTAATTGCAAAAATCATTATTGTAAAGATTACATAGGGCATGTATGTACAGTTAGTGACACAGGTACAGATACTGATACAGAGAAATCTTTTCATTAGTTTCATTGTTGCCTGTACCACAAGGGCAGAATCACAGCTAGACTCACTTAGGGGTTATAGTTCACCATAGTGAGGCCAGGAACTGACTGAGCAGCCTAAGCTGCTTTGATATCTCAACTCCTTATTCACTTTAGTCTGTATCTGCATGCATAAACCACCTGCAAAGAAGAAGAGGGTGACAGTGTGTAGGCAGTACAGTGCTGCTGGTAACAGGTAACACAGGTAACATCTATCAACAGACATTGTATGTGAAACCTGATTTTAAGGGTTGCCTCAGGACATGATCAGTGGAAAAACTGGCCAGTCAGTGAGTACCTCATCCTTACCAAGACATTTCTACTAACTAATAAATTCATTCTAGTAGCCTGATGGGCGGATCAGTCCAATATGTCTTGCAACTGTCAGTGTCAACATTAATGCTTGGCTGCAGCAAAATTAGCTGATGTTGGTGAGGCCACATGTGGCTGTGAGTGGATAACACGGAGAAGAGATGCACAGTGCATTGAAGAATGGGTAGGTGAGGAAGATAATCAGGTGGTGAAAAAGATAACCAGGCTCATAAGGATATATTTCTGGAATATGACTCCGTTTACTCAAAGGTCTTCTAAGTAGATGCATGAGTTGTTTTGGACAAATGTGCCACACTATTACACACGGTGTTGCACCATGTGACGACAGTGCAGGGGTTTGGCAAAACAATTTGATGACTAAATGAATCACATTTTGTCAGCAACAGTGGATAATCACACTAGTCAAAATGCACCTTTACTGATCCCTATTTCTACAAAATAAAGGCAAGTACAGCAGAGGTTTGTAGCTGTCATGGTTAGTGGTAAATAAAAATGCTATGTAAATAATCTCAGTGAATGAAACATCATTTTGGAGATACTTTAGATATATTCAGTGAAGGCTCATTTAGATATCTCAAGCAGAAAGTTGTAAATCAAAGTGGAAAGAGATGAGGATGAAAAGGGGAAGAGGTTGAGAAATAAACAAAGGGTAGGGTTTTGGATGCAGGTTTTTAATGAGAATAACACCAGCTATGCAAAATATCATATTCATAAAACAGCAGAAGCTATACTTGCTGTTCTCTCCAGGTTTGGTTACAAAAGGTAGTTAGCCATTGCCTGGACTTCAGAGGAATAGTTTTCAGATAGGAGAAAATGTAGGACAGAACTTTGAGAAATGCCACTAGCTGCTTTTTGTTTTTGAGATATAGGTCATTTATTCTGATTGACTATATTCTGTTTTATAGCCAGTTAACAATACAGCAAACTATAAAGGGATTGATATTTACTTGCATCAGCTTGTTTATGGTACCATAGTTGGAAATGGTATCATATGTTCTGGCTTAATCCTTATAACCCACGTGGACGCATGCTCTTTACCAGAACTTTATTTGTAGCTGTGCATTTTTGTAGACAGTTGGCAATCAGCTCTATTTTACATATTTTACAAACTTAAACTTTATTCATAATTCAGCAATTTGCCACATTAATATTAATTTGACATGGGACTAAATCATAATTCAGCAATTTGCCACATTAATATTAATTTGACATGGGAGTAAATCATATAGTGATTTCAGAGAACAGAGACCTATATTATAAGTTTCCAATTTACAGTACTCATCTGCATTTCTGCCTCCATCCCAAGTGAATATGTTGCAACTAAAATATGGAATTTGTTGGCAGTGAATATTCTATTAGCTTTCCACAAATAACTGCAAACATCTTGGATATCTCAAGGCAGCATGATTGACGGTTTCCTGCTGTTTACTGTAGGAGTTTGTAGCCTCAACATTTCCGTAGTTCTTTGGAAAGAAAAATAACTACCTTGCCAGCACTGCCTCCGCAAATGAATCTCTGCCTACATGTTGAAAATTAGCCTGATTTTGTTACACATAATTGAATAATAAAAATGACGAATATGTGAAATGGTGCACATAATAATGAGGGAAAAGGGTAAAATACAGAAAATGAAAATATGTGGAATGTCTAAGTTACAGACTAAAGAATGACATTTGAAAAGTAAACTTTCATTTGAAAAGCAGGAAAAAATGAATCCACATTCACAGTTGCTAGACTATTTCTGCTTAAAGGACAGTTGCACACAAAAGTGGAAAAAAACATGTTTTCCATCACATCTTTATATTCCCTGCAATTCAAACATTTTGCAACAGTCTAGGCAGTATGGATAGTTTTGCAAATTTGTTATATCCTAGAATGCCCTAATTTTGGCTGCATCCCACAATGCATTCTGTGTCCTGATAAGATAGATCTGGCTACAGTAATCTGAAGTAGCATTTGGCTTGCTATAATAAAATCAGAACTTCTTTTTTGTTTGCCATTATGGCAGGGATCTACATGAAGCAAGTCGATTGCTACAATTCTACTAGATCGAAGAACACAGATCAAAAACTGTTTTTAGGGTACAAACTGACTTAAGGTGCCTTTATCATTCTGACCAATGCTGCCAAAAATGGGCATGGATATTTGCTTGTAATTTGCAGACTGAGGACCCAGCCTATGCCAGGGATCCATGTTAATGGTGAGAGAGGTCTGTGCACCTCTGTTGGCTAGTGTGTACTAACCATAAAACCTGGCAACCCAATAAGCTACTGGACAGACAGTGTCGAAGGACTACCTGGGATAGCTGGACATAGAACCAATCAGCCTCTGAAACATGGACTAAGGATGGCTATACTGAATAGAGGTTCACTAATAGGATGCACCTTAGACTTATATGGTAAGTAGGAATCTGGACATCCTGTATATCCTTGAGACAAACCAGTAGGTACTTTGGTGGTCAGGTAGGCCTTGGAATGATAGCAGTGTATATGAGGAGGTGAGTAATAATTGTATATATATATATATATATATATATATATATATATATATATATAGTTCCCATTCAAATCCTGAAAACACAAAATAGACATACTGATGTCATTGTAGATATTAGTGTCTTTATAGTGACATATTAGCATTATTTGTGTTTTCAGGATTTTGAGTTTCAGGATTTTGGTCTTTCAGGATTTTGGGCTTTCGAACCATATATATATATATATATATATATATATATATATATATATATGTATGTATCCCCCCAGAAAATGGTGGATGTAGGATCAGCTTTTGGGATATGGTGTTAATTGCGTTAGTGACCTTCATGATAGAGGATCCATATGGATTAGTTTACAGCGGGGTACTATTTGTACAGACTGCAGAGGGAGTTTAGGCTCCACAAGGGTGCAGTCTGAAAATGGGGCAGGTTCTTTTATGTTTTGTGTTGAGGGCTGGTGCAGTTATTTTTAGCTGTAGTGGGTCTTTTGGGGTGTCATTGGCTTACTTGTAGCAGTGCTGGAAGGCAGAGTTCCCTTGTTAATAGCTCCAAAAGAACAGAGCCTGGAAGTAAGCATCATGAGAAGAGGTGGACTCCATGAGTAATCACTGTTGCTGCCTGTGTGTTGTATTTACAAGATAAACATTAGTTGTTTGCAACTACTGTAACTACTGTTTTTATTTAGTTTGATGGGGGTTATGGAGCAATTGATATTTGGGGTTTTGAATGAAGGTACTGATGTTGTGTTGATGGTTTCTTTCAGAACTTGGAAGCTTTTCCGAGGCTGGTGAATGTACTGGATTTTTCTTAGAGCACTGAATATGCCATGCTGTGGCTGTAGGCTGGGGTGGTGCAGTGTGTTGCATGTTTGCTTGGAGACACCAACTTGTGTGGCGGTTTTGTAGTGCTTTCCTTTTTGTTGTAAGGAATTGGTTGAACTTGTGAGCTGGTTGTTTTGAGGGAGGAGGTTTGTGCTGGCCAGTTCTTGGGAGATGGTGCTGTTTTCTGGTTTGGTTGTTTGCAGTCTTCTGCTGTGGTTGTTTCAGTGGTGGTAGTGGTGTAGTTGGTAGCAGCTTCTGCATCTTATGTTTAAACAAGCCAGGAATGTCTGTTCAAGATTTTTTCAGGCTAGGAGGCACCTGTGTATAATAGTTTCTCACCGCACATGCACTGTGGAGCTTTAAGTTAAAAAAAAAAAAAAGGGTGGGGTGTAACGCAGGTTATCTTTTATTGTGATCGAGTACCCCCAATAGGCAGTGTTAAACGGTACATATATTTTACTTGGGTATGAAACCCTACAGAACTATGGAAAAAGATTACATTTAAGATGCAACCTTACGAGCTATGGAAAATTAATACATTACCATCCATTTTATCTGGTTATTAAGCCCTACAGATTTTATTACTGTTATTTTAGAACCCTACACAACTTTGGAAACTGTATAAAGTTTGCCTTTGAGAACATTTGATACCACATCCGTGAGTATCGGCAAAAGTAAAGACTGCTAGAAAAAAACTGTTGTAAAGAGGATAAAGTAATTTTAAGCATTTTCCTCCGATGACTTGATAGGCTGCTTCACAATGGGATGTTTTATCATTTTAGAGAGATATTTCTAGCTGAAATACTGTTTCCATTTTACATTTTATGTACTTAATTGCTTGCACCATCACAGCTAATCTGACTTGGGGCACACTGGGGACACAGCTGATGGCTTTCCTTCCCTGTGCTGCTTGCTCCTTGGCCTGTGCAGGTGGGGTGGGGAGCTGAGTTCTGTGGTATGGGACAGTTCCTGGTTAACCAGATATGTGTAAGTAAAAATAAAAAAAAAAGAGAGAGAAATCACTGGCATATTTTGTGATAGGAGTGTGGTCGGAGAAAATGGCAGCGGGTAGTGGGGATTCAGAATGTTTACCATGCGGCAGTTTCAAGTTGCTGGTATACTGTTAACTCATAAGACTCTGGGGGGAGCAGGGTGTTTTACAAGCTGGTGGGTCAGCAATTTCGTAAGAGTGGTGGTTCATGTGAGGTGTGGCTAGTTGTTGAATTTCGGAGCATATGCTTAAAGGGTGATTTGAGTTAGAGGTGGGGATATAGATATTTACACTTAGGCTGTTATCTTATTAATGTGCATATTTGAAGGAGTAAATCATGCCGAGATTGATTTGTGACCTACTCTTATAAGTTTGGTCTGTTTTTCATAAAAATGGTGGTTTTCTGGCAAATTAGTGGCAAACCATTAAAGATTGAAGTTAGGAAATAATGGAATACATGGGGTTTCAGAATTCATACTATTCAAAAATTCATGCAGACAATTTTATATAAAATTGTCCCTATTTTTGGCTTTTGTCCCATTTTTATTTATGGTTTTGTCCAGATTTCTTGTGATAAGAGTTTGAGAGGTATGCACAAAATGTCCAGGTCGTTGCCTCATATTTTGGTCCATTTCAGAAAATTGTAGCTATCGATCCACTTTCTAAGTTTGTAAGAGCAATATTTAAAAATAATAATAATAATAATAATTTGTCCCTCATTTTGGGCCTTTATTCCACTTTTATTTATAGTTTTGTCCAGATGCTTGGCTGTAAGTGGTTGAGATGTATGGCTCACATGCACTTTTACTGCTATTTGCAGTAACTGGACTTTTCTACTACCCAGATGTGGCAGAATGGACAGATTTTATCTCATAATTTAGGTCCATTCTTCGAACCTGGACGGTTCTCGATGAGTCCCAAGACTTGGTAACTAACTTAATGCAGACGGTAAGTTGTGGACATAGTGATAATGTGTTTGCCTCATAGGCAAGGTAAAAGGTTTTGATTCCCATCTGGATAATGGGTCTTTGGGGGTCACAGAGCCAGTATCTATGAAGGTGCTGAATTGGTAACCACAATACTTTTCATAGCACTCCTGCAAGGTAGTTAACCTGAAATTAACCTATGAAAGGGATGGAGCACTTCTTCATTTTTTCCATCACTTTCTCTAAGAGGTGGAGGGGAAGACAAGTGTTAGCAGGAGAGCATAGATAGGGTCTCACCTTTAACATTGCTCTTAAAGTTGGGGGGCTGCTTGTGTTGATCTCTGAAACTAAGCAGGGTCAGGCCTGGTTAATACTTGGATGGGAGAACTGCCTGGGAATACCAGGTGCTGTAGGCTTTGCCTACAGCCATAACACCCTAAATGTGCCCAATCTCATCCATCGCAACTTGAGTGGTCATAATGCTGTAGGGGTATGTTCATGCTTTCAACCTTCCATTTCCAGAATAAGGAATGCTGCCTTTCATAATGTGGAACAATTGGGTAAAGGGTCTCTTACTAATGACTTTAACTATGAAGCTCATAGGATGGTTACGTGTGATAATATTACTTATAGAATAGGCTTTTTAATGAAATAATATGATTCAGTTCTATCTGCCACTGATATCAGTTAAATGCTAACATGGTATGTGTGACGGACTCTTTCAGTGTGGAACTTCTATGTGGTAGTCTCTTTCCTTGTACAACTTCGAGAAACATCAACTTTTTATGGGTACAAATGAGGAGTGTTCCTTGAAATGAGGTGCACTTGAGAGGTTTGGGTATGTATGGAGGTATTTTACTCTTTTGTTTGAATTATATTAAGTTTCATTGTGGTGTACATGTTGCTGTTAGAGCCACTTGCAAAAAAAAAAGTTCACACTTTCTAACAGATGAATATGTAGTTTTGTTTAAACCTTTAATATGAGTTAGTGTGATTTTGCAGAGATATTTTGGTAGTGCTTTCTTGCAGAAATGCTCCCAAGACTGTTTTACGTAATAAGTTAACTTGGCCCATATAGCCCTGTATTTGTTTTTGTATTGAATTATGAGGTAACCCAGGTATTTTGATATTTAAGTTATACCTCATTGCAGAGTTACGTTGCACATACTTGAGTGGGTAGCTCATGTTTGTTGAATGATTTGCTGAGGGATATGGTGGTGCCAGGCTATTGATGATAGGGGATGCAGAGCATGGTAGCAGCTGTGCGGTTGATGATCAGGGTAGGCCAATGGCAGCATTTAAAGTTGACATTAAGAAGTTTTGGTTTATGGGTGTGCAGAGGATTTACAGTTTTCTTTTCTTCTGCAGATGGGGAAGGGCAGAGTTTACATTAGTTGGTGGCCTCAAAAGGTGATGGATTCTGCTAGGATGGATGTTCCAGCTGCTGGAGTGATGCACAATGAAGTTGAAGTCGCAGATGGGGAATGCAGATTGGGCATCAGTTGGGGCTTGAAGGAAGTGGATTTGAAAGGTGATGGATTCTGCTGGGATGGATGTGTCAGTCACGAGTGGTGTGCAGTGAGGTCACAGGTAATCCTACCTTATTAGTTGCTCATTAAGGCACGTCAGAGTTGGTGCTGTTTGGGAGTAGTGTAGGAGCAGGTTGGGATGAGGTATGTCAGGTGCAGGATAAAGTGGGTTTGGGGATTGTTTATGGGGAGTTTGGGGTTGTCCACAGGTGGGGTGGAGTCATAACAATGTGATGTTGGGCCAGATTTTGGGGGCATGGTAGTTGGGTTTGATTTTTCCTGGGTCAAAGCTATGCTGGTGGATTTCTCGGTGGTCTGTGCTACTTGAGTTTAGCACTGCTTCTTTACTGGATTTGACAGAGGAGGGCAGGCAATTATATGTAGACATGTTATCTGGATCCCCTTTTGCTTGTGTTTTGGGGATGTGTGAGGAAAGGTTTTCCATTGTTTAAGCAAAGGTTTGAAGGTCTAAACAAGGCATTGTGTTTCTGGAGTTGCTAGTGGATGTATGCCATGGTTTGTTTCATTTACCAGATGTGAATGTAATGTGATAAATAAAAAAAAAAATACTCAAGGGTTGAAATTTTGGGATAAGGACAGAGTAAAGTTGGGTTTTGCTCTGAGTAGTATAGTTGTGCAGGTGACATGGTTATCTGACTTTACTAAATCTTGGATGGTGGTTTATATGTTTGAAGGGTTTGAGTAGGTTTGATAGTGGAAAGATTGGCAGATTACGGTTATTGAGAAGATAAGTTTTGCAGTGAGGGTTGGCATAGGAAAATGGAGGTTCATTGGGTTACAATCCCGGGGGGGGGGTTTGGCTTCATGGATGTATTGAAGTCATTAAAGAGGGTGGTTCATTGGGCAGTAAACGCTATTCTGGTCATTAGTTGTTTTGCATTATACAGGTGCGTATAGTGGTTGGATTGCTATTAAAACTGATCTTTTAGAAAAGGAAATCTCATTTTGGTCATTATTATATCCTTTGTGTGGCAAAAGGACGTTGCAATTAGGTAGGATGGCATGCAGTTGGGCTTGCTTTGTTTCAGATGGTGTTGGGATTTTTAGCTGTTTTGGTGTACATTTGGCAGGTAATGACTTGGAAATGATTATCAAAGCTACTGTTGGTAGTAGGATAGTTAGGATATGTTAGATTTACAGAGCTTATACAAGGGTGTGGGTATCACTCTGGAGTTGGTGAGGGAACATCGATTTAATTTTGGTGGTTTGGGCAACTGGAGGCTTTCAGTATTTATATGACAGGGCTTTGGGAGCTTGATGACAGGGATTCAGTTTGGTTCAGAGAGGATGGAGTACATTGAACGATGTTTGGCTTCAGCCTTTTAATATACGGTTAGGTTTGTTTTGGAGGTTTTGGTTGAAAGTTTTGGTATTAAGGATGGGGAACAGTCTGGTAAGGCTGGTGGGCAGAGAAGACCCTCTTCTGTTCCCCCTCTGGTGTTGGATGTTCATTTCAATGAGTTGGAAAATGCAAGTGAGTGGTTGGACGCTGCTTGATAAGTAAAAGTAAATGAGCAGAGGTGATGAAGCTGCTTATTTGGTCGGATGCTTAATTCAATAAGTGGGAAATGAAACTGAGTGGTGGGATGCTGCTTGATAACTAAAATAAGCAAGCAGGGGTAAGGACGTTGCTTATTTGGTCAGGGTGAGTGGGGTCATGCTGCCCTAGTTAATAGTTATCTGGATGTTTATTCTCTGATTAATAAATTAAAATATTGGTTTGTCAATAAAGTTATGTTTATGTTTATGTAATTTTATTAAATGCTGTCGAATGTCATTTGGTGCAATGTGCGGTTATTGAAGGGGACCGGGACAAGTGGAAGTCAGTCAACCTGCTGTAGATGGGGTATTGCTACAGGAGGGATGACCAGTTTGCCTGGACTGACTGAGCCACAAACAAATATGACCGGACTGGTAAACAGTTTTTTGTTGTAGGGTATGACTATGGATAGTTATACCAAAGACAAATCTGTGTGATGATGATCATAAGCCTTTACAGAACATTTTTCTGGAGATAATGCATGAAGAAACACTGTCTTCAATGGATGATAGTGACTCTACAAAATATGACTTGACAACTGTGCATACATTTGAAGAAAGATGCAGCTGGCAGATGCAGTGAGCAGGACTTATCTGAACTAAAGAAGAGAAGAATTGCTGAATCAAGACTTATAAATTATGTTAATAATTCCTTGTCTACCAATATCTGCTGAATGCCTGCAATTGTTACCAAAGGGTTGTTGTTCTTCTTTCCGCTTTTCCCAGTTAGGGGTTGCCACAGTGGAACTCTGGTCTGCTAATGATTGGCAGTAGATCTTTATGGTGCTGAGGTGCCAGCTCGATGCCCAACCTTCAACGAAAGCACGCCCATTTACGCATGCCTTTCGAACACCACTCAACTGCAGGGAGGACATGCAGACTCAACACAGAAGGCACTCCTGCCGAGAATCGAATGGAAGAACCTCTTGCTGTGAGGCGACAATGCTACAGCTGCACCACCTACAGGGATAATATGAAACTGCAATTGCTGAGAGATATTATGTCAGGACAGCCGGATTAAAACAAAATGAACGAATGCATCTAAAGATATGTAATGCAAAGTGTGATTAAATTAGCTATGTGAAAGGTCTGGTGGTCAAATCAAACATAGTGTTTACATTATTATGGCCCATGTAATGCCAACTACCTGGATACTTCAGGAGCATGTAAGAAACTATTGGGTTGAGTCACAAGCCCTGCCCCCTAGTGCAGGAATGACTCCATTCATGGTGTGCTTGACCCACACTGCAGGGAAATAAAAGCGCCATGCAGAAAGAACTTCTACAAAGCAGACAAACACAGGGACTAATGGTCATTGGGTGAGACATCAATAACATAATCCAGAAGTAAATAAAATGAGAGATACTTATTATAACATGACATTTTTCAGATATTAGATTCATGAAAGCTTTTCCCAGAGTTCCATAAATTTGTACAACTGAAGTTTAATACCATTGTTACCAGCTGAAATATCAACAATGCAATGGTCAAGTACAAAGAACAATTTGAATTGTGTTAAAAAAACATCATGAGAATTTAGATTTACAACATCAAAACACTGTGCTATAACTTGTTGCATTATCTTCGTTGCTTAGAGAGAAGACTTGAGATGAAATTATCAGTGTCTTCGGTGTTTGTGATCCCTTAATGAGAGCTTGAAAGCTTTCTATCAAACTACTTTTCCTTTAAGGTAAACTGCTTTAAAAAACAGAACAATTTTACAAATAGTTTATAAGCCATCTTTAAGCAATAGTGATTCCCAGTCATATAATGACAGCTTGCAAATAAACTGATGGACAGCTGGTTAACTGTCATTAAGTGATCACAATGAATTATAGAGAGTGTGTTGGGTGCCAAATGGGTTTGTTGAGCAGGGTGCCATATTCCTTTCCTATAGTTTGACTGAAGAACAAATATTATACATGTACAAATATCGAACTTAGTATATAGCTCAGTTGGGGGCACTTGTGTTTTAATGCAACTGGAAGCTTTGGAACATTTGAGCCTAGGTGTTGTTGTCACAGTATTGCAAGATGTAGTATTTGCTGCAGTATTGTATATATGCACAGCGCGCCACCTAATTCTGTATTGTATATATGCACAGCGCGCCACCTAATTCTGTATTGTATATATGCACTTTGTGATGCTGATGTAAAAGCTTGCCAGTGCTGCATTTTTCTGATTAGCCAGTGATCTATTATCCTTGTGGCAGTCCATGCTGGATTGATGCTTGAAAAGTACCTGACAATAGCTGTTTGTGTTTGTTGGTCTGACATGGATTCACTTGTAACATTTAACTAGCTGTTGAATGTATTTACTTGGTTTAAGTGAGAAAGGAGTAATTCCCTATAACTTAACAATGCTGTTGAATTGTATTGCTGGTGTCCTTAGATTGTTTTGTGCTAAATGTAGATTTGTACATTTTTTTCATGTGTTTCTTTTATTTTATTTAGTGCCTTGTCATCTCTATTCATTCAGGATATTGAGACTATCTAAGAGAAAGACTGGAAAGCATCATGAAGTCTTGCATTGTAGTCTGTGGTGAAGATGTCTGTCTGTGGTTTAGATAGCAGGTACGCATAAAAACAGTATTTAGGAAAAGTAAAGTTCAGCTGCATTTTACAGTGTAAAATAAGGCAGTCTATTCCACGAATGGGCAAGCAGTGACCTTAGATGGATGTACAAAAGGAGGACAAGTAATAGTAATCTACTTTTTATAATCCATTTAACTAGTCTTCTATTGGATGTCTCTTTAAGTTATTAGCTCTGTTGTCATTCCTGGGGATGGTATGGTTGAGACTATGGTTGGATTGCCTTTCCTTATCCAGCAGACTAAGTTTTTAACCACTGACACGAAGACCACAAAAAATGTGTTCGGCTTTACTCTTTGGACTGGTGAATTTGCCTTGCAGTAAACAGAGCGTGTGATACTGCATTCAAATCAACATATTCAAGTGCACGGCAGGATCTGTGTTTCTTGTAGAGGCTACCGGCACTTAGCATTATCTTCTGCTCCAAGTAGATATGATATGCAAACATCATCATCATAAAATGTTGTTTTCCCAACATCTATAGCGATGTAGTAAATGCCGATTTCATAACATGGTTGAAGATGTCACTGGCCTCAGGGATGTAGAGAGTCAACAAGAATGAAATGGCTGTACAAATGATAAGAGTACCAGAAACAAACAGAGGCAGAATAAAAGTAGCTTTGACCATGTGTAGTAGCCTGATGGTTGGAAAACACAACATCATCTCATTCAGATGGGTCCCACAATCAACTATTACTGTATTGTATTGTTGGTAATTTGTCATTGAGAGGAACTGTTTATTCTGACATAAGATGCTGTATTCTGTGATGTCACTCTTGATGATGGAATTGATACAAGATTAGAAGAATAGCTGGGTAATTCTTAAATATTTAAAAATACAACCCCCCCCCCACCATTGTAAACAGCCCAGAAATAAACACAGGGCAGGCGACCTGAATTTATAAAATATAGTCAAGGGGCATGCAGTTCTTATCTTTTTTAGAGTTAAAAATATAACTGCTGATTGTAAATCAGGACTCTATAAAAGTGTTTCTTACTTATTAAAAAGACACTATATCAGAGCATTATATGGCACCTTATGTAAAGAGTAATAGTGGAGCTTCAACAATAGAAAGGAATAACATTTATGAGTGTAGAGGATAACTGCAATCCAATATCTCTATTTCTGACAGAAGCAGACTTCACGTTGATGTGGTCTTATAAAGATCATGATTCATGGTATTGGGGTCTTGTCTCACACCCATAGCACATCCCCTCAGAGTACCCTTCAGTGATCCCATTATGTATACAGTCACAGTATTCACTGATGTTTAGACTGGTCAGTACTGCTGCTGCTGCAATAACCAGTATAGTCCAGATGTGCTGCAGCCATTTAGATATTAAAGATATGATGCCATGTCTGTCAATATCACCCCACTCCAACATCATTTCCCTTCATTCCCATGATTATGGAGTTACAACTCTAAGAATATATTGCAGGAGGATATTGTGTTAATGATCTTAAAAACAGTTATGATAATGCTGTACTGTGTTGGTTTGTAACAGTTAAGAACTATTCCAAAACAAAACTACATTCTATTAAGCGACAGTTTGTCAAAATTCAGTACCCTTCCCCAATCCTCGAGTTCACAGCAACCTATGCAGAATTTTTCACAGTGAACCTGTACAACCACATAAATGGCTTTATAGAGACTGTAGTACCTACTAGAATAAGTCCAAAACAAACTTTAAAAACAAACCACACTAGTGGAATCCGAACCATAATGCTTACTAAATCTGGTGGACTTCTTTGAGAAGATTACCGAGGCAATATACCAAAAGGAAAAAAGTCATAGCTAAAATCAGGAAAAGCAACCCAGATAATGATAGGAGCTTTCTAATTAAACTAAACATTAAACTAAGAGGACTAATTAACTCAAAAAACATCAATTATGAGGTCAAGATAGCCTCACAAGCTAAAGACAACCTTAAGGCCGTCTACAGCTATGTCCAAAACCTCAAAGGCAGCACACACCAATGTGCTGAACCAGTGGCCACTGGTGCCACTTTCACTGAGGAGAGTGAGGTAGTGAATTTTCTGCCAGACAAATTCAGCTCAAACTTCACGGCCCCACTCCCCCTACCCCCCCCCCCCATGAAATATCAACTAGCATACACTCCCTAACTATTAACATGGAGCAGGTTCTTGCAACACTTGCTAAGGCCAAAAACACAGCCCGAATAAGCCTTGCCAATATCCTAGGATGCTTCCTATATAGCTTGAAACATGACCTATCAGTACTACTTGAGTCACTTTTCAACTACACCCTCAAAATAGGCTTTGTATAATGAGAATGGAGGACTGCAATAGTAATGTTGCTTTACAAGGGTGGAACATCAACTGACCCTGGAAACTACAGACCTATTAGTCTGACTAGTGTAACATGCAAGCCCATGGAATAAATTATCATGGAAATGATCAACAAAGACATAGGCAACCTTCAGACACTGCACACAACCCAGTTTGGCTTTGTCATGGGAAGGTCATGCCTACTAAACCTGTGGACTTTTTTGAGAAGATCGCCAAGGCAATGAATAAAGGGAAAATGGTGCATACTGTGTACGTGGACATGGCTAAGGTATTAAGTGCAATACCCCACTCATGTATAGGCTCATATGTTCATAGAAGATTACTAAGTTAATGGCTTAAGGGCCTTACACACCTAGCCAATATAACACAATTTTACCTGAATTTGTGCCTATGCACACTGAACAAACTCACCAAACTGGGCATAAATCTCTACATAACTCACTGGATTGCCAGATGGCTCACAGGCAGGATCCAGGAAGTCAGGAATGGTGATACAACCTCTTGTCATATTTTGAAAATCAAGTATATAAATGGACCACACCTAAAAAGTTAAAAACAAAACAAAAAAACAAAAACGAAACAAGTAATCCTTCTCTGAACTAAACAAATGGACCACACAGGTAGATGATCTTTGGTATCCCAACCCACCAAAGTAAAAAAAATAAAAAAAGCTCATGTATATTTTAAATTATGGAATCTGCTATTATCAAACTGTATGGAAGATTGGATTAATTTTTACCTATAGGCTGGATAATCTAGTGTCAACTGCCATTTCCTACTGTAGGTGGTGAGAGAAGGGAACAGCACTGGGCTGCTTCCACATAGAAAGGCACCATCTCATATGATATAGCACCATTCAGGAAACTGTGTGCTGACAAATTTGTCCTACAGTGTATGCCGGATTCGAGCATAATCATTCAGTCATTGTCTCAGCAGGGAAATGTACCTCTGTGAGTCATGGGGAACCATTAAATTCATCTTGGATTAGTGACTTAAAAAATTATCTAAACTAAACTTTAAAAATATACCCCTTCAGTAGAAGAAAAGTACTGTGCACTGATACTATATCATTGCCACATGTAAGTATTTATGTATTCATTTTCATTCTTTAAAAGTATACAGAGAAGACTATTACATAAATGCTGTGCTGTCTGCACTTATATCCAGCTCTGCTGTTAAGATAAACATCATGCTAGGCATCTGTTGAGTTCTACATCAATTCTATGTTTATTCAGGTTAGATTTTGTATCATTTGGTCACATATTTTAAAGCTTTTACATTGTGTTTTAGTGTGAAACAACAATCTTATTGGATGAGGGAGGAACTATACTATTAGTTATGCAAATGTCATGTTAATTAGCTGTCCAGATTTTTTTGGCCAGATGTACCTACTTTTTAAGACGCCTTTTTTGATGTTTTCAGTGTCTGCAGGTTGAGAGGTATTAATGACATTTAACCATATATGGTATGGCATTCATGCCATGCATGTGTCTTACTAATTTATTCCCATTGTATCTGTCATATGCAGGTACAAATGTGTCAGAGGAGGAAGAGGATGGCCATCTGTGCTTACTTCAGTCTCCAGCAGCCACTGTTGACAATGGGTCACAGGTGCCAACTTAATCAACTTTACAGGGGGGTAGAAATGGCTGCTGTGCTGTGGGTAGACAGGGGATGTTACCGGACTTACTCCTGCAGCAGTAGTAGGTTTCAGAGCTGGTACCTGCTGAGGTATGTAGGCAGCTGAACAATGCATTGTTAATAATGAAGGTCTCCTGGAGTAAAATGGGATTTACTCAACCAGCAGGTCACAGCAATCAAGACTACAGGAGAGCAAATGACCTATGACACTGGCCTCCCAGCTATGTGATGTATTGGTATAATATCCCTTGGGCTGGCCTGGCAGTCAACTATGCCAGTAGCACATCCTATCCCTTCCTGATGTTTCTTTTCCCTTTGTTGTCTTTACAAACAAGCTTTCTGCATCATCAGTTGTCTAACCTCTGTTTGTCTACATTACTGTCCACCCCATATTTATATGTATAACCCCTCTATCTACATGGGTCTGTGTACTATGTTTGTCTGTCTATGCATCTGCTCCCAGTCACATTTCCTTTTCCTAATATTGCACCCCAAAGTGCACTTCAGTACCTAACCCATCCATCATTTTCTTTTAGTAATGAAAAGTAGGTTCCATCCCCCATAAAATACACCTGCCTCCTTATCCCCTGCTTCCATTCCACATAACTCAGCGGTGCTTTTTTCCCTCTGCTGTTCTCTTTCTTATCTACATATTTTCCTCCTCATTAAGTGATGAAGAGGATGGCCTTTTTGATGTGTACATTCACATTGGATGTCTGACTGGTCACTGTGCTATGCTGTGCTGCCTTACCTCTGCAGCATCAACATCTGTCACTACCCACTGTAGCACTGTGTGTTACCACTTGTCGTGCTTTGTTTGCAGCAGAGTGGCTTTACTATGATGTGACACATACTGACTATGCTGTTTGTTGAAGCACACTTTCTTTGGTGTGCTGCTGTAGTGCTGTTTTGTATGTTACTTCTTTCCATCTGCTTTTTTATGTGACCTCTTTTTGCTCAGAATACTGGCTATGGCCATCAGAGCAGGACATATGAGCAGGTTCAACACTGTACAATGGACATAATCAATGCTGCAAGACGAAGGGCAGCAGATGTAGCTAGGGATCATGCCGTGACTGGTGGAAGGCCTGCAGTGGAACAACCACTCTCGGCCAATGAGGAATTCCTGGCAAACCTAGGCACACACGACAGCTCCCAGGCATATATCACACCATACATTGTGGAGGTGGGTGGCACAGTTTCCACAGTAGAGGAGCATGCAGGTAGGCTTACTGTGAACAGCATTGTAATACTGTAGCAGTCAGTGTGTCAGGCTGTACATACTTTTACGTGCATGTCAGGTCTTTGTTCTTTGGGGAGGGAGGGTTAAACCTCAGTTGTACTCTCATACTCAGAATATGCCCAATACAGCAAGTAATACAGTAGGTACTGTGTGAGATATGTAGATGTATTACCTTGTTGTGCTGCAATGTGCATTGATACTGACATTACCTCACCTTCAACTTTTCACAGGTTTGTCAGGTAGTGATCAAGGTTGTGGTCCTGTTCCTGGTAAGCATGACACTGTTTTGTTAAGGAACATTTATATTCTGTTAAAGTTAAGGGCCAAAATAATGCCCTATTTAAATATAATTTAATGTGTAAACAGAGTAGAATGTTTTTATTTTCCAGTCTGTAACAGGCACATAAGGATCTTAGGGGGGGAATCACAGGAGTGTAGTTGAACAAATAAATAGAAGCACTTCGGTAGTGACAGTTAAGAGCAGATATGTCTCCTGGTTTAAATGAGGTAATTACTCTAAAATGCCTTTTAAAAAAACAAAAGGTTGAAAGGAAATTAAATTAGGCAGTGAAATGTGTATTTCAATATATTTGTTAAGATAGGTGTATTAGTTTTTTATGTGTTGTTTTATCAAGTATAGTTTCATATTGATTAATTAAAAGGTAAATTTTACTGGTCATGTTTTACTTGATTTACTTGATGTAATTGTTGTATAAAGTCTTGAACTGAATGTGTATTTTGTTCTGAGAAAGTCTATTTTGGACGAAAGCGGAGAAGAGAAAAGTTTGACCACTAATCCAGTTGTGGGTCTTTGTTATTATGAGTACTGGTGAATTTTTCCTACACAATATTGCAGGTTTCCATGTACTGCTTTGTTCTTTCTTATCACAGGTGACCAGGGGGGGGGGTTGGTATTTGTCCCATATGCAACCTAATGTTAGTGTCAGATGTCAGTGTCTCTTTGGTGTTGGGGGATGAATCTGTCCCAGAGGTAGACATCCCTCTTCTGTCTCAATTGCCACCCCACATAGTCAGTATGCCCACACATACCCAGTCTCCGGAGGCCACAGATATTGGACAGTAGGAGTGTGGGGACATTGAACAGGAAAGTGTGGCAACTATGGCACCAGTGAGTGTAGACAATGGCCATTGCTAGAGAGCTGGTGAGGTCCCACACAAGCGGAGTGACAGGGGTGCTTGTAGGAGGCCTGCTGTCTGTCCACCACCTCCTGCAGGTGTCACATCATGGGGGGCTTGGCACATGTTTTGGGCCATCATGGAGGCACAGGCACATTCTGAATGGAACACCAGATGTATGCTTAGGGTCTTACATCCGTGACTGCCTCCACTGCATTGGGGACACCCTGGATTGGTTGACTGATGTGGTAGACAGAAGGTGGGCTGAGACAGTGTCTGTCTTGCACCACACATTGTCTGTGCTGGAACATGTGGTTGAAGTTGAGCGTCAGACTCGTGGGTGTTGGTCAGCAACCCCATCTGCTGAAAGTCCACGTGGCCATACACAGTCACACTCCCATATTGGCAGTACATCCAAGAAGGCAAAAGGCCAAGGTACCAGAATAAAGTTTTGAAGCTCTATGGTCTGTGTGGTGAAGCTTTCCTTGTGGGTTTTTTGCAATTTATTTTGAGTGTTTTTACAGTACATCCAGCACTACAGAGGCGAGTGTGCTGTCCACACCATGATGTGGCAGGCCATGAGCTCGGGTTCCTGGGTGTTCCCGTGAGGGATACGGTCCCAGCAGACAGCAGTCACCATCAAGTACTAGCATCACTTCTGACCTTGGGCACGGAGGTGCCAGTGCAACTCCTGCCAGAGCCAGTTCCCATGTTCAGGGACAGAGACAGTGAGATGTCAACTCTACCATGTAAAGTCCAAAGCTGTCCAACGCATGTAGGGCTAGCACTGAGCTTGACTGTGTACATGCACACACTCACACACCAATGTCAAATGCAGGTCACCTACAGACACACATGGCACCTTTCCATGGTCCATCTTACCTGCTACTCTTCCTGACTCACACACATGCTGTCAACCATTTGGGTCAGCCTAGGTCTCCTGCACCCCCACACAGCACCCTGTGGAAGTGATGATACCTGTGCCATATCCCTGTCACTCTCATCATCAATGCAGGTAAATGAAGCTATGTGTCTAATGCACAGGGTGAGTATATTAGTTAACATATATTTGTGTAATGCAATGTTGTTTTGCCATGCCACTTGTGTTTAATGACAGATACTGTATGCTGGCATTTGCCACACATATGCCACATACTTCTGTGTACCTTATGTTGTATGCTGTTGTAATGGCTGTATAGTTGCACACTGACAGGTGTGTCACCGACCTGTTTATGTTTCTGTTTCAGGAGTCTGTTGGGATAACCTGTGGATACATAGTGGCAATGAAGCAGCACAGGATGGTATGTCAGCACAGCAGAAATATGTCTTCAGCAAGGTACAGCACTATAAGTGCATGGCTGCATAGGTTTGTATGTGTATAAGAGGCTAGCAAGGACAATGGCAGCATTCAGTGTACTCATGCATCCTTAATCTGTGATAAGATCTGCTAACCTTGATATGTGTCAACAGGGTTTTGGGAACTCATGCATATACAAACTGTGGTGACAGAAATGACCTATCTACAAATATCCTGTGTTCAGTACAGACAGTTGCCTGACACACATTATGATTGTCATGTTCTGCATCCAATTTTGTAATCTGCACATGCTGTGTCACAGCAGATGTGTGGTTCACATGCATGGGGAGCCTGTTTCATGTACGGCTTACTGTCTGTGTTATATACCTGCCTCCCAAGCATGTTCTATGTATACCACAGTGATGTTTTAGGCATGTAGAACAGGTGAGACATGTGTTAGTCCTATCATGGATGTGCGGTAGGTACACAGTGAGATCTGACACCTCCCTGTATGGAGCCATACACATCCCCTCCAAAGCATTTAGGAGAGAGACTACACATATATCATCATGACACAGACTCCATAGGACATGTTATCTACACTGTGTATTGGTTTACCATGGAACCTCTGTGGCTGCTACAGATGTATGATATGCCTGTGTAGTGACACAGCAAGCATGCCATTGTACACAATGATAGCTGCGATGACTGCCACATTCAGTATAGCAGTGACAGTCTGGGATTTACATCCCAAACCTGTCTGTGTAGGTTGTTCAACAGTGAATGCAACCCCACATCTTACCAACCAGTGAGAGTCAAAGGCTACATTGCTCTCTGTGTCTATAAGTCCTTCTGTAATGGCTTAACTTTGTGCGGTGTACAGATACTACAATATTTTGCAGGAGTGGATGATTTGCCACAGGGTAGTATTGTGCAATCATTGGCAGTTAGTCTTTGTCAGTGGCTCGAAGTACAAAAGACTGTGTCTTAGGCCATTCTGGATAACTGTTGGTACTGTGCAGGATTCTGTGACAGCTCCCATTATGCAATCACCTGCTAATGTACTTAGCCATAGGTCACTGACAGTGGCTGTGACTGCAGAGAGGGAATAAGTAGATGGGGTACGCCAATAATGGAGGATGATGAACATCATTGCAGCGTAGGTCACCCAATGCTATCTTCCCAGATTATGACTGTCAGACACTTGCCTATCCACCAGCTGACATAACACTCTGTACATGTCATACACAGTTTCCAGCAAGGCCTACTGGCCTAATATTGGCATACACCTTGTCAGGACATGGTTGGTGGAGTGAGACATATGTCCAACATCCATTGCATCATGTAACAGTCAATTAGCTCCACCGGTTACAGTCAGTAGGCATGATCTGGCCTTGAGCAAAAGTAACAGTGTTTGGTCCAGTGTCACTAGGTGTATGACAGTGTCAGTGCTCGTATCCATGCTAACTGCTATCATGGCATTTCAGGTGACATGACTCAGAGATCTGGCAGCACTGCTTGGCACTACATGCTAGTTTTCCTCCATGCAAGTAAGTGTTGCAGTTAGCTCCAGCATGTTGCAGGAAGAGAGTCATGCAAGGTGTCTGTACAGAGAACAGACAAACACGTTAGGGAAGTGTGATATGTACGCACTGTGTAGCTTAGTCATGCTGCAGCTCACTTGCCCAAAGGATGGTCCAGGTCCTTATCTGCAATGCCCTGCAGCAGTGCAGTGACATCCCCACATGGAAAACCAATGTAGTGTATCATGTGTTTACCAATATGATGACCAGTACAGCCCCCCCATGTGAGGTCCTCCCTGGTGGGATCTGGCGACAGACCAGTCTCTTTAGAACTACCAGCACATACCCCCCCCTGCAGGCAATACAGACATATATGTCAAGATTGCCATGTATTACCTCCTGTGGGATGGTTGACATACTGCACCTCCCCTTTCAGATGGGATATTCAAGTATGCAGAGCTCTACACCCATGCATTATGTCAGCAGCATTACAACTTCATGAACTCAGCTGTACATGACAGGAGGGACATAGTCTTGTTATGGCTTAGCAAACCTGACTTGGTGGACAACTGCCATTAGCAGGCTGTACAATAACAGGTGGAAAGTGTTGTGTGACAGTTGGGGTGAGGGTCCCCCCCAGCATGCAGGCACTACTTCCTCAGCATTGTTGTGATGTTGAGTTGACATGGTAAGTGACAAAAGTAGCCACCAATACAAAGCAGAACCACAAAGCGCAGTGTAGTTACATGTGTGACCTTCAAAGGACAGGCCCAGATTGTCAGTGACCTCATATGTCATGATGCCACATATGATGGGTCTGGCCTTATACCTAACCTGTACACGCACTCTGTCTGCATCAACTATACTCCCTTGTCCCCACCACATGTGACACATGACATTCCTACACTCTCTCCCATAACTTCCATATTTACAGAGCAATTCATAACTGGCCTCTCACTGGAAGATACACAGCATCTATTGCACATGCTAACATTCCAGGCTGCATCCCACATGTGATCTGATAAGGATTACTAACACCATTGGGATAACCTTGCAATCATACTGACAGTACTGACTGCACACCAGCTGAGTGGACAGTGGCAACTACCATACCCTTGCACAGAGGTGGTGCATCCACTGACCAACATAACTATACACCTCTTTGTCTGAGTATCCATATCTGTATTCCCATAGGGACAATCATCATGGAGCTGATCAGCACACATATATATGTTGTATACACAGTTGACTGTACACAGTTTGGATGTGTAACAGGTGGAGCATGATTGTTACATGTGGTGGACATTTCTGGGGCAGTCACCATGAACCTGGGTGAGGGTACATCAGGGCATACAACACTCTAGACTGAGCCAAGCCATCTGAATATATCTCCCGCTCAGGCAGCATTTACAAAACACCCACTTAGGCATTCATGATACTATCATTGTAGGAGTCACTATGTGGCCCATTGCTACCACACATGCACAACATAGGGACATCCTCCTCCAATAGCTGATCTGTCAGCAGCAGTGCTCAACAAGGTGCAGTCCTGGGTCCTCTACTGCTTGTAATCGATTCAACCACAATACATATGACTACTGACTGACTATGGCTAACAGTGTTGGCTGATGCTTGCAAATTGTGAGCACTCATAGAGTCGCTGTGGTATGTCACTATCCTGCAAGAGGGAATTGCGAATACACACCTGTTGACAAAGTAATGGCCATAAGCTCCATGCAAATATATATGTAGTATAATTTCCATCAATTAGACCTATGTATCTGATAAGTAGCACATCAGTCACAACGTGTGATGTACATACTCAGAGGTGAATGAACTGGACACACAGACCTGGACACACACGTTTATGCCTAATGTGCCACAGATTGGGTTCATATTATGTTATCAAAACTTTAAAGGTACAAACGCTATATGGTCAAACCCACATGTTCGAACTTTTAAATTTTCGAAAATGACAGAAAAAAAAATAAAAAACCTACCTAACTGTTGTAAGCAGGGGGGGAAAGCCCCCCCATACACTCCCCCCCTCTTTAAATCTACCAACTCCGAGATTGCACTACAGTGCAGTAAAGTGAAATCTTTTCTTTTCTGGACTGAACGGAGATCTCCATTAACACGTTTGAACTTTTAAAAGTTTGAACCTATGGGTTTGACCATATAGCATTCAAACTTTTAAAAGTTTGACAACGTAATAGGGAACCCCTCAGATCACCATGTCCCTACAGTGGTATGGCAGGAATCATATGGCATAGCTGAGGCCACAGTCACCTGTTAGTGACATACTCACAACCTCCAAGTGCTCTTCCCTCAGCATGGCAATTTCTGAGTGCAGTGGCCATTTGGTGATGTACCTTTCCAAGCAGTATTGGCAATTGCACACAACAGTATGGTCCCTCACAAGGACACTTCATGTCTTCAGTATAAGTTCAATGGGATCATCTGCAATGCATGTCATTGTCACCTGTGGCATATAGACTACTCAAAGGCGATCCGTTCCTTGCATACAGAACAATGTGTGACCCTGCTTGATTACATTTGCTGCCTATCTGTAGGAGGTATAGCAGATGTATGGACATTAACCTCGTATCTGACATTAGTACTACATGCTTGTGGGAGAGATTTGTCTAGCAGACTTAAACACACCCTTGATACAGAACCCTGCCTACTGGCACACAGCACACCTCTGCACCTCACAACTTGCCATCTGTATGATTGGTTGGGTGACTGTTACCTCAACACAGCCATCTTCCTGCATCCCTCTTGGATTAGGGCAATATGTGCTGATCCTGTAACTTCAGGTGTAAAGATGTATATGATTGTGAGGGCTGTATGGCCATTATGCCAGTGAAGTTCAAGCATCCTATGGTTCCATAACATGATGTAAAATGCTCTAACAGGCTCACACACAACCATGGCTACACTGAGGATAGCACCACTACCAATCACTGCATACAGGACATGCCAAGGCACACACATAGTGCAAGTTTGCTGTATGTAGAGGAGACCACTTGCCTATGCAATGGTACACACTAGAGATCATAGTACATGATGCACGCAACACACCTCATGTCTGCCAGTACTATCAGTTCAGCACATATTATGCTTGATGACATCAGCAGCCCTTGTTGTGGTCAGTCCTTTGGGGGGGGTACATCACACGCTACAAATAAAATATTGCAGAACCCTACCAATATCTATGTTAACAGATGATCATATTTGTGATATACACACCAAGTAGCCTGGAATGAGATTAGAACTCCCCCCTATCTAGTCTTACACACCATAGGTCACAGCATTTATCAAATGCACCACGGCTTAAATCTTGATACTATACTGTCAGCTGGTATTCTTAAGGGGGATGACATCATCAGGCCTTGTAGAAGAGGGTAGTGTGGAAGCCAGTAACAAGTTACAGGGCCAAAAAGTGCATAACCATTGCAGGTGGATAGCCCATGAGGGCATGGCATTTATTTTGCAAGGATATACACACGCACACCAAATAACCTTGAGTGAGGTAAGAACCCCTACCTATCTACTCTTACATACTATAGCTCACAGTATTTACCACACATGACACAGCTTAAGTCTGATACTACACTGTCAGCTTGTAGTCTTAAAGTGGATGACATCATCAGGCCTTGTAGATGAGGGCAGTTTGGAGGCCAGCAGCATGTTACAGGGCCAAAAAGTTCATAACCATTGCAGGTGGATAGCCCATGAGGACATGGCAGTCATTCTTCAGGGAGATGCACACACACACACACACACACACACTCATGCACATGCACACGCACACCCACACTCACACACACAAATATTTATATCCAAAGTTTATGAGCTGTGCTCTGAAAATAATATAGCCCCAGACCCCCCCCCCAAAACAAGATGCATCACTTCCAAAATTCTCAGTGATGAGGATTGATCTTTACAAGGACACTTTATCATTGCTTGCATATTCTGCAAATTAGATTAAAATGTTTCTTGGACAATTGCCCACAAATAGGCATATGTTAAATACTGCTCTTATATACTTAAACAGTTGCTAGAATAACAGGGTTTGTTTCAATAGACATTTTTCTGAAGCATTTGAAGACAGAAACTCAAATGTATGTCACTATTTAGTAACTTCAGTCCTTAGTTGATCCAAGTGTGTGTGTGTGTGTGTGTGTGTGTGTGTGTGTGTGTGTGTGTGTGTGTGTGTGTGTGTGTGTAGGGAGAGAGAGAGAGAGAGCAAGGAGATTTCACATCAGAAAGATAGCTGAATGTGTTCTTTGTCTTCTGTACTCTGGTAGAGTTTAAGATAAATATCAGAAGTACCTCTGTCTATGATATATCAAGAAATTAGTAAGACTGGTTTTAACTTACAATTTTCATATATACGATTACAACGTCAGAGGTACAATATGTATATTGTTGTATTTTGTGTCATGTTTCAGGCTACCTTAAAACTATAGTACCTACACTACAAGTCCATAACCTTTGTTGTATTTTTCTCAATGCAGGCTAATTAGAAATAAAACACTCGCTGATTCAAAGAGGAGCACACTGAAGGAGCACAATGTGTCCCAAAGCTAATTATGGGTGCAGCAGTCAGGTGATAAGTCACTCTCATCCCTGTCAATCTGCTCCCTGATTTAAGTCCTCCTGGACAGTAGGATGTGATTATGTTGACTTAGTCCTTCCAGTATAATTTAATTTTCCACATCAGAGAAGGGTGCATAGCATCTAGGGTACATGATTCCTGAAAGACAGCCAAAGAAGAACACATTACAGGATCACATACATGGAAGTACACTATGTAGAGATACAGCAAGACAAAATGGCTGACACTGTACATTGCTTGCTCACACATGTCATACTCCGCAGTGTGCAAACATACTAAGTGTGTGGATACAACTAAGATAGTATGAATAGTCAAGCATTACCATGTGTGCCATGACAGATACTGTTGTATGATCATACACCCAACACTCAGGTATACTGTAGTGTGCCCCTATCGGCAACCCCCCGATAATACATCATAAGAACAGTACCACTCAATTAGCAGTGTGCTATTACAACCACTATAAAGGGACAGTCCAAAATTACCAGTGTGCCTCAATGACAAAAGACAATGCACCCTTGATGTATGCGCATTATCACAGGTCTATGGCAGGCTTAATGCTGTAATCTTATTCCCCGTAAGTCTATTCAATGATCTGCATCCTGTTGTATACAAAATCAGTTACATACCTGATGGAGTGCAGTATGCCGCTGTTGATATGTGGTGATAATAAAGTTTTCACAAAGGCATGCTGCGTGTGAGGAAAGTCTCATACAGAATGGTTCCTCATAGCCAGCTGGTTACCTTTTTAACATGCTTCTCATCAGCAGGTGATTGCCTGTAAACCAATATGTGGGTCTGAAGTGGTAATTGAAGCCAACACAGCTGATTTGCACTATCATCAGCCAATTACATGTAACCACTGTACAATATATAAGGCCTTCATGTAGATTAGGGTACCTTTCTAGTATGTTGTGCTGGACATTACTGGGGTGAGTAAACTACATCATCCCAGAGGGTAGGTCTGTAACAGAAACCTTTACATAGAGATGTGTGTGCTGCTGCAGGTAATAGACATAGGCAGAGAGTGTGAACACTTTGGAGGACAACAAGCTGTAGGAGTAACTGTGGACTGTGGAAGCTGTGTCAGCCTTGTTGTAAAGGCAGAACCAGAGTGAGACTACCCTTTCCACTCCAATTAAGGCATGTGTTTAAGATAAGTATGTTAGGCAATGGTATCACTAACAGATTACTAGGCAATGTGTTTGGTGTGTTCCTGAGTAAGATGGGGTATAAATATAAGAATATGTCCACCATTTGGGTGACTGCCAGGCCATGTTTACAATGTGGTAGTAATTTGTAGTGTAGATGAGGGCAGGCCTTGCTACAAGCAGGGACTTCCAGTATGTATGTCAGCTGTGCAACTGTGATAATCTGCATAGTGACTTTGGAAGGATTGTGTGGTACAGTCTGATATTAGGGGGCCTTATTTTCAGTACCTGCATTGACATTCTCTGAATGCATATTAATGCATGATGTGACACTTCATGCACATATAGTTTTGCTATAGGGATATGTGAAGCGTGTTCCTACCTGCAGGCCTGTGACTTCCATCAGTGAAAAGCAGACATGTCATTTGATATGCATTGTGTGGACAAAGAGTGCATGACTCGGTCATTAATTGCAGCCTTCACAATACTGTAATTCACTTTTACACACCACTAAATTTGAACCCAGGACTGTGTGTGGCAAAATGTACTGTTTATAAGGCAATTAACAGACTGAGCTACTGAGTCACTGCTGCAGCAGGTGTAATTGCAAAATATATGTGCACACATACAGACTGTGACATACATTTTCTACATCCATCAGTATGTACATGGCTTTATATGGATGTATGTGTGCACCAGGGTCCCAGTTGAGCATGCATTTTGCCATTAATGCCCTAGCAGGTGTCTTTCTACATGTTACTGCTGAAAGGCACATTTACCTGTTATCACAGGCCTCACTTACATCCATTATTATGTCTTTGACTTTCTAGTGGTGTACTATTGCACCAGAGTCCAAGGTGCATTCCCATTTTTAATCTTTTTAATTTAATTGCTTTTTCGTCAAGTTTGTATGGCACAGCATGGCACACAGCTTTGCTGAAACATACTTAATGACTGTACCTGACAATTACTGTGTTTTCTTTAAACCACCTGTTCTAGTTAAGAGATGCATGCTGTGGCAGGTTAATGTAGTGGTCTGCAGGTGTGATGGTCTTGGGTTCGAAATATGGGACAGATGTTTATTTTGAAAGTGTGTATTACACTTTTAAAAACACATATAGTGAATATAGCTCTATTTAGTTGAGCTTAATGAAGCTTCAAAATGCAACGCACTGTGCAGGAAAGTGCTAAAAAAATATAAAGAAAAGAAAAATGGGGAGATAGGAAAGTGGTGAAATGGGGTGCAGGCAGGAGGGAAAAACACAGTGAAAGGCAGGTAGGGATGTGCAGGAAGGGTGTATCA
The DNA here is from genome assembly GCF_019279795.1 of Protopterus annectens. NCBI lineage: Eukaryota > Metazoa > Chordata > Ceratodontiformes > Protopteridae > Protopterus > Protopterus annectens. The sequence continues at coordinate 1,261,282,982 of NC_056728.1, forward strand.
ATTTTTCTTGCACAGCAACAACTGTGCACTTTGACAGAATTTGTACACAATTTTGAACTCTCAACCCCAGAGAGAGGGGTGAGGACAACATAACTGTGTTGTCAAACCAACTCGACAAATTACGTGTGTCTGGAGAGCTATGTATGGGACAATATATATATATATATATATATATATATATATATATATATATATATATTTTTTTTATTATTTTTGGGACAGGTGCCCATTTTTTTTTAAGGTGAGAGTGTAATGCTGGGGAAGAGACATAGGTAGATGTGGGGGAGGTAAGTTAGGTAGGTGAGGATGCATTTTCAGACAAGACAGACAAGACAGCAGACAAGAGCGGTGTGTGATACATGATGTGGGTGAACACTTTCGATAGGGAGGTTGTTGTGGAATCCAATTCCAATGTATCTCCAAATGGTAGCAGCAAGACTCACTTCTCCAACCATGGGACTGTTGGCACTGCTCCTTCACTGCCCCAAGGGTGGCAGTGCTGGAGGTTGGACACCAGGGTGAGGCTACTCCACCAGGTCAGCCAGCATGCCCCCAATTTGGCACAGACGGCGGTCAAACCCACAGTAGACTATCCTGTGCACCAAGACTGGTAGCTCATCCAGGGTGACAACACACCTTCCACCACTGCTCCCAGAGGGGGCCCCATCCCATGGGGTGGTACTACCCAACGCTGCAGGTAGTGCAGGGGGAGCAGAGGGTTCACCTCTTGTCTGGGTCCCAGCATGTCTGCCACGGCCTGTTGAGGCAAGGTAGGCGGATTAGCCGAAACTGAACTACTTTGAGGTGCTGTGGTAAATGAGGTACAGTAATAAGTTAAGGTTAGTAATAACCAAACCATTGTTGCTATTAACAGAATGGAACATCATTTTAATTAAAACAAATACCTATTAATGCATATTGTGTCTAACACAACAGTAAATAACATGACAGTCAGTATGTTAAAAGTATGCCAGTAAGAAGTAAACCATAAGGCCAACAAAACAGTTCATTTAACAAAATATGTTAATATTGAATCATAATAACACATAACAATAATACATCTCATTTTGCAAAAATATAGTTAGTTTAACAAAATATTTTAATATTAAATCATAATAATAAATAACAATACTAAATAAATGAAGATAAGGGGTGGGGGGAGAGAGAGAAACAATCCATTACTGACAATGCAAACTATATCCCTGAAAACACTGATAATAAATACTCTATAGGCATCTTGTGTCAGTTTTGAGTACAGTGACTACAATTCTCCTATAGCTGATGTAGCACGTACATACCTCTCAAGCTTTTAGCATGGGTCAATATGGACCAATCTATAACAAATGTAGATACACAACTACACAGAACACTTTTACATAGTGTGGACTACTATAACTACCAAGGTGTTCTGTAAGTCGATTTGGTAATGCATTTCATTCCATGTTATCATTTTTCTGGCAATCCTGTGACAGACGGATTAGGCAGTTTGAATTACATTATGAGAAATTGTGACACTTGAGAGGCATGTTTGTGTATAGTACATAAACTAGACATTCACAAGCCTTAGTTGTCAGGGATGGGAATAAAACCCAATAGCTGTGACTGCAGGGGACATATGCAGAAAATGTAACATTGACTGCAGCAGCTTAGTACAGACATGCAAGGAATACATCTGTTCTGGAAATATGTAGACAGATGTATTTAGGAATCAACAATGCTGCTTAGCCCTTTATTGGTATTGCTGATAAGTATCTGTGAAATGTTACTGCAATCATATCTGCTCATAACATGGGCTACCTCAACCATATACCGTTTGTTCCTGGAGTGGGAGAAAAAGACAGCATTATGTGACTGAATTCATTTTGGATTCCAGAACTATTACAGTGATATAATTGATTGCAATGACAGTAGAACACAAATGCATGGAATACAACTTACTGCATTTATTACAACATATTTCTGTAGGAATTAACAATGCTGCTTAACACTTTATTGGTATTGCTGATAAATGTCTGTGAAGTCCACACAATATATGCCCATAGAATGGGCTACCTCACCCATAGGTTCATAGGTTCATAGGTGTGTACTAGGCTAATGGCTCTGGGGCCTTTACATGCCTAGCCATAGGATTACCCTGGCATAGTGCCACCCACCCTTAGTTCCCAGTGCCTCTGTTGAGTAGAGCCACTAGAGTTATCTCTGGGGTGAATTTCCTATTTCCCATCCACTCATCAAGATTTCTCTTGAAGAGGGTCAGCGAGGTGCTCTGCTTGACATGTATGGGAAGTCTGTTCCATAGTATGGTCAGTCTCTGGGTTATGAACCTGTCCCTCCAGCATGTTCTGTTAATTGTGGTAATGAGGTTGAGGTCTCTAGAGCATGTGGTGTGGAGGGATTGGGATTGTTTTAGATGTAGCATTTCTAACAGAGCTGGGTCAGACATGGCTTTGTAAGTCAAGCAGAGATCGCCTGTAAGTAGGTGATTTGAGACAGAGAGTAGATGGAGTTTTTTGAGTCTGTCCATATAGGGCAAGTGTTTAAGGCCCAGGATCCTCCTTGTGAGGTACTTTTGCAGCCTTTCCATTTGTTGCAGGTGTTTAATGAGGTACATGCCAAATGGGGCATTGTACTCTATAATTGGCCTAATGAGGGAAGAGTAGAGGGAGACAATGACCTCTTTCTTCCTGGATGCAAAACCCTTAGTAATGAGATGTGCCACATAGAAGGACTTTCTGACCACAGTGGCAATGTGGTGATCAAAAGAGAGGTTGCTGTCAACCTGTGTTCCTAGATCTCTCATAACGCCTTCTGTGTTCAGTGGACTACCATCAATGTGGTAATTCATGGGAACCGTGTTTTTCCCAAAGGGGATGATGACACATTTTTTGGCATTGAACTTAACGCTATGGTTCTGGCACTAGTCATTGGTCTAAGTGAGGCTATTCTGTAGGATGTCAACATCTCTTGGGGAGTTAATAATAGCTCCCAACTTGCAATCGTCTGAGAACTTTGTCAGCCAGAGTCCCTTCCTGTTGGCCCGGACATTAGAGAAGTAGATACCAAACAGGAGAGGACCGAGGATCGAACCCTGTGGGACTCCAGTCGTGACTAGTCAGCAGTCTGAGTTGGAGTCAGCTGCTTTCACGTTGTGGGTTCTGTGAGCCAGTTTGCAACCCACCTAGTGATATAGGGGTTGATGCCAAGCTTAGTGAATTTTTCTAAGTTTCCTGAGTGGGGAATGGTATCAAAAGCCTTGGCCAGATCAAGGTAGGCTGTATGAACCACCTTGCCTTCATCCACAGCTCTGGTGACTGACTCAAAGATGTCAACTAAGTTGAGAGAGCATGATTTACCCTTCACAAAACCAAACTGTGTGGGATCCAGAGTTTGGAGATTCCCTATATCTTTGTTTATTAGTCCATGATGATGCATTCCATAGCTTTGCATATCAGACTCGTCAGGCTAATGGGGCAATAGTTCACAGGGTCTGTAGTCCCTCCTCCTTTGTGGAGATGGAAGACTGTAGCAGTGCGCCATTCATTAGGGACAAAGCCTGAGGTGAGGCTGTGATTGAACAGGGCACATGGTTGACGTGCCAGTTCACTCTGTAGTTCATGTAGAACACAATATTGTCAGGTCCCATAGAAGCTGTATTCTTGGCCTTGGACAGTGCTGTTTTAACCTGTGCAGCAGTAATATTGGGTGCCTGGCAGTCTACTGATATTGTGATTGGTCCTTTGGGGGGGGAGAGAGGGGTAAGGTTGGCACTGAATCGGTCGGCCAGTATACTGGCAAAATCTGTTGGCTTAGTATAGGAAGTACCATTGTGCAGTAGCTCAGAGGAAATCTGGGTATTGCCATGGAGATTCTTTACATTACTATAGAAGGCCTTGTGGTTGTCTTTACTATCTGCTGCAAATATGCTTTCATAGATAGCTTTAGAGGATTTAATGAGGGATCTCTTGGGACTTCATCTTATTCCAGATCAGTTTCCTCCTTCTGTTGTAGAGTTTATTTATGGCAGGGGACCACCAGATTGGCTTCCATTTTTTGGAAGAGATTGTCTTGTTTCTATTGAGTATGGCGAGATCCATGCATTTGTGTACGTACAGTGCATTGGTGTATGATTCTGCGGTCACGCAACTATTCTCTATTTGCATGGGTGCCATGAAGTTATCCATCTCTGTTTTTAGGAGCCCAAAGTTAGCTTTGGAGAAGTTTTTCATGGTGGTTACCTTTGTGGGGTGGGGTGGGGGTGGTGGTGGGAGGGATGTGGATTTCCAAGGTGATTAATTTGTGGTCAGATCTAACCAGGGAGGAGCTGACTATTGGTGTAGAGCAATGGTCGCCCATGTTAGTAATGACCAGGTCAAGGATGTTGCTGCCTCTAGTGGGGGTGAGAAAGAGCTGATTCAGGGCATTGGAATTAATGAATTCCAGGAAATGTTGGGCAAGTGTATTGGTATATGAGTAGTTTACCCAGTTAATGGAGGGGTAGTTGAAGTCACCTAGTAAGACAGTGTTAGGTTGGATCCTAATAGTCTCCAGGGTGCTTAGGAACGTGGAGTGCAGGTATTGGGACATGGTTGGGGACCTATAGCAGGCTATGACCTGAATTGCTGTCTTACCCAATGTTAGCAGCACCTGAAGTATCTCTGATGCATTATGTTGGGCTACCAGTCTGGAGGTGTGCACATCCTTTATGAATATGGAAACACCACTGCCTTTGGAGCTTTGGCCCAAGTTCTGGGGCCAAAAGGTGTGGAATGAGTTATCGCCTGGTAGTGCAGGGGTGCTTTCTGCTGCACAAATGTCAATGTTATCCATTTTTAAAGAGTGCTTTGAGTAAGTGCATTTTGAGATTTAGACTTCTAGCGTTGAGCAGCATGACCCTCAGATTACATTTGTTTGTAGCTGTTACTGTGGTAATTTGGTCTTTTGAACACCGCCTAAAAAAGGCACTATAGGGGTGGGAGGAGCCTTGGCCAGTATCCAGGTGCCCAGGGGTGACAGATGCAGGCCATCGCTGGCAAAGCATCGAGGTCTGTCAATCATGTCATCCCAGATACTGGATCCCCTTAGAATGACACCAGAAACTTAGCCAACTGTTGAAATCAATAATTTTCTGCTTGTTGTGGTATCATTCTGAGTGATGGTAGGATGCTGCTCATGGCTAGGGTCATACCCACCTGGCCTACATAATCCAAGAGCTCCTCCGTGTCTCTTTTCATGTAGTCCAGGGAGTTACATCTCAGGTCATTCACACCCACATGTACAATGACAGAGTCATATTTGTACCTGTTGTTGAGGGATCTGAGTGCGTGCGTTAGGTGGTGAATCCTGGCATCTGACTGGCAGCTGACTGTTACATATTCAACCTAGTGAGTGGGACATCAGTGTGCCTCACTATTGAGTTACCTATGACTAATGTGTTGGGCATGCTGTTTTGCCTTAGGGGCTTTGGTTGAGTGGTACACTGTTTAGGAGAGTTATCTGTCTCGTGATTAGTGCTGTGTTGTGGTGGTCGAGTGCGTTTCTGCCTTGGAGGTGTCTGCTGCTTGGGTAGATTTTTATTGAGAGCCTCAGCGAAGATGGGTGTGTGGTTTGTGTTTTTATGTGAAGGCAGTGTTGGTGTGTGTTCTGGAGGGCTATATGTTCCATGTGGTGTGGTGCAAGTGTTGACTTTCTCCTCTTGACCAGTTATTCCGGTCTTGGCTGGAGAGTGCGTGGCTTCCAATATGGATATATAAGTGCATCTCTTGCAAGTCTGAGTGTTGGAAGGTAAGAGGATAGGGCTGTTGGTGTAGATGAGGCAGTTGCTACATTGCCTTAGGATGCCCAAGTTCACCAGGTTAATAGGAGAAAGCACAGGGAACTGATCTTTAGACATGCCTGGAGGGGTGGGCATTGATAATAAGTACTGGATCTGTTTCCTTGTAGAATGTTTAGTGCTGGTAGCACTTTTGTGTGCTAAAATAATAGCTACGAGAATTCTGGTAAAGTGCTAGACTAATAAGCTAGTATAGGTGCAGGAGAGGAGAACACTAATAGATATAAGGGAAAATTGAAGAGCAGACTCTGGCACTGCTCAGAAGCTTACAAAAAGTCCTGGATGCAGCAAGTCTGTATCTGGACTAGACTAGTTACAGGAAAGGTAGAAAACAAGTGCAGATGCAGGCTTTTAAACCGGAAAGTTGAGAGAGATGGAAAAACTGTCCAAACGGCCAATAAACTACAATTTCTGGGCCAGGAACAACTCTTCTTGTGGTAGATAGGCTACCTAGTGCTTACCACTACCACTGATTCCCATATACCTTTATTACCTAGAGTAGGAGAAACAGAGAGCATTATGTGCCTGATATTGGCCTGGAGACAGTGTTACACTTGACTGCAGTAACCTTACCATAGACAAGCAATGCATATGGCTCTACTGCAATGGTTATGACAAAAAAATCCTGATGTACACCATTTTTCTTATTGTTATTGGTATTGTTTATTGCAATGCAGTTGATATTGTTCATTTATTGCACTACAGCTGTAATTGCCCATGTATTACACTACAGTTCTACTTGCCCATTTATTGCACTACCGTTTTTATTGTGCATACTTTATTGTAGTAAATGCTTTACTCTTTCTTGCTTATTGCATTACAGTTAGCTTAATTAATCCATACTTATTACACTCATGGAGCAACCTGGCAAGGCACCCAGCATGGGACTTGACATTGCCAGCCCTCTTAGCTGCAGTTTGCAGACATTCAGCTTACAGTTTGATAAAACAGTGGAAAACATACCTACATATTTGTGGGACATTCCCAGCCTGTGCCTATTGGACACAGGTGTCCAACATTCCCCACTTTCACCTCTTCAGATCATCAAAATGGTGGTGACACTGCTCACCTGTGTTGGGGATAGCAGTAGCACTGGTGCGTTCCCTGGTCAACTGGAACCAGGCCTTCACCTTGCACTCTGAGCCCTGGAAACCACCCTGCATTAGCCTGGGTTCATGATTTATAACCAAGAGCCCAACAAAGACCCTGGACTCCTGAACACCCCATTTCTGTGCCCGAAAGCCCGCACCTTCACCAGCATCACTTGCCGTATCACCATTTGATCAGACTCCAAAGACTGTTGCAGAATTCCCACCTATTGCACCTATATAGGCTATTTTCCTGTCCTTACATGTCATTGAGCAACATTCAAAAAAGAGCCGCGTTGCTTAGCATCACTCAAACCAGCTAAGCACAGCTAAGCAGTGCAACAACTGGCAAAACCAAGGTTTTAGCTAAACTTAGCATTGCACAAACAAAATTAGCTGTTAGCATGTTTAAGCAGTGTTCAGCACAGTGCAGCAGTGCCATATTTTACAAATTTGTTTTTAAAATTAAACGTATAATAAATTAAATTACAGACATCTTATCACTGCTATGGACTCGAACCCAGGATCTACTAAGCAATAGACTGTATCTCTACCCATTTAGCTACTTGGATATTATGAAAACTAGTAGAGCTTTGCATATACTACTGGACTACCTGCTAACATTTCTAAGCACTGTGGTGCCCCATGCAAACGAGCTTAAATAGACGCAGACATAAATAATTAATTACATCTGGTTTCTATTTTTAGATGTTTAGCAACTGTCAGCTATGTATGTATGAGTGCCACTAGGCTCTGCAACGCTTTGTGTTGAGCCACACCCTCACAAACAGCAATTAAAAAAACAGAAAACACATAAAAATAATTAAAATAAGAAACATGACATAATTATGATAATTAATGACATCTAGTTTCTATTTTTAGATGTCTGGCAGGTGGCAGGTCTCTATATGTGAACACAACTTGGCATTGCTACGCTCTGCTCCACTCAAACATACGAAAAGATTAAAAAAATAAATTAAAATAAAATATTACACATTTGAACTAATTCACAGCATTTTAACAGTAGCTGGGAGCAGTACAGGCCATGCACAACCAAGGGTAGTCTCTACACTTCTCCCTACACCATTTCAATAACCCTGTTCCTATGCTCTCCCTCAGCAGCATGCCATCATTAATATGCATGGCGTGCTGCCAAGGGGGGACCATAGCCATCTACATGGATGCATTCTATGTAGGCTCTACACAGTGTCTACATGGAGTTTATTAAATCCTGAGATATGTTTTAATTTTTTTTTGCTAAGCAAGAAATGGCACATGAAAGTGATGTGCCAGGTCCCATATTTCTGACCATATGCAGCCAATATTCTTTCATAGATTTATAGACTGTTACTAGGCCAATGACCTGGGGCCCTTTCTAAGCCTAGCCAAGTTTTCCTGAAACAGTAATGACATCCTGTATCCAAATAGTACATTGAGGAACAGGCATTTATATGCTATGTTTGTCCATAAGGGACATGGGTGCCAGGCCAAGTGTAAATTTCCTATTCCCATCCACTGGTCTAGATTGGAATTAAACTTTGTAATAGACAAACTCAGCTTCACATGGATGGGAGCCTGATCCATAGGAGGGGCAGCCTGTGGCACACATATCTGTCTCTCCAGCATGTTTTGTTTAAGTCACAGCCAAAAATTTAAATCCTTAGACCTTGTATTTCTGGTACTGTTTGACATATGAATATGTAGGAGATTTATAAGTGTGGTGTTTACAGATGCCTTTTAAGCCCGACATAGATCACCTTTCAGCAATCTATAGGAAACTGAGTAGAAGGAAAGGGCTTTAAGGTGCTCTATATAAGGCAGGTTTGTTATGCCTTGTATTCTTTTTGTAAGGTCACTCTAGTTGCTGCATATGCCTGGTCAGGAACATATCAAAGGGAGCATTGTACTCTATGATTGGTCTGATAAGGGCAGAGTACAGTGGAATAATGACCTCTCTGGACCTAGGTGCCTGTCCCTTACACAAGTTGCACAAGATAAAAGGATTTCCTGACCACTGTGGCCATGTGGTAGTCAGAGGTAAGGTTACTGTCTATGTGCATACCTAGAGCTCTGACCACTGAGTCAACTCTTAGGGGTGTATTATGAACATGGTAATTAGCTGGGATGGTTGACTTCCCAAAGGGTACAATTATGCATTTCTTAGTATTGAGTTTAAGACCATGGTTTTGATTCCATTTATTAGTTAGAGATACACCTTCTTGAAGAATGCTAGTGTCTGCAGGGGAGTCCATGATAACCCCCAACTTGCAATTATCTGCAAACTCAGTCAGCCAACCTTCAGCATTTGCTTCCATTTCAGAGAAATAGATGCTAAAAAGGAGCTGGTCCAGTACTGAGCCCTGGGTACTTTCAGTTTTTAGTACTTTGACACCTTTCAGACGACATTAGGTATTTTGCTCATAAGAGGTACACCCATTATATGTATATAATTTTGAATTCTGCCCCTTCCCCGATGCTGCAGGGGTTTGTGCCTCCTGTATATTTATGCTTTATATAGCTCTCATCTTTCTTCACCTTGGTGGAAAGGAACAATCCCCAGTTGCAGTACCTCATAATACACCCCTCCCCCCCACACACACATACACACACACACACATACACTTACACTCCCACTAACACATACACAGATATTTACAAAGACTACACTTTGAATTTTAAGGAAAGGCGTCTACAGCTATAAATGCCACTTTAACTATGTCAGGTTTAAAGAAGTGAGTGGTGATGCATCACAGCTGGCAGTCTATTGCCAGTAAATTAAAGAAACTAATGCACAGAACCTCTTTTAATTTTGTGCTGCCATGGAAGCTATCTCAGATGTATGGTCCAGTGAATCTAAGTACATACTTGTACCTTACAGAAAAGGACAGGTTCCTTCCTGTTTTCCTTGAACTTTTCTTTTGTTACTACCCAAGTATTAGAATTCTAAGCAGGGCATGGTATTAAATCCTGGAAAGGAAAAACTGACTTCCAGTTTGATGCTAACTAGGTCCTGCCCTTTTTTGAAACCTGGATGTCTACATTTGAAGTTTTAGAATTATAAGTTAATGAACTGGCTGACCAAATAGTAACTCTCACCAACTACCCAATAGCCAAAGAGGTTTTGTATTTGCTACAGCATATCAACAAGCTTTATAATAAAAGGAAAATAATTTTGACCAAAAGGACCCCTTGTCACTAAAAGAAACAAACAATTCAGGAGCTTAATAAAAATCCACCAAAGCCAAGTTTGAGGCTAAAATAGCTATCCAAGTCAAAGACAATCACGAGGCAATTTTAGCTATGGTCGTAATCTCAATTGCGCAATGCAGCAATTTTCTGAGCTGATTGTGAACAATGTTACCTACACTGAGGCTGATGATATAGCTAACCCACAGAATGTCCAGATTTTTGCTTTATATTTTTGGTATGTTCCTCATAAAATTTATGGTTTTCTATCAAATCAGTGGGGATTTAAGTCACTAAATACTGGCATGTATTTGATTTTTTTTAGTTAATTTTCTTCAGAAAATGTATGCTAAAACAAATCCTGTTATTCTGTCAACTTTCTAAGTTTGTAAGAGCAATATTTAAAGTTTGTCCCTATTTTTGGGCCTTTGTCCCCCTGATTATTGTAAGCTTTGTCCAGATTTATTACACTAAAAGGTTGCGAAATATGAGATAACTTACTGTCCAATAAATTTAGCTGTAATTTTACCCCTCACTTTCTTCCATCTGTCCCTCACGTTATGAAACTGGCTCACCTCTGGCTATCACACAAGACCAAGTGCTAAAAGTGCTATTAAAAGTGAAATATGCTGCACCAATGAGTCCTGACAGTATGCCTGGATGCATCTTAAATAGCATGAAGCACCATTTAGGCACACCACTAACAGCACTTTTGAATCTCAGCCTCCATACAGGTTTTGTACAAAGTGAATGGAGAACAGCTACAGTCATTCCCCTGCATAAAGAAGGAACTTCAACAGACCCAGACATTTCAGACCCATACATCTTACCAGCCTCATATGCAAAGCCATGGAAAGACTTACCATGGAATTAATCAATCAGAACATAGGGAACCTCCAAACACCAGAGTCATCTCAGTTTGGATTCATCAAGGGCAGGCCATGCTTACTCATTCTGGTGGATTTTATGAAAAGGTCACCAAAGCAGTGGATCAAGACAAACGGTACATGCCACATACCTCAACCTGGCTAAAGCTTTTGACATAATTCTCCACTCAGGCAGAGTAGAAAAGCTAGATTAACTGGAAATAAAGTCCTGTTGCACTCACTGGATTGCCAATTGGCTCAGAGCTAGAACACAGATAATCAAAACAGGGGAGGTTACCTCCACAAAGAGACCAGTGGAGTCCAACAGGGTCCAGTGCTGGAACCTATCCTGTTTGGCATCTACTTTTCTGAAGTAAAAGCTAATACCAAAGGGCTCTGGCTAACTTTGCAGATGACTACAAGCTAGAAACACTCATTGAATCCCCAAATGACTCATACATCCTGCCTGAAGGTTTGTCTCAAATAAATAATGGGTGTCAAAATCATGGTCTGAAACTAAGCGCCAAAATGCATTACTGTATTACTGGATTCTTTGGGAAGTCATCTACCTCAGGGAACTACCACATTGACAATATACCCCTAAGAGTTAACACATTGTTCAGGATTTGGGAACCTTTGTGGACAGTGACTTAACTTTTGACCAACATGTATCTATTATTGTAAGAAAGTCATTCTATATTGCACAGCTTATAAACAAAAGGACTTTGTCTTGATATAGGGATGCCGTTGTCCCACTTTATTCAACCTCATTTGGCCAATCATTGAATATAATGCCCACTTTGGCATGCATCTGTCCAGAAGCATGCAACAACTGGAATTCCCAGAAAAACAACATTTCGTACATGGACCAACTCACAGTCCTGTCACTGTAATCAGTATACTACAAACTGCTAAGAAGTGACGTGTCTGGCATACAGGGCATCCTCTGACCCATTATTAATGGATTTACTGCACATCTGCAAGTTAAATGGCATCAGAAATACTCAATCTAGTGATGTAAACCTCTTCTGCAACATCAACAGAATGGCTTGGAGGGGCATATATAACTTGCTAATGATGCCGTTGCTGTGGAACAGACTCCCCATCCACATAAAGCAAAGTTCATCCCTGCCCATTTTCAAGTACAACTTAGATCTATGAATAGGAAACAGAAAATTTATCCCAGGACTACTAATGGACAGATGAAACTACTAAATACTTTATCTTATGCATGGGTCACCTCAAATTATCTGTGATATGTTCCCCGTTATTGTCAGGGCAATATTTAATTATTGTCCATGGGATAGGTTATTTCAAGCACAAAGTGGTAATGATCCACAAGGGCAGCTACTGTAGTACTTACCTATGAACCGATGAACCTATCCTGATTTTCAAGAGTCATAACTGAAGAAGCATTTAGGAAAGGTCAGTATATAGGTACTTCTTGTTTTCCCCGCCACAGATTCCTTCAGATAGCTGTTTGCAGTTCTGTACCTACCTTATTATACAACTTAATGTTCATACTGTTTTCTATTTCTAATTTATTTTTATGCCTTTCTCCATTTTCTTAACTTAAGACTAGAAGAATGCTTGCCCTGGTAAGCAATTGTAGACCACTGTGTTCATGGAATCATTCATTCTGACGGTGTAAACATGATTAATCTATGGATTACTGCTCCAAGCAAACACGAAATAACTAAAAGGAAAAAATATGTTGTTCTGGTCAAATACAAATGTCTACACATTTTCATGTGGTTTGCAAACAGTTTTACATACTGTGGCTTCATTTTGCCTTCTGCATGTGTCTTATAATTTAATTTCACGTCAAACAGACATGGTCAATGTGGACAAAGTTAAAGTTGAATAGAAGCCATGGCACAAGATGAAATAAAAGATTTGCCTCAGTGTGTCTGATGTGTAGTGTTTCTGAATTACATCATAATCCTGTGGCTGTTTTATTCAGCTGTTAGTAGGTTCCTGCTGGGATGCAGGATTGTACTGCCTTAAACGTCTGTTATTGTTCAACAAGTACATATGTATGTTCGGTTCTTCTGTTCTGTATGATCAAACTAATTTTATGTCGAACTGAAAACACCAACAAAAAAGTCTGAGCATACACAATACTGAAAATGAAGAATACCGAATAAAATTTTATTGAGAAAGGAAAACTATTCCACACACATAACAATAGCCTCAGATTTATCTGAAAAGTGGCAGTGTTAAGAGAAGATTTTTTATGAAGGTAAGGTGTAGGGTTAGGGTTGAGGGAAGGAGCAGTGTTAGGGTTAGCACCCATTAGCTTAACCCTATTCCTGCTCCTTCCCTCAACTCTACATCTTACCTTTTAAAAACCTTCATGTAACACTACTACTACACAAGGCACACTTGGACACACAAACATTCACAAACACACACACAAGGAATATTATATCTATTTCCTAACCTAATCTTGACCCTAGCCCTAACATACACAAACACACACACACACGAGCATAGGTTCATAGGTTCATACTAGGCTATCTGCCCTAGGGCATTTATAAGCCTAGCCAGAGTGTGTTTGGCTTTCGCCACCCATTTTAAATGAATTTTGCTATGCCCTTTTTCGAGGTTAGTATACTGTGCCTCTGTCTAACAGTGACACAGAAGTGATACCCGGGGTAAACCTACGATCTCCCATCCACTCATCAAGATTCCTCTTGAAGAGAGTCAATGAGGGACTCTGCCTAACCTGGACTGGGATTTTATTACAGAGTGAAGGGAGCCTCTGGGTTATGAATCTGTCCCTCCAGTATGTCCTATTTATTTCAGTGCTGAGGTTCAAGTCTCTTGAGCATGTAGCTTGATGGGATTTGGATTTTCTGAGGTGCAGCATGTCCATTAATTCTGGGTTGGACATGGCTTTATACGTCAGGCACAGATCGCCTCTGAGCAGGCGGTATGCCACTGAGTAGAGCTGGAGTTTCTTTAATCGGGCAGCATATGGCATCTGTTTGAGCCCTTTGATCCTCTTGGTGAGGTACTTTTGGGGTTTTTCCAGTTGCTGCAGGTGTCTGGTAAGGTACATCCCAAAAGGGGCATTGTACTCAATTATGGGCCTGATGAGAGATGAGTAAAGAGGCACAATGACCTCCCCTGATCTAGATGTGAATCCCTTCATGATTAGGTGGGCTATATAAAATGTTTTTCTAACCACTTTGGCCACGTGGTTTTCAAATGAGAGATTGCTATCAGCTTGGGTCCCCAGGTCCCTAATTACTTCTTCCGTACTTAATGGATTACCATCTATGTGGTAATTTGTAGGCACTTTGTTTTTGCCAAAGGGGATGACTATACACTTTTTGGCATTTAGCTTGAGGCCATGGCTCTGGCACCAGTTGTCTGTTTCTATGAGGCCCTTTTGTAGGATGCTTGTGTTGGCTGGAGAGTCAATTATGGCACCTAGTTTGCAGTCATCTGCGAACCTGGTCAGCTACAGTCCTTCCGTGTTGGCCTGTACCTCCGAGAAATATATACCAAACAAGAGAGGTCCCAGGACTGAGCCTTGTGGGATGCCACCTGTAACTGGTTTGGAGTCTGACATGGCTCCAGAAATTCTAACCATGTAGGTTCTGTCCTTGAGCCAGTTTGCAACCCATCTAGTGACACAGGGGTTTATATTTAAGCTAGTGAGCTTATCTATAATGCCCGAGAGGGGTATTGTATCGAAGGCTTTTGCGAGGTCCAGGTAGGCTGTGTGGACCACCTTCCCCTCGTCAATGGCCTTGGTGACTGTTTCAAAGAAATCGACTAGGTTTAAGAGGCAGGATCTGCCCTTAACAAAGCCGAACTGGGTAGGATCCTGTGTCTGTAGGTCCCCAATATCTTTATTTATGAGGTCCATGATGATCCTTTCCATAGCTTTGCAGATCAAGCTAGTCAGGCTTATGGGGTGATAGTTTTCAGGATCCATTGAGGCACCACCTTTGTGGAGAGGGACCACTGTTGCTGTACGCCACTCTTTGGGTACATATCCTGTAGTAAGGCTGAGATTGAACAGTAGTTTTATGTTTGGGTTTAGCTCTTCTTGGAGTTCATGTAGGATGCAGTCCAGGACACCGTCTAGTCCCATTGATGTTGTGTTTTTTGCTTTGGAGAGGGCGGCTCTTTCCTGAGAATCTGAGATGTCAGGGGGGCAGCACTCTGCTGGGATAGATATTTGCCCTTTTGGGGGGGGGGGTTTGCACTGAACCTGTCAGCTAGGATGTTGGCAATGTCTGTGGGTTCGGTGTATTTTTTGTCATTTTGGACTAATTCTGAGCATATCTGGGAATTCCCACCCAGGTTCCTAACATAACTAAAGAAAGCCTTGTGATTATCCTTAGTGTCCTGTGCAATTTTTCTCTCGAAGCTGGCCTTAGACGATTTTATGAGTGCCCGTAGTTTTTTGCTAATACTGATCAGAGATGCCTTCCCTTTTTGGGATTTTGCTCTATCATGTAGTAGCTTCCTCCTTCTATTGTATAGTTTGTTTATGGCTGGGGTCCACCAGACAGGACGCCTGCCTTTGGAGGATTGGGTCTTGGTTTTATTTGGGATTGCATGATCCATGCATTCCTGAAGGTGTTTATAGAATGCGTTTATAAAGGATTCTGCGGTCTGGGCATTATTTTCCACATGCCGGGGCTTTGAAGGATTCCACCTCAGTTTTGAGGAGTGTGAAATTTGCTTTAGAGAAGTTTTTCACTGTGGTTTTCTGGGCAGGGGGTGGGGTCGGGATGTGAATATCCACTGAGATTAGTTTATGGTCTGATCTTACCAGTGAGGGATACACTTCTGGTCTGGAGCATGGAGCCCCCATGTTGGTGATGATCAGGTCCAGTATGTTTTCCCCTCTTGTGGGAGTGGTAACAAGCTGTTCCATAGCATTTGAGTTTATAAATTCTAGGAACCTTTGGGCTAGGGTGTTGGAGCTAGAGTAATGCTCCCAGTCTATTTTTGGGTAGTTGAAGTTGCCCAATATAATGGTGTTTGGAGAGACCTTCATAATTTCCAGTGTTCTTATGAAGGCCGTGTGGGGTTCCTGGGTTTGGGAGGGTGGTCTGTAGCAGGCTATAAACTGGAAGGCAGTTTTACCCACTGTTAGTTGCACATGGATAGTCTCTGATGCTTCGTGCTGTGCTACCAACCTGGAGGTGTGGGTATCTTTGACGAATATTGATACTCCCCCTCCTTTTGTGGTTCGGTCCAAGTTTTGGGGCCGAAAAGCATGGTATGAGGTATAACCTGGTAGTGCTGGGGTGCTCTCGGGAGCCTTGAACCAGGTTTCTGTTACTGCACAGATATCGATGTTCTCCATGCTAAGGGGAGTTTCGAGAGCATGCATCTTGAGGTTTAGACTTCTGGCGTTGAGTAGCATTACTCTTAGTTTCTTAACCCTTGTGATACCTATGGAGTTGGGTTTGTCTTTTGAGCCTTGCCTAAAAAAGGCACTATGGGTGTGGCAAGAGCCTTTGCCAATATCCGAAAGCCCAGGGGTGACAGGTGCAAGCTGTCCCTAGTGAAGCATTGTGGCTTGTTGAGCATGTCATCCCAGGCTGACAGGCATTGGATCCCCTTTGAATGACACCAATACTTAAGCCAGTTGTTGAAATTGATCATCTTGTCTTCATATTGTGGCATCATTCTTGGTGAGGGTAAGATGCTACTCAAGGTCAGGGTCATACTGACCTGGGCTACATGCTCAGAGAGCTCTTCTATGTCTCTTTTCATGTAGTCCAGGAAGGTACATCTCAGGTCATTCACACCATCATGGACAATGACTGAGTCATATTTGTACTTGCCTTGGAGTGACCTGGGTGCTTGTGTTATGTGGCGGATCCTAGCGCCCGACAGGCAGCTCACCGTGACCTTCTCCTTGTTCAGCCTGGTGAGCGGGACGTCAGTGTGCCTGACGATAGAGTCATCTATTACAAGTGTATCAGGTGTGTTGTTTAGCCTTAAGGGCTGTGACTGTTTGGCACACTGGCTTTGTGAGCTATGTGTTGCGTGTGTTTTGTTTTGGGGTAGCGGTTGCTTGGGTGTCTGCTTTGGAGGTCTCTGCTGCTTAGGCAGATTTTTATTTAGAGCCTCCGAGTATGTTTTTGTGTGTTTATGTGTTTGGTTTGCTGTCGTGGTAGGTCTATGTGAGACTGGAATCGTAGTGAGTGTGCTTTCCTTCTCCTCCTGACTGGAGGCAGACATACAACACCTATCCTTCATGCCCTACCTTAACCCTAACTCACATATTTGCACACAGACATTCTCATGCCTTCATCCCCACTTACCTGTCTCAACGTTACACACCATTGACCTTTCCACTGCTCAGCTATCTGTACCATTAACATTAAACCACACACTCCTGCATTTGTCAAAGAAATGGCTGGGAGAACCATATGTCCATATATTGAAAACTCAACATATTGAATGGCAAGTGATCAAACACAACATGGCGATCACCAGCTGGTCGAACACTGTACCCTGTACCCTCAGTTAATGATATATACCAACTCCAAGATTGCACTACAGTGGGGAAAGGGCAGTCTCCCATATCCCCATCATATGGTGAACTTGCACAGAAAACAAAAAGATGTTATGTTAGATAAGCTGATTTTTGATCAGCTGTACTAGCTTTTTTTTCCATTTGACAAGTTGGCATGTCAGTATGTCTTCCATATGGATGTTGATCATTTGACTTCCAGAGCAGCTGGTCTTGAGAATGTCATAAAGGAGGAATAAGCAATTCTGTTAATAATTCTAGACCATTTTTATACAATTCTTCATCTCTAAAATGCATGCAAAATGTTTACACAAGCAACTGTTACATTATCTTATAAATAATTTATTATCACCTACACAACATGTTTTTTGACCCAGATTCAGCACTGAAGCTGCTCTTTTATTCTTCTTAAATACTATTAATTATAGCAAAACACAAGTGTCTTACTACTGCAGCTTTATTCTGTTAGACCTATCTAAAGCCTTTGATACCATCTCTAGCACTTACCTTTTGCAAAGGCAGGTGAATATGGATCTGGCACACAACACATCATAATGGTTCAAAAGTTGCTTTTGCCGGTGTGCACACCTACAAGGGCTTCCCACCCCAGGCAACTATAGCTTGGTCTCTTGCCACTAAGTAATATACTTGTTGTATCTTGTGTCAACTAAATCTGCCTCCCCATTAGAATTCCTGTAAAGTAAGGGTAGTACCATTTACTTGGTGTATTTTGTCCCCAGATAGATTTGATTTCCTTTGTTTTACTTACACACCAAGACCATAAATATAGTGTGTCTGCAACTATCTGCTTACACTCCTACCTTTCTGCCTCTACCTCTTCCTTGCTTTCACTTACCTTATAGCTCCAAAGCTTCTTCTTCTCATACTGATTGTTTGTTTTTCTTTGCACTCTTCTGTGAGGGAGTACCAGCCTGCTCCGTTCGCCCTCACTACACTTGGGCTCACTCCGCTCCCCCTACCCCCCTTCCCACCCACCCCTGCATCACCTAGACTTATACCAATGCTAACCACTCCCCTAACTTCTCCCATCAAGAATTAGCCTCCATCTGCCAGTCACACCTCAGTTAACTATTCACACTATTTCTAACACTCCTCCCTCTCCTCACACAACTTAATTGCAACAGTCCTTAATCACGCTACTCCCACCACACTACACCAACACCCCTCTTTCCCTACATCTTCATCACACCATCCAGGTAACCTGCATTTTAAAAAGAATACACACCATGCTCGTTCTCATATTCTACAGTCATCTACAGATACATGTCCATAGCCCCGCACTATATTATACTAATACCATCCACTCCTCACTCATATCTTGCCATCTCCTCCCAACTCTGCAACCATACATCTATTGCATACTTCCACTTCAAACATGTAGTTATCAGTAATACCACTAACCACTTCAGCAAACACCTGCACATACTCTCCAAATTGTCACACAAACATGCATGTGTATTATCACAGATTCTCCGTAGTGGTGATATAACCCCAATCCTGGGACACGTATTGCACAACATATCATCATGGCTACCATTCCACCCCTTCCTCATATTAAAACTACATACCTTCTCATTCTTAACATGCACTATAGGAGACTAGTTAACAAGATCACAGACTTTCATGCAATCATTGCACAATACTCACCAGATATTCTTATAGCAACAGAAACTTGGCTAAAACCCCATATAAGAGACCCAGACATACTCCCACAAGGTTATAGCATACACAGGTTAGACAGAATCAGGAAGAAGGGTGGCGGGGTTGCAATCTTCTTCAAAGATAACCTAAGCATAGACTACCTACCCATCAAATACCCTTATGATAACAACTTTGAAGGTCTAGTAACTCGGCTCAGAATCAACTCAAAGAAAAACATTACCATATTATCCACTTACATACCTCCCAAGAATACTTCCACTGCAATTGAGGAACTCATAGCCTGGACAGCCTCTACCTACACCCATGAAACTATTATTACAGGTGACTTCAACTTAGACAGGGAACACTTGCACTGGTGATAACCCTTCTACCTTCATAAATCAACATGGTTTCTCCCAAACAATCCAGTTTCCCACATGAATAGATAAACATAGCAAAAGGGAATCTATCTTAGATTGGTCCCTTATCAAGAGTACCATCTACAACTATCTGTCCAGATGCCCTCCAAATAATTTAAGTGACCATAGACCTACCTAGTTAATCCATCATCAGCTCAACTCACCCAAAACCATAGTTTACAAAGAGGTACGAAATACCAAAAACTTCTCCAATGAAGCATTCATAGACATGCTCGATAAATGCAGCTGGACACCACTCCATCATCTTCAACTTGACCAGGCTGTAACATACTTCAGTGACACATTTCTAGCTATTCTAAATAGCTTAGCACCAACTTGTACATGTCGTGTTAAAAATAAGAGATTGCCTGGATATCAAAAGAAACCATTACACTTCAAAAACTAAGGGACAAAACCTGGTATCAATATCAAAAAACAAAAGGCAATAAAACTCTGCTAGCATACCAGCAGGTCTGCAATCAAACAAAAAAACATATTATACAATTATGCAAAACAAATATGAAAACAATCCCAAAAAGGTCTGGCAAGCAATTAACTCAGTTGTCCACCCAGGTAAAGCTACAACTCCAGAACCAACAACCAATAACTAAAGTGTGAGTATTGCCTCACAAATCAACACCTACTTCCTCGCCTTAGTTACAGGGAACAATTCCACCCTTCTGTCTCTTCCATCTAATGTGGACACTAACAACAACTTTTTTTACCTCAAACCTGTCCCAACTAACACCATAAGAACAATGCTGAAAAAAATTAAACCTTCTTCCTTAGCAGCTGACCAACTCCCCAATGAGTACCTCAAACTGTCAGCTGATGCCATAGCTCTGCCTATCTCCATTGTGGTAAATAGGTCTATAGCAGAATAATATGTCCCAAAATTATGGAAAATGTCTTACATCACCCCTCTGCATAAAGGAGGAACATCAACAGAATTAAACAATTACAGACCCAGAGCCATCCTTTCTCCCTGTGTCATAATTCTAGAAAAATGTATCCACACTCAATTACTACAATACCTGTTATCTCACAACCTTATCTCCCTCTTCCAACATGGTTTCAGACCAAAACACA
The DNA here is from genome assembly GCF_019279795.1 of Protopterus annectens. Lineage (NCBI taxonomy): Eukaryota > Metazoa > Chordata > Ceratodontiformes > Protopteridae > Protopterus > Protopterus annectens. The sequence goes on from NC_056728.1 coordinate 1,261,303,636, forward strand.
GCACCATCACAGCCCTAGTTCATTTCTCTAACACCATCAACCAACTGAGAAATTCAAACCAGCAAGTAGCATCAATCTTCTTAGACATGTCAAAAGCGTTCAACACAGTCTCCCATCAGAAACTCCTTAGTAATCTTGCCTCACTAAACCTATCAAAGACTTTCCTCTCCTGGTTCCTAAGTTATCTTTCTGACAGATAACAAGCAGTACGATGGAAATCCAAACTCTAACCACTTCTGCCTGTCTCGGTCAGAGTCCCCCAAGGGTCATATTACGACCCCTTCTTTTTACTATCTTCTCTAATGATCTAGCTTCATCCACAACACATGCTAAAGTAGTTCAGTATGCAGACGATTCAAATTTAATCTGCTCAGCAGATACCTTACCAGACCACCAAATCGTAGCCCAACAAGCTTTTAATAATATAGAAACATATCTAAGTAAATCACAACTAATCCTCAACCCCAAAAAGACACAGTTAATGCTATTTACCAGTAGCAAACAATCACCGACCACCTCTCCTTTCACTATTCTCTCAGCAAACAGCACAGTCATCCAACCAGTTGAGGATACAAAACTCCTTGGAGTGACAATTGACAACAAACTCAGATTTGACAACACATAGCCACCACAATTAAGAAAGTTCACATCAAACTTGGCAAGCCATTCCTCACTAACAATACCAGGCTAGCCATATCCAGAACCTTCCTCTTCTCTACATTCCTATATGCTTTTCCCTTCTTTACCAACTTAAAAAAATCATATTTAACCAAACTGGAAACTTGCTACAACAAAATAGCCCATTTTGCAGCCAACCTTCCCCACCAAACCCACCATTGTATTGCTCTAAATAAATTAAATTGGCTCGAGCTACCTAACCTTCTTCATCTCTACCAACTTAAATTCACACACAATATCATCTTCCATCCTGATAGTTGCCCATCCCTCAAGAAACTTGTTGTTCCCTACTCATGCCTACGAAGTCTAAGATCTGCAGACAGAAACTTTCTCACAGTAAGCAAAGCTAACAACTCTCACGGTGAAGCCCTATTTTAAAATCATATAGCCAAATTATGGAACTTTGTACCCCACACCCTCCAAAACACACCTGACTTTACCAGTTTTAAACAACTACTATTTGAACATCTATCCAAGAACTGACATTTCTCCTGTGCCAGACCTGACTGACAAGATATCTATAACTCTCTCAACACACTGTCCACTCCTTACCTCATTTTCTCCCTGTCTTCAGTGTTTATTAATACTCAAAAATAAAATATATATAAAGGAAATCTCATTTGGTCATAACTATTTAATATGTACACACTACTAACTTTATTTTTCCTCACAGTGATCTTCACTGAAATGCTTGTGTTTTTCTTTTTGAACCTGTATCTACTAGAAAACAGTATTGAATAGTACTTTGTATAGACTAACTAGAAGATATTTATTCTGCATCTTACTGTATGTATGCTAATTATCGTATATTGCTTCTATTTCTGTGGAGCTTTTCTCCCCAGGCCTCCGCTGAAAATGGGCTTCTGGCCCAGTCGGACTTTCCCGGTAAATAAATAATTAACAACAGGCAGAATGGTCTTAATCAGTTTCTAGTTTTCTACCCTAGGTGTCTCACAAGGATCAACACATGGACCACACCTGTTCAGTACCTTTATAACTGACATGCATGCCAAGATTCCTGATGCTATATAGTACAGTACACTGATGACTCCACTGTTACCTGTACTGCTGACTAACTCAATCAGTTGCAGCATTCCACACAGCTTAATCCTCAATGTCTAGAATATTGGCTTAAAGACTCAAATCTTTTATTAAATGCCAATAATAATAAACTATTCATATTTGGCTGCAGTAAAATCTTGATTATTTCACAAAATAACATGCCAGTTGAACAAGTATCCCATGCCAAACATTAAAGTGTATTCATAGATTGTAAATGATCCTTCAAGAAATATACTGACTTTGTTACCTCAAAAACTCACAAAAAGATGGGTATGTTAATTAAATCAAAACCCTGCCTAACAGAAAGAGCACAATTAAATGCATCCAAAACTCTTTTATTACCTACATTACTATATGCATCTCCTATCCTTACTAAAACGTACCTACATAAAGCTAGAACAAAGTTACAAACTATGCTGAGAATATCCCCAACGAAACTCATCATTGTAAGCACTTTCTAATATTAACTAGTTAGAGCTGAAACAACTTTTAACATTTAACCAAAGTCACAAACAAGATTCAATTTGATCCCAGCAGATACCTACCAATCTCTAATTTACTTCCAAAATATATGCTTTTCTGAAACCTAAGATCTCTGACCCAAAACCTTCTAGACATTGTAAAACCAAACAACCACTTTTATGACTCTTTATATTTGTTCAAATACCCAAGTTGTGGAATTCCATTCCCCAAACCTTAAACATGAGAGTAAACATAAAACATTACTGTATGATTTAAAGACCTACCAAACTTCCACTTGGACCTGTTCTTCTACCTGTATTTCATTACCATGCATTCTTCCTCTAACCCTCTTCATCTTAATTTCTCCCTCTCTTACCACTATACTGTATATATTCTTAACCTTATATTTAACTGTTGCCATGTACTGTCAATGCATTTATATGTAACCTTCATTACTGATGTTTCTATATGCATTCAGGAATGTCCATATGCAGATGTTTCTGTTACCTCTGTTGTGAGACTGTAAGGTTTTTCCACCCAGGCCTCTGCAGAAAATGGGCTGTTAGGTCAGTCTAATTATTTTCAGTTGACAGTGTGAATGAATATATAAATATCGAAATAAACATGTCTTTGCATGTACATAAGTGGGAGCTTTGTTTCAAATGCTGAAATGTTTGGATTTAACGAACGCTTTGTCATTAGGGTTAGAAGTATGTGTGTGAGTGTTTATGGGAGAGGGTTAGGGTACATGCTAAGTAAGGGGATGGATTAAGTGTTCTGGCTGTATGGTGCTATTTGTGTTTTGTGTGTGTGTGTGTGTGTGTGTGTGTGTGTGTGTGTGTGTGTGTGTGTGTGTGTGTGTGTGTGTGTGTGTGTGTGTGTGTGTATGTGTGTGTGTGTGCATGTGTGTGCGTGTGCGTGCATGTGCATGCATGTGTGTGCGTCCATGTGTGTGCGTGCATGTGTGTGCGTGTGTGTGTGTTTGTGTGTGTGTTTGTGTGTGTGTGCATGTGTGTGTGTGTACATGTGTGTGTGCGTGTGTGTGTGTGTGTGTGTGTGTGTGTGTGTGTGTGTGTGTGTGTGTGTGTGTGTGTGTGTGTTCAGAAGGTGAGCATGTCTGCAAGTGTTTGTGGGTTAGGGTTAGTATAAGGGCTGGGTTAAGGATTAGATTTATCATTGTACATATGAGGTGTTGCTTGTTGTTTGTGTCTGAGTGTCTTGTGTAGTGGTACTGTTGGGAAATTGTTTTCCATAAGGCAATGTGTAGGGTTGGGATAGGGGCAATGGCAGAGTTAGGGTTCGGATTAACACACATGAGTATGGTGAGACAGGGACCAAAGCTTGACTTACTGAACAACAAGTCATTAAGCCAAGCAGACAAAGACAGAATTTGCTGCATCAGGATGTGGTGATTCAGGGAAGGAATGTAGCTTTGAGTGTATAAGCTGTATCAACTATACAGAGATGTTGGAGTGAATGTAAATTGCTTTACCTTTAATGTGCTCAGGCAGGTGATTCCTATTAGCATAAGTTCTTTACAAAGCCATTATGTTATGCACCTTTTATTACATGAGCTTTGCGATTACAGGCTGATCCCATTTGTCAAGTCCCATTTCATCATAGCTTGTTAGCTAAAATGACACAACATCAGAAAGTGAAACATGTAGAAGTGATGCAATGAAGAATTAGCCTGAACTGGCATTTTGATTCTTTTCATAGCATGTCACTAGAAGATCTGAGTTATTTTTACTCATGGATATCCTTGACATGTATCTATTGAACAGGGTAAAAATGCAATCATTGTAACTGCGTATGCAGCAGAAAACCAGAACGGCATAGCAATAACAAAACAATCATGACTTAAGTAACTAAGGCAATACACATCTGAATAAAACATATCTCCAGGCAGGAAGGGGGTGGCGGAGACCTTTCTTGCACTTGATTTGTGTGTGGTCAAGACTTCTGGCCATGCAGAACTCAGAACAAAAAAGGGAAAGAAAGAAAAAGGAGAAAGAGAGATAAAGATAGAGACAAAAAAATGGCAAGGAAGTGTTAAATAGCAAATTACTTTATTTCAGTGAGACAGCAACCAGAACAGTAAGTTTTTTATTCAGGAATACTAAACTGCCTTTAACAAAATATATCATGCAATTAATAACTTCACCAGTAAATAATGACATATATTGGTTCAAGGTTAAGGTATGTTTTCTCCTCGAAATTATTCATGCTTGCAAAACTGCATTTTTTTTACCATGACTGAATAACCAAATACATTTTTGTAATGAAATTCTATAACCTTCTATAATTAAGTTGTGTAACAGTAAATAGTGACAACAATAGCTCTGTTCTGGTGTGATAGCTCTGCAAAGGAATGTATTTTGTAATGCTGTATTTTCTTTAAACTGACTGAATATATGAGTTTCTATAATAAAATTCCATAAACTTCACTGAATCTGTAGTTACTGCCCACTTACTACAGCTGTACACCTGGTATTCTGACTAGATATAGTCTTTGGTCATCTAATTATTCAGTTTCCTTTTATTTTTATTTCTCTCTAAGTTTTTATTTCCTTCTTGAAGTTAAACTATACTTATGGGATTACATGACCTGCCAGTCATGACTCTTTTGTGTTTGTAGCTCACCTCCTCAGCAGCTATGATAATCTGAGAAAAGTAAAGGAAAAAAGAATGAGCTAATGCATCTGAATGCGTGTGCAGAGGTCCGACTGCTTTCAAAGACTGTAATATCTAACATTTCTAAGAGGTTCCCCTTATAGCTTTGTTTAGGCAACACCATGCTTATCCTGCATTTTATCCTGTCCTCCATAACTTAATAAAAGAGTGGACAGGACACACAGCCAAACCAATGTGGTAAAAAACTACAAGAAAATCCTAGCCAAGCTAGAGCTTTCACTGTCTGATTCCTTAAAACTTCTTGTAAAAGAGGATAGTGGGATATATGCAAATGACCCCTTAATGACATCAGGTGTTTCAGCTATATGGCACGTCTGAATGCTGCATGTCCACAGCTAGTGGGGTTTGGCTTTACTTGCTTGGATTTCTCCATTAACAGACTTAAGAAAAAAGTCACGGGCATTCAGAACTGCCCATATAGCTGAAACACCTGATGTCCTTAAGGGATCATTTGCATATATCGTATTATCCTCTTTTACAAGGGGATTTAAGGAATCACACAGGGAAAGCTCTAGCTTGGCTACAATTTTCTTGCATTTTTTTTACTAATTGTCCTCCATAACTTGTATATAGCAAAGTTAAGATATAATTATGTAAATGTGAGGTTCTGTAGAGTGGACCACAGAGAAATACTTATGTTTAAATGGTTATCCATCATACAAAAATATTATGCATGTCTGTGGTAAAATGAGGGAATCGTTTGTAACCAGAAAGGAATTCTAACAGGCAGTTTTGAACTTCTGCAGCTGATGTATTCACAGGCACCAAATACCTTTGCTAGGGAGAGGGTGACTGATGCATCGATCTACTTATTGGTGAAAAGTTTGCAGCTACGGCCACGTTAGCAGATAGTCAATTTCAGGAAGGTCAGAGTCTTGTATGTGTTGCTGTTTATAAACAACTTTCACTTGTCCATTCTGAGATAAAATGAACTACAGCCATTAATATTCACTTCTTAATATGTCCATTTTGTATTACTAATATTAAAATGATATTGCATTGATGTTTTTATAATTTGGCATACCTGAGAAAATATATATCATTGATTAGGGCCTAAAGCATTGGAGTTTGCAGTAATGAAAATCTAATACATCGTTCAGTATCTTCCTCCCCATAACATATGTGGTGCTTCTTTATGTAGCATCTATAGAACGTAAGAAATGTTTTGTAAATGTTCAATACAATACCAATACCATTTCATGCGTCTTACAGAAAGGTGTTGCAATTGCCCTTGATAGTACAACATATTACTAATACAGTTTAAAACACATTTTTGACTAAAAATGTCACTAGACAAACTGAGTTATGACCATGTTAATTCAGCATAAATAATGAACAGGATGCAATTATAACATTAAACAATTGTTATTGAAGTGCATTGTATATCATAGTACAACCAAAGGGGTTTAACTTACAGTGGGAGTGAAAAGTAACTTAGTAAGTAATTCAAACATGTATGTGTATACCAATAAGTATATTCACAACAAACAACCGGAAAAAATGTAGCCAGGCCTCAAAGGATGGTGAGACCAGTAAAGTTATTCCTTTATTAAACAGTAGTTTAGTGCTTTTGTTCACACAAATTTCAACTTCATCAGAACAATATCAACACCTCTTGCACACATTTTATAAGAAGACCCCAGTCATATGACCAATCCCATTCAATTAACAATTATTGATATTACAACAAGCCTTCAAGCCATAAAACACTTATTTATAACACACAAATATAATAATTTCTTATTTAAAACTCATTCAAACCAAAATGTAAAAAGTTAAATGACATAATGCCTTAATTTTAAAATAGGTACTAAAGAACAACTCTCATTTAAACCCAAGTATAATGTTGCATTTAATTTAATCTGCCACTGGGTGTTTTTAACATTGAAATGTTCTTCAGTAACTTTAACCTGCGTGTCCATCTTTATAGAATCTAAAACAAAAAACTTAAGATTGTGAGCATTACATTTGGAAATGTGCTTGTACAGGGCATTAGTCGATTTTCCATTTTTGATGTCAAAATAATTCTCATACATGCGATCCCTAAGTCTCCTAGAAGTTTTTCCCACATAAAAACATGGGCACTCATTACACTGAGCTACATATATCACATTGCTAGTTTTACAGTTGTAATATTCCTTACTCATATGCCTTGTGTTCTGAATGATGACACAATCTCCTATCAAAATATGTTTACGTTGCCTACAGGCTCCACACCTGTAGGTACCAATTTTATTTCTCCTGCATGGTTTCCTGGGAGCCTTCTCCATCAGTTGTTTAAAAGTTGTAGCCTTTCTATAACCTATCTTGGATTTGGATCCTAATTTCTCAAAAATGTCTGGGTTCCTGGAGAGTATCCACCAGTTCTTAAAAATAATATTGGTAATATAAGAGGTGTCCAGACAATAGGTAGTAAAAACCCTACTAGACCAAGCAGACCTGTCTGTAGGGATGGACTTTGCCACTTCTTCACCATTCAAAATAGGTGAATAAGTACCCATTTCTCTCTTTCTCATGACCTCCATTAGCATATCCATTAAAAATTATTCAGGGTACCCCTAGCTATAAACATCCTTGTCACTTTATTGCATTCAACAATAGATTGAATATTATCTGACACCATCCTATGTCCACTAGTATAATGGAGGTAGGAATTTGAAAACATAGGTTTTCGGTAAATATTGGACACATACTTCTTTTTTGTTCACATTTTTACTAACTTTCACATCCAAAAATACAATATAATCTTGATGAAATGTATGAGAGAAGGATAGAAATTCTACAGTGTTGTTGATATAAGTGCAAAACTCTTTCAGCCTGGTTTGATGAGTAGATCTAAGCCAGTGTTAAGCTGTCCATCAGCTGTAGCCAGCAATAGTCAGGATATGGCTTTCGTGATGTGACAAGTTTTGTGCTTACACAGAGAAAGGTATCTTAGACTGGCAGAAAGCAAGCACCCGAGAGGCAAAATATGGTGAGGGGAAGGGGGAGCATCTGTCTTATAATGAAAGCTTCAGAAAGTTTAGCATGTTCCACTGGAGAAAATATACAATGGGTATGATAAGGTGTGGCATACTGCCATTAGCTGGGTGGGAATGGTGGAGCCAAAGGAATGAAAGAGGGATGAAAAAGGGACATGATTAGCTTAGGAAGTCTGGCAGTTCAAGGCACATTTAAAGACTGTTATTTCACAGAGATGGTAGTTTGAATATATTTCCTAAACTAGTGTGGTATAGTGTAAATCACAGACAAATTCAAAGATGATTACTACACATGTAAGAAAGCACATGGTAGGTGAAATGAGACATGGCTACTCTGGTGCTAGCTGTAATTCCTGGGGAGCACTACAAGGCCCAAACTATTTTGCTATCATTATATTTGAGTGCTTTTCATACATTAGTTGCATTCACTTTTTCTCATTCCTCAGTCATTTGTATCACTTCTTCTAGTTAAAAGAAAGGAACAAAACTTCCACAGGAAATGCAGATAGATAGATTGTATCTAGAAAGATCTCTAACAAAAGAGAGAAACATTATATAAGGCTATTTGCCAGTCTCCATGTATCATGGGAGACATAGACAAATAATAATACAATCAAGCCAGACTCTGATAGCTGTAAACATGTTCCACCTTTGTCAGTATTATCAGTATAACATAAAATAGAGTCTATCTATTCTTTAAAGTATATGACCAATCAAAAAGTTGATGTTTCAAAATAATGGTCAAACAAAAGAGCAAAAATTCTACAGTAAATGTATACAAGGCCCAATCAGAGATAACAGAGATACCATGGCAAAACAGGTATACAAAGATATTTACCAGCTTCCTTTTATTAAGGTAGACTACACAGCAGTACAGCATATGTAAATACACCATAAGCACTGTTGGCAAGAGAAATATTTATCAATTATGTGCAAATAAATTATATCAACTGCAGGCTTTAGTATCCATTGTTAAATAAAGGTTAGAAAAACGACTGTGGGAAATGCAACATGTTTACTAAGCAGCAACTTGACACAGAAATGAGGTATAAAAAAAAAAAAATAGTGGAACTGGAAGTGGTGGCAAATAGGTTCATAGGTTCATGGGTAGGTACTAGGCTATCTGCCCGAGGGCATTTATAAGCCTAGCCAGAGTGTGTCAGCTTTCGCTGCCTCATTGATTGATTAATTAACTGAGCCTCTGTCGAGAAGAGCCAATGAAGTGATTCCAGGGGTGTATTTTCTGTTACCCATCCACTCATCATGGTTTCTCTTGAAGAGTGTTGTTGAGGGGCTCTGCATAATGTAGTTAGGAATTTTGTTCCAAAGCATGGGGAGTCTCTGTGACAGGAATCTATCCCTCCAGCATGTTCTATTTATTGTTGTGGTGAGGTTTAGCTCACTAGAGCAAGTTGCTCGCAGTGACTTGGATTTCTTTAGGTGGAGCATGTCCATCAATTCTGAGTTGGACATGGCTTTGTAAGTCAGGCAGAGATCACTTCTGAGTAAGCGATATGCCACTGAGTACAGCTGGAGTTTTTCCAGTCTGGCTGCATAGGACATATGTTTGAGACCAGTAATCCTCTTGGTGAGGTACTTTTGTGGTCTTTCCAGCTGTTGGAAGTGTCTTGTGAGGTACATCCCAAACGGGGCATTATACTCTATGATGGGTCTGATGAGTGATGAGTAGAGGGGCACTATAACCTCTTTATTTCTAGATGTGAACCCTTTAGTAATTAGATGGGCTACATAGAAGGATTTCCTAACTACTTTGGAAATATGATTGTCAAAGGAGAGATTACTATCTACCTGAGTCCCCAGATCTCATTACCTCTTCTGTATTAAGGGGGCTGCCACCTATGTGATAATTCATGGGTGTTTTGTTTTTCCCAAACAGGATGATTACGCATTTTTTGGCATTTAGCTTGAGACTATGACTTTGACACCAGGTGTCTGTCTCAGTAAGGCCCTTTTGGAGAATGTCTGTGTCAGCCAGAGAGTCAATTATGGCTCCCAGTTTGCAGTCATTGGTGAACTTGGTTAGCCATAGTCCTCCTGTGTTTGCCTGTACTTCTGAGAAGTATATGTCGAACAGTAGGGGTCCCAGGACCGAGCCTTGTGGGACACCACCTGGATCCTGCTATTCTTACTGTGTGAGTTCTGTCTGTAAGCCAGTTGGCAACCCATCTCATGATGTAGGGGTTTATGTTCAGGCTGGTGAGTTTTTCTATAATTCCTGAGTGGGGAATGGTGTCAAAAGCCTTGGCGAGGTCAAGGTAGGCTGTGTGAACTACCTTTTCCCACATCTATGGCCTTGGTGACTGTCTCGAATAAGTCAACCAGGTTTAGTAGGCATAATCTGCCCTTAACAAAGCTGAACTGGGTCAGGTCAAGTGTTTGGAGGTTCCCAATGTCTTTGTTAATGAGTTCCATGATGATGTATTCCATAGCCTTGCAGACCAGGCTAGTCAGGCTTATGGGGCGATAGTTACTAGGGTCAGTTGTGGCCCCTCCTTTGTGGAGCAGAATAACCATTGCTGTGCACCATTCTATGGGCATGTAGCCTGTGGAGAGGCTGAGGTTGAACAGTGTGTTTAGGCGGGGGGGGTTAGTTCATTCTGAGGTTCTTGCAAGACACAGCCTGGGACACCATCTGGCCCCATTGACGCTGTGCTTTTGGCTTTTGAAAGGGCTGCTTTCACTTGTGCGTCTGTGATTTCTGGGACACTACACTTTTCCGGTATTGTTGTGGGCCCTTTTAGGGGTGAGAGGGCGGTGAAGTTTGCACTGAATCTATCTGCCAGGATGTTGGCAATATCAGTGGGTTCAGTATATTTTGTGCTATTTTGCACTAGCTCAGAGCATATCTGCGAGTTGCCACTTTGATTCTTGCCATAGCTAAAGAAGGCTTTGTGGTTATCTTTCGAATCCTTGGCTATTTTTCTTTTGAAGCTAGCCTTGGAGGATTTTATGAGGGACCTTAGTTTCTTACTGATACTGATCAGGGATATCTTTCCTTCTTGGGATTTGCTTTTTTTCTAAACTAGTTTCTTCCTTCTATTGTATAGTCTGTTTGTTGCAGGGATCCACCAGACTGGTTTCCTTCTCTTAGGGGAGTGAGTCTTGGTTTTGCTAGGGATGGCATGATCCATGCATCCTTGTAGGTGCTCATAGAGTGCATTTGTAAAGGTTTCTGCATCTTGGGCAGCATTATCCTTTAGCGTGGGGGCTGTGAATCTTACCACCTCTGTCTTAAGTAAGGTGAAGTTTGCTTTAGAAAAGTTTTTTTACTGTGGTTTCCTTAGTTGGGGGTGGTGGTGGGGTGTGGACATCCAGAGTGATTAGTTTATGGTCTGATCTAACCAGTGATGGGTTGACCTCTGGTGTGGAATACCTGTCGCCCATGTTGGTGATGACCAGGTCCAATATGTTTTCACCTCTGGTAGGGGAGTTTACCAGCTGATCCAGGGCATTTGAGTTGATAAATTCCAAGAAGTGCTGGACCTGGGAGTTTGTACTTGAGTAGTTTTCCCAGTTAACGGTAGGGTAATTGAAATCGCCCAATATCAGGGTGTTAGGTAGGACCTTCATGTTTTCCAGTGTCTCCAGAAAGGCGGAGTGGTGGTCCTGCGTCATGGAGGGTGATCTGTAGCAGGCCACAATTTGCATTGCAGATTTGCCTGATATTAGTTGCACATGGATGATCTCAGAGGTATCATGCTGCGCCACTAACCTGGAGGTGTAGGTATCCTTGATGAATATGGATACACCCCCTCCTTTTGTGTTTCGGTCCATGTTCTGTGGCTGAAATGTGTGGCATGAGTTGTAGCCTGGCAGTGCTGGGGTGCTCTGTGGAGCCTTGAACCAGGTTTCAGTTAGTGCACAGATGTCAACGTTTTCCATACTGAGGTGTGCTTTAAGCACATGCATTTTGAGATATGAACTCCTGGCGCTGAGTAGCATAACCCTCATTTTTTTATTTGTGCAGTTTAGGGAGGTGGGTTTGACTTTTGAGCCTTGCCTAAAAAGGCACTATGGGGGCAGCAAGAGCCTTGGCCAGTATTTGAAAGCCTAGGGGACCGGTGCAAGCCATCTCTTCTGAAGCAAAGAGGTCTGTCGAGCATGTCGTCCCAGGCTGACAGACACTGGATCCCCTTTGAATGACACCAGAAGCATAGCCAATTGTTGAAATTGATCATTTTTCTTTATACTGCAGTATCATTCTTGGTGAGGGCAGGATTCTATGCAGGGTCAGGGTCATACCCGCCTGGGCTACATGATCAGAGAGCTCTTCCATGTCTCTTTTCATGTAGTTCAGGGAGGTACATCTCAGGTCATTCACACCAACATGAACAATGACAGAGTCATATTTGTACTTGTTCTGGAGTGACCTGAGTGCTTGTGTTATGTGGCGGATTCTGGCTCCCAACAGGCAGCTAACAGTAACCTTCTCCTTGTCCAGCCTAGTAAGTGGGACATCAGTGTGCCTGACTATAGAGTCGCCTATTACTAGTGTGTTAGGTATGTTATTTTACCTTAAGGGCTGCGATTTTGCGGCACACTGATTTTGTGTTTTATGTGTTGTCTGGTTTGTGATGGGAGGTGCAGGTTTTTTTGGGTGCCAGCTTTGGAGGTCTGTGATGCTTTTGCAGGTTTTTATTTAGAGCCTCCAATTATGATTTTGTGCATTTATGTGTATTTTTTGCCAGTGCTGGTTTAGTATGTCTATGTGAGGCTGGATGTGTAGTGCAAGTGTTAACCTTCGCCTCATGACTGCTTGTTCCAGTCTTGGGTGGAGAGAGCTTAGCCTCCAATTTAGCTATATAATTGCATCTCTCACATATGTTAATGTTTTGTGGTAGGAGGAGAGGGTTGTCTGTGTACATGAGGCAGTTGTAACATTGCCTCAGGATAAACAGGTTCATCAGCTGGACTGGAGAGTATACCTGAAATTGCCCTTTGGTCATGTCTGAATAGTAGGGTGAGCTGCTTAGTCACTTGGTTGGTGAGGGATGAATAATGAGCCTTGCCCTGCTGAGCAATCAAATGTCGGGGTATATTAATACTTGCTATTAGGTCTGAGCAGGTGCTGGACTGTAGGATGCTTTTTAAGTGCTTAGGTTGAGAGTTAGACTACTTTCAGGGGAAAAACTGAAGAGCAGACTTGTTGGAGCCGGGATAGATTTAGCCCTAGCTAACCGGCACTGCCCGGACGTGCAAATCGTGCAAATCTGTTTTTACAGCAGGGAAATGAAAGAGAAATTAGCTCAAAATGGCCCACAAACTACTAACTTCTGGGCTGGAACCACTCCTCCCGGGACAGATGGCTGCTCAAAGCTCTCTCTCTCACAGGTGAACAGAGAAACCTCCCTCTATCCAAGTAAGGTATGGGCAACTCAGAAAATTGTAACAGCCCTGAATGCTGCACTAGCCTGAAACCTGGACTATACTAGCTTAGAAAGGTGGAAAACAAGGAAAAAAATGTTTTTTTTTTGAAAAGATAAGTCAAAAACAGTAAGAATACACTTAAAACAGCTTTAAACAACTACAAACAGTAAAAAATACACTTAAACAGCTTTAGATGACTACAAGCAATCAGAAAAGGCTTTTAAACAAATTACCCAATTAACCAGTAAAAAAATCTCAAAACTGAGCCCTGTTCCTGTAGTCTTCAATCAGACAAGTTCTAACTGCACACTCCTGCCACTGGGGTGCAGGGGAAAGTTCTCCAAAAAAGAAGGCCTGGATTAGTGCTGAAGTTATAGAAACAAAGCTAGATTCAGCAGCCCTGGATCTAGTCTATGCTACAGCAAACAAGGCATACCAATTTCAGTAAGAAACAGTTCAAATATGCAGGCACTATAAGCCTTTAACCAGAAATTCCCAGCTCAGAAGGGCAGAGTCCAGCCTCTCCTCCCTCAAGAATGCAGATCGTGAACCTTCTTAATGTAAAATAACTGGCCTGAAGCCCAAGTGCTGAAACCAGAACTAATACACTTTTAGAATAACAGACACTGAACCCTCAATCAGCAGTTCCCAACTTAGAAGGATGTAAGCTACCTATCCTGCCACAACAGTGCAGACCACAAACCTTCTTAATGTAAAACAACTGGTCTGAAGCCCAAGTGCTTAAACCAAAAGGCTTAGAATGATAGCTACACTTTAATCAGGATACTACCAGACAGTAATAATTACAATTGTATACTTTTAAGAAGGCCTGGATTAGTGCTCAAGTTATGCAAACAAAGCTAGATTCAGCAGGCCTGGATCTAGTCTATGCTACAGCAAACAAGGTGCACCAGTTTCAGTAAGAAACAGTTCAAATATGCAGGTGCTATAAGTCTTTAACCAGAAATTCCCAGCTCAGAAGGGCAGAGTCCAGCCTCTCCTCCCACAAGAGTGCAGACCATGAACCTTCTTAATGTAAAATAACTGTCCTGAAGCCCAAGTGCTTAAACCAGAAGTAATACACTTTTAGAATAACAGACACTGAGCCTTCAATCAGCATTTCCCAACTTAGAAGGATGTAAGCTACCTGTCCTGCCACAACAGTGCAGACCACAAACATTCTTAATGTAAAACAACTGGTCTGAAGCCCAAGTGCTTAAACCAAAAGTCTTAGAATGATAGCTACACCAATCAGTAATAAATACAATTGCGTACTTTTAAGATGACGCAAAATCAAAATAAAGTAGGAAGAACACAAATACAGTAAAAGCAGATGAAAAAAGTGCAATTTTTTTTTTTGAGTGAGCAAATGAGATGGGCCCAGGAGGAACATCTTAAATGGCTTATACACAGGCAGAAATCAAAATATATTTAGTAAACTGACAGATGTCAACAATGGTAAATGTAAGCATTTCAGCACATTCTTTGAATGATATATGCAACAACATATATTCCATTAGACATCAGAGTTATGTAAAGGGCTGCACATGAGAAGAAGCCGTACAGTCAGTGAAAAAACTGATGACAAACTGCAAAGAAAAGAAGTGTAGACCTACATAGAGTCATTGGCAAAGGAAAAAATGTGTAGATTAATAAGGTAGTAAATGCAGATGCATACACTCAACAGGACAAAAACGATACTGTTATTGTAAGGCAAACAGTGAAAGGAATCATGGAAGGCATAAAAAAACAATCATGGAAGGCATAAAAAAGGAAAAGAAACATACAGGATGAAACAAATCCATGGGTTCATAGGTTCATAGGTTCATACTAGGCTATCTGCCCTAGGGCATTTACAAGCCTAGCCAGAGTGTGTTTGGCTTTCACCACCCATTTTAAATGAATTTTGCTATGCCCTTTTTCGAGGTTAGTATACTGTGCCTCTGTCTAACAGTGACACAGAAGTGATACCTGGAGTAAATCTACGATCTCCCATCCACTCATCAAGATTCTTGAAGACAGTCAATGAGGGACTCTGCCTAACCTGGACTGGGATTTTATTCCAGAGTGAAGGGAGCCTCCGGGTTATGACTCTGTCCCAACAGCATGTCCTATTTATTTCAGTGCTGAGGTTCAAGTCTCTCGAGCTCGTAGGTCGATGGGATTTGGATTTTCTGAGGTGCAGTATGTCCATTAATTCCTGGTTGGACATGGCTTTATACGTCAGGCACAGATCGCCTCTGAGCAGGCGGTATGCCACTGAGTAGAGCTGGAGTTTCTTTAACCGGGCAGCATATGGCATCTGTTTGAGTCCTTTGATCCTCTTGGTGAGGTACTTTTGGGATCTTTCCAGTTGCTGCAGGTGTCTGGTAAGGTACATCCCAAAAGGGGCATTGTACTCAATTATGGGCCCGATGAGGGATGAGTAAAGAGGCATGATGACCTCCCCTGATCTAGATGTGAATTCCGTCATGATTAGGTGGGCTATATAAAATGTTTTTCTAATCACTTTGGCCACGTGGTTGTCGAATGAGAGATTGCTATCAACTTGGGTCCCCAGTTCCCTAATTACTTCTTCTGTACTTAATGGATTACCATCTGTGTGGTAATTTGTGGGCACTTTGTTTTTGCCGAAGGGGATGAATATACACTTTTTGGCATTTAGCTTGAGGCCATGGCTCTGGCACCAGTTGTCTGTTTCTATGAGGCCCTTTTGTAGGATGCTTGTGTCGGCTGGAGAGTCGATTATGGCGCCCAGTTTGCAGTCATCTGCAAACTTGGTCAGCCACAGTCCATCCGTGTTGGCCTGTACCTCCAAAAAATATATACCGAACAAGAGAGGTCCCAGGACTGAGCCTTGCGGGACGCCACTTGTAACTGGTTTTGAGTCTGACATGGCTCCAGCAATTCTAACCATGTGGGTTCTGTCCTTGAGCCAGTTTGCAACCCATCTAGTGACATAGGGGTTTATATTTAAGCTGGTGAGCTTATCTATAATGCCCGAGTGGGGTATTGTATCGAAGGCTTTTGCGAGGCCCAGGTAGGCTGTGTGGACCACCTTCCCCTCGTCAATGGCCTTGGTGACTGTTTCAAAGAAATCAACCAGGTTTAAGAGGCAGGATCTGCCCTTAACAAAGCCAAACTGGGTAGGATCCAGTGTCTGTAGGTCCCCAATATCTTTATTTATGAGGTCCATGATGATCCTTTCCATAGCTTTGCAGACCAAGCTAGTCAGGCTTATGGGGCGATAGTTTCCAGGATCCGTTGAGGCACCACCTTTGTGGAGAGGGACCACTGTTGCTGTACGCCACTGTTTGGGTACATATCCTGTAGTAAGGCTGAGATTGAACAGTAGTTTTATGTTTGGGTTTAGTTGTTCTTGGAGTTCATGTAGGACGCAGCCCGGGACACCATCTGGTCCCATTGATGCTGTGTTTTTTGCTTTGGAGAGGGTGGCTCTTACCTGAGCATCTGAGATGTCAGGGGGGCAGCACTCTGCTGGGATAGATATTTGCCCTTTGGTGGGGGGGGGGGAGTTTGCGCTGAACCTGTCAGCTAGGATGTTGGCAATGTCTGTGGGTTCGGTGTATTTTTTGTCATTTTGGACTAATGCTGAGAATATCTGGGAATTCCCACCCAGGTTCCTAACATAACTAAAGAAAGCCTTGTGATTATCCTTAGTGTCCTGTGCAATTTTTCTCTCGAAGCTGGCCTTAGAAGATTTTATGAGTGCCCATAGTTTTTTGCTAATACTGATCAGAGATGCCTTCCCTTTTTGGGATTTTGCTATATCATGTAGTAGCTTCCTCCTTCTATTGTATAGTTTGTTTATGGCTGGGGTCCACCAGACAGGATGCCTGCCTTTGGAGGATTGGGTCTTGGTTTTGTTTGGGATTGCATGATCCATGCATTCCTGAAGGTGTTCATAGAATGTGTTTATAAAGGATTTTGCGGTCTGGGCCATATTTTCCACAGGCCCGGGGGCTTTGAAGGATTCCACCTCTGTTTTGAGGAGTGTAAAATTTGCTTTAGAGAAGTTTTTCACTGTGGTTTTCTGGGCAGGGGCTGGGGTCGGGATGTGAATATCTAGTGAGATTAGTTTATGGTCTGATCTTACCAGTGAGGGATACACTTCTGGTCTGGAGCATAGAGTCCCCATGTTGGTGATGATCAGGTCCAGTATGTTTTCCCCTCTTGTGGGAGTGGTAACAAGTTGTTCCATAGCATTTGAGTTTATAAATTCTAGGAACCTTTGAGCTAGGGTGTTGGAGCTAGAGTAATGCTCCCAGTCTATGTTTGGGTAGTTGAAGTTGCCCAATATAATGGTGTTTGGAGAGACCTTCATATTTTCCAGTGTTCTCAGGAAGGCCGAGTGGGGCTCCTGGGTTTGGGAGGGTGGTCTGTAGCAAGCTATAAACTGGAAGGCATTTTTACCCACTGTTAGTTGCACATGGATAGTCTCTGATGCTTCATGCTGTGCCACTAACCTGGAGGTGTGGGTATCTTTGACGAATATTGATACTCCCCCTCCTTTTGTGGTTCGGTCCAAGTTTTGGGGCCGAAAAACATGGTATGAGGTATAACCTGGTAGTGCTGGGGTGCTCTCGGGAGCCTTGAACCAGGTTTCTGTTACTGCACAAATATCAATGTTCTCCATGCTAAGGAGAGTTTCGAGTGCATGCATCTTGAGGTTTAGACTTCTGGCATTGAGTAGCATTACTCTTAGTTTCTTATCCCTTCTGATACCTATGAAGGTGGGTTTGTCTTTTGAGCCTTGCCTAAAAAAGGCACTATGGGGGTGGCAAGAGCCTTTACAAATATCCGAAAGCCCAGGGATGACAGCTGCAAGTCGTCCCTAGTGAAGCATCCTGGCTTGTCGAGCATGTCATCCCAGGCTGACAGGCATTGGATCCCCTTTGAGTGACACCAATACTTAAGCCAGTTGTTGAAATTGATCATCTTGTCTTCATATTGTGGCATCATTCTTGGTGAGGTTAAGATGCTACTCAAGGTCAGGGTCATACCGGCCTGGGCTACATGCTCAGAGAGCTCCTGTATGTCTCTTTTCATGTAGTCCAGGGAGGTACGTCTCAGGTCATTCACACCAGCATGGACAATGACTGAGTCATATTTGTACTTGCCTTGGAGTGACCTGAGTGCTTGTGTTATGTGGCGGATCCTAGCACCCGACAAGCAGCTCACCGTGACCTTCTCCTTGTTCAGCCTGGTGAGCGGGACGTCAGTGTGCCTGATGATAGAGTCACCTATTACAAGTGTATCAGGTGTGTTGTTTAGCCTTAAGGGCTGTGACTGTTCGGCACACTGGCTTTGTGAGCTATGTGTTGCATGTGTTTTGTTTTGGGGTAGCGGTTGCTTGGGTGTCTGCTTTGGAGGTCTCTGTTGCTTAGGCAGATTTTTATTTAGAGCCTCCGAGTATGTTTTTGTGTGTTTATGTGTTTGGTTTCCTGTCGTGGTAGGTCTATGTGAGACTGGAATTGTAGTGAGTGTGGTTTCCTTCTCCTCCTGACTGGTTACGCCAGTACTGAGTTGAGAGAGCTTAGCCTCCAGTTTGGCTATATGGTTGCATCTCTCACGTGTTGGAATTTGTTGGGAGGAGGAGAGGGTTGTCTGTGTACATGAGGCAGTTGTAACATTGCCTCAAGATTCCCAGATTCACCAGCTGGACCAGAGAGGAGATTGACAACTGACCTTTGGACATGCTAGAATAGTATTGGGAATTCCTTTATAATTGAAAAAAGGGCCAGTGGGGAACAAAGTACTCAAGGGGAGTTTGTGAGAGTGTAGTGCTTTTAATTTTTTAGTGCTGACTTGTATCATTGCTTTAGTGAGCAAGTGCCAGGCTTTAGAGTAGGAGTAGGAATAGGGTGTTTATTATGAGAACTAGATTCTGGTTCTAAGGGAAAAAGTGAAGAGCAGACTTTGTGGAGCCGAGAATGGTTTAAACCCAATTAAGTGGCGTTGCTCAATGCTGCGCTATGCGCAAGATCACGCAAAGCCATGCTAAAGCGGGTTTTATACAGGGGGACTTGAAAGAGCTAGAAATTGGTCCAAAACGGCCAATAGACTACCAGATTCTTGTGCTGGGAACACTCCTCCAGGGATAGATAGGCTGCTCTAAGCTCCCCACTGCCACTGGTGAACAAAGAAGCCTCCCTTTATCCAAGAAAGGAAATGGGCAACACAGGAACTTTCCAAAGTCCAGAATACAGCAAAGCCTGTATTTGTACTACTCTAGGTCAGGAAAGACGGGAACACCATTACACTACAGGGTAGAAGCAAACATAACACCTCACAAAAAGAGGTAATGAACAGAGTAAATATTTTAATATGGCGATATCTTTATGTATTTTTTTTTCCTTTGTTGACCAGGTTAGTCCCTCTAGGATAGTAATCTTTTTTCATGGGAGACCTGAGGTAGTATTGATACTACTAGAAGAAATTTGTCTAAGGCATCAGGGAACTTCCCCTATTCTGCAGACCTGCTGTATGGCACCAGAGGGCTCCTACAGCAGCAAGAAATGGTCTAAGGGAAACAGCAGCATGGAGGAGGAGAGAAAAATTATGGAAAGTTTGGAGGTGGAAAGTGGGAATTTGTAGGAAAAAGGGTTTGATATGGTACTTCAGACTGTAAGCAGAGATCCCTGTGTGGTGGATGTTACAAAGATCAAAAATAAGAAAACAAAAATATATTTCCCTTAAACTTAAAAAGCAGGAAAGCCAACAATTTTAGAGTACTTTCAGTAAACGTGAACAGCAATATTAACACTGTTGGAAGGATAGCGATACTGGAATGGTGTACTAAATGTGATGCAGATGTTATTCCTTTATAGGATGTTCCTGACAAGTGAAGAAAAACTGCAAACAGAAAAACTGTGGAGTGGAAATTTGATATGGAACTAAGGAAGTGAACGTTGTTATGGAGAGGCTGTGTTGTGTGAAAAAAAGCAATGAAAATACTAGATATAATGTTGGTAAGAATAGGAAAGTCAACTGTTTAAAATGTGAGGTGGAGACAACATGTATATAGAGTTATAGCATTATATGCATATATAACTAGCAAGGAAAGAGAGAATCTTTTCATCAAATATTAGACTATGTAGTGGTTAGCATGAAAATTATAATCGCTGGGGATGTTAATTGTAAATTAAGGGGAAAATGTAAAAAAGAAATGGAAAGATATAAATAAAAAAATACATAAAGTAATAAAATATAGAACAAAAGTTAATGTATGTATAGAAGAGGGGCACTTGGATCTGAAATTGATTATTTTGTATTATCAGAAGGCTTGTGGGATGGCAGATAGTAATACATTTTTTGAGACCATTTAGCAGTGTGGATGCTAGTGATGGAAGAAAGGGAGTACAATAAAATAGGAAAGGGGATAAAAAAGAATACATCAGAAATTATGGGATGAAACTGGAGAGTAGGAAGTTATGGAAGGATGACATAACCATGGAGGATTTCTATAAAGACTGGTCTGATTGGTGGATAAAATTTATAAAGAAGTCTAAAATGCATGTATTTTTTCAATCACAGGAAGATATAAGAAAAGAAATGAAAGAGATGTATGGGAAAATGTATAGAAATATATTATCAAATTAAGATAATAATACAACAGAGTATTGTGATGGGGAAAAAGAAATATATAAAAGAAATCAAGAAAACATAAGACTTTACTGTTTAGGCAGACATATTATTTGCAAGTGAGAAATGGGGAGGTATCTGCATATCTGGGTAAATTTATAAAAGAGGATATTAGTATAATGAAGGAAATTAAAAATGTAAAAAGGAGAGGTAAGAAGAACACAAGATCAAATTCTAAGTATTGTAGTACAGCATGTGGAAAATATGTATAAGAGTAAAAAGAAGAAAAGTAAGAGTAAATGTAAAGCAAAAAAAAAAATCCAGAATGAGTTAAGGAAAAATTAAAAACAAATAAATTATCATTAGTGAACTAGATAAGGTTCTTAGAAAACAAATGTTGATTCTGTATCAGGCCCAGATGGAATAGGGTATGCAATGTACAAGAAATTAATTATTGGCAAACAGAGTATTTTATAAATGTACTGAATGAATGGTTGTAGGAATGCTTTTGGGATGTTATGGAGCAGTATGGAATAGGTAACTGAATTAGGAGACTGTGTTTGTCACCATACCAAAACAATAGAGTGAGAGTGTTAGTGAATGGGTGGCCAATGACTAAAGAAATATGCATCAAGTGTCGTATATGACAAGGATGTCCCATGAGTGGAGTATTGTTTGCATTGGTAATTACTGCAATAGTGAGTGGAGTAGCTTATAAAATGCAAAATGAAAGATGCTAGTTATGCGATGGAAAAGGAGGTGGTGATTCCAGTGGTTTTGACATACAGAGACAATTTAGTTATAGTTGCTAAGAACAAAATATGCATGAGGAATGTTCCGGTTTGTCTGAATGAATGTTCAAAGTAAATAGGAATATCCTTGGAAAAAGGTAAAAGGTACGGTTTGGGTGATGTGGTGAAAATTGGGGGCATTTTAAATAAATGAAGTGACTTTGCAGGGTTAAACTATGGGAAAATGATGTGGTTATGATGCAATGGGAGGGTTTGAAAAAAGAAATGAAAGAAATGTGTATTTTCTCGAGGACATATATATTAGATGCCAGAAAAATATGAAAAGGAAATTGTGCAGTTGGTGTTTTCTTTCATACTGGGGTTCAAGATTAAACCCAGTGAAAACAGTTGTGTTGCATATGAGTGAACATGAAGGGGATTGTGGTTACTAAATCCAGTTGTTGTTCCTCTGCTTCTTTAAACCTGTATATAATATTAAAATGGATGAAGGAAGAGAATGAGAAATTAATAATGAGAATGTTTAAATATAGTACAAAAAGTGAGAATAAATAAAAGAGAAGAAGAATATTTAAATGAAGAAATTGAACATTATCAATAAAAAATACTTGAAAATAAAAACTGATGAGAAAAAGAATGATGTGGTATAATAATGTGCTGAAACAATATAATTATGTAAATTAGTGGGAAATTTTATCAGAATAAGATTAAAGCCATTAAAGTAAGGCAAAAGTGTTGTACCAAAACAGTAAGGTATCAGGATTTTGTATGGTGACTTGTAATAAATAATTTACCAGTAAAGGGACATATGCCTTATAAAAAAGAAAGTTGAAAGAGTGTCCTGATTTTGTGGAGAGGAAGAGACAATGTTCCACAGTGGAATATTTTTTTTGAAATGTGAAAGAGTGATGCAACTGTGGGAAAAAAAGGTGTGTGTTTTTTTCTTTTGAGAATATTAATGACATAAACATTATAGATGTGGAAATAATTATGTATGGGTCTTATAAAAACAAGAAGAGAGATTGTGTGAAAAGGGTAGATAAGAATTTATTTTGTGTAATACTAGTTGTTTGGAATGAAAGACTTAATAAAATTTTGTTTAATGGGAAATGGGTTCTGGCAGATATTTTGAGAAACTTTAGATTATGATTTTAAAAAAGGAGTAGGGGTCAATTATGGAAGAATTACAATTATATATATATATATATATATATATATATATATATATATATATATATGTACATACATTTTTACACTATGTTAAGGACCACTACTCTTTTCATAGGTGCAGTGGGATCTTTTGTATCCATCTCCACTACCACAAACTGTAAAGACAGGATCTCAGTTTAACATCTGAAGGACAACACACTCAGGAATGTAGACCCCCCCCCCATTATGCTGCATGCAGTGTCAGCAATCAATTTACCTAGTGTGGGAAAAGAGCCTACAACCTTTGTCAGACATAGGTTCTGACTCTGGCATGATTCCAAATATCAAAAAATGAACAGAACAACAGCAAAGTAAGGACAGAAAACCCAGAAAAAAATAATATAGATCAACACTGGAACATGAATAGAACAAAGGAGATACTCCATAATTTTGAAACCAGAACAGATGGATAGAGCCACTACAGGTGGATCATTAATGTGGGAGAATAGGCAGTCCCTTTTGTAAAAAGATATAAAATGGGGAGATATTACATATATCCTATGAGTTAGAAATAGTGACATATGAAATTGTTCCAGGATACTTCTCTGAGAAAACAAGAAAGCAGGAATAAACTTGTTAGACATAATTTGTGCCATTATAGGATATTAATTGGGAATTATCAGACAGATCTATGAACTCAGAATGGTAGAAAATATGTGTTTTTCATAATTCTGCTTCTTATGGGAGATAAAACAGAAATGCTTATGCTATATGGACTTAAAAAAACATATTTATTGTTTTTTAGCATTAAAACACAAATGAACAAGCCAAATACTATAAACTAATAGAAACAAGAACTATATACAATATACAAAATTTGCTCAAATCATAATCACACATCATGCCATCCATTATCATCTCCAGAATTAATTAACCGTTTATAACTGATAAAAACAAGTAAATACAAAAACATAAAACCACAATTTAGACCACCATTAAGAGTCCACAAAACATTTTAACATTTATAACTAATAGGAGATGTTTGCCATTGCTGTTGTATTGAAATTGTTTGACCATCAGCTTTGAAGGAATATATAATTTTGACCAGGTCTGTTTGCAGCAAGTGGTCAAAGTTCTTGGTCTGTACTCCTGACTACTTCTACTGCTTAGCACACAAAAGCTTTACCATACTGGTCAAGACCCAATAGACCCTTAATAGGGAGACATATGAAATTGAACTGTAGTCACTGTAGAAAAATCATCACCCTCTTAGGTCTTTCTTCTGGGGCTATTTAAACCCATATCTGAGAAATTTGACTATATATCAACCACTTCTGCTCCCTTTCCCTAAACTCCTCACCAGCTGTTTTGAAATCCTTGATATGGGTGTTACATTTGCTCACTGGAATGTAATCTCATTTCTGGGGTGGTGTCATATACAGTTGGTCCTTATATTAAGTGGATTTCTGATTGTATGCATTGTAGTTTTATACATAATTTATTGTTATGGAAAGGAAGTGGTATATTTTCAAGGTAGTGTGAATTTATCAATAACAGTAAAATAACTACATGTAGTCAGTATGTGAAAGAATATCGGAGTACACATCATGGACTTTTTTTATCAAAATGAACAATATCTCATGTTGTTGTGTCTTTCGGCTTTTCCTGGTTAGGGGTCGCCACTTCCTCTCCGCTAATGATTGGCAGTAGATTTTTACATGCTGAGTTGCCAGCCCTGACGCACAACCTTCAATGAAGGTACGCCCATTCACGCATGTCTCCAGACAGAAGACGCTCTAGCTGAGAATCGAACTGGACAACGTCTTACTGTGAGGCGACAGCCTACCGCAGCACCACCACCAATGAACAATATCTCATAATAATGCATAATATAAAATACTGCAAATCAGAGGTGTGAGGAATAGGAATGAAAACATGAAAAACTAACAAGCAGGAATATTACAATTCAGGACAGTAGAACTAAGAAACAGCTACACAGGGAAATATAATACAGGAATTCCCTAATGTCAATTGGTACAAAGAAAAATAACCACTCTTTTTTGTAATTTAAAAAAATGTCCCGTGTAGCCTTAAAATTTCGTGCTATATATATTTTTTTACTTTATAGGAAAGCCCATTGGACATGTGTCCCTTTTCAGAGGTGACCTGGGAGCACTATCGATTTAAGCAACTTGCTCGGAGCCATGCAGTAAGCAAATGGAAGCTGAAACAGTCAAACCCAGGATTGCTTGAAGCAGTTTATAAACAGTTCATATCCTTAATTTTCTGCGCTAACTGTAGTAAATATTACAAAACTCAGTGTAAATGGTACTATAACATCTTGAACAAAACAACCAATCAAGTCAAAAAAGGAAAATAACACATATTTAATGAATCAAAATTATAAACTGAGTGCACTGAAAACTGCTAGTATTGACAATATAAATAAACCACTGTTCAGTTTTAAGATCCTCTGATTTAATGGATTGTAGTCTAGCAATCCTCTGTCACTGTACTGATGATCTGATAGATAATGTAATTCATGGTTTTGGAGAGATTTTGTTTTTGTGGTTGTTATTTGGAATACAGGTTCCTGGGTGTACATACTGTAAACTACACTATAATATACAAGTTTGCTGAAGTATGTGCAACTATATAACAAATACAACATTGTTTACTCGAATTACTATCATTACAATTGTGTCAGAATGAAACTGTCACTGCTTTCATCTGAGCATATTTTATTGAAGGAATTTTTGAGTTGCATTTTGAGATTTCTTATTCTTTACATAGAAGTAGATATTTTAAAAAACTTACTTATTTCAGGCATATTTCATTATGAGATAAGATAAGGATAAATCACTGATAAAGATCTGTCTTGCAAGAAAAAATGTTCTCACCATATGCTAAGAATATGTATCAATTTACCAAAAAAGTGAAAAGGACCTCAGGTTTGCTATAATTAGGGCTAACCCAGCACCTCAGCAGGCACTATTAGTACTGCCTGATTAAATCCTTTTGCAAGAAAACTGATGAGTGTCATGAAATCCATTGTTAGAGAACTTTGCATGTCCTTTTGACTTTACGAACTGAGTCTACAACCCTAGGACACTGGGTATGAATGCTCTGGGGGCATTATGTATACACAGGCATTGTATCTGTTCTTACATTTACACAGTACAATGGGATCCATTGGCTTGGAAAACAGGATTAGCTTCCTGATACTGCAACTATAAGCAGACATTGTACTTTTTTCAGGTACTAGAAACATTCAGAATAGTACTGTAGCATTTATAGTGGTGCTCAAAATACAGTTTTCAAAATGGATAATACAAACCTACAAAGATGCGTCAAAGCATGCAGTTTTCAAAATTGTCATTTGACTCGGTAATGTGCCCTTTCAAAATGATATTTAGCCTTGGAAAAGGAAATAAAATCTCAGAGCTTCAGACGTTTTGAAAGTCATGACAAATGCTAAAACTTTAAAGTCTTCTGTATCACAAACTAGAAATTAAATAACAGAAGTGTGCCAGTATCAGATGTTATTTGTATCACTCTGAGACAGTATCACAACTCAACAAGAAATGATAGATTTGATATGTATGTTTTTCTTCACATAGGAAATAACCAAAAAATCTTAAATAAATTTGTAAACTGAAATAACAGATTATAGTACTACTACAAACTTTAATTTGCTTACTATGCTTCCATAACTTTTGGGCAAATAAGGGGAGCAAAACTTAGAATTAAAAAAAAAAAATGTGACTGCTGGTTACCAATGTTGTAAGTAGTTATCTGACTGTGGAACAAAAACCTGGATGATTGTATGTTTTTGTGCTCTGCACCTAGGCTATATCTAAAATAGGCCCAGAGTGAAACAATGCATTGCTCTATAAAAAATTTAGAAATAAAATAAAATTAAAAAACATCTGTGTTTCCTGCTTATTAGCAAAGATTTGGCAGGTGCAAGGATAATGAAAAATGAAAATCATTGATGATGTGTATGTGTGTGCATGTATGTGTCCGAATATGTGTGCGCGCACGTGTGTGTGTATGTGTGTATATGTATGTGTGTGTGTGTGTGTGTGTGTGTGTGTGTGTGTGTGTGTGTGTGTGTGTGTGTGCATGTGTGTGTGTGTGTGTGTGTGTGTGTGTGTGTGTGTGTGTGTATGTGTGCATGTGTGTGTGTGTGTGTGTGTGTGTGTGTGTGTGTGTGTGTGTGTGTGTGTGTGTGTGTGTGTGTGTGTGTGCAAGTATGTGTGTGTGTGTGTGTGTGTGTGTGTGTGTGTGTGTGTGTGTGTGTGTGTGTGTGTGTGTGTGTACGTGTGCACACCTATGTGTGTGTATGCTCATTTAGGTAGAAAATTAATCTTTATGCAACTGTATATTTCCAGTTAGACAAAAATACAATGTTAAATTAACATTTATAACTTTCCTCATTACCAGAGTTTGCAATTTTTAATTGTCCTTTTTTTATGTAAGTCTGCATATTGCATTTAGATCATGATATGAGAGTACATGCTTTCTGTATTGCATGTTTAGTGTACTTACTACATAACATTGTTGCTAATGCAAACTGTGGGCAAGTACTATTTCTTTGCATGCCTTCATCCCCTAAAACAAACTTATTTAGTTATATTACAATGAAATGGAGCCTGAAATTAAGAGAACTAAAACGTCACGTTATAAAAAGAAAACAAGCTTATTGTGCAAGGTCTCCATACATTTCTAACACTGAATCCTGCAAAATTACTGAGCATGATGACATTAGTAAATATATATATATTTTATATTATCAAACATGAAACAAAATTTATTGAAATGAAAGGTATTCTTTAAATTGAAACAAATCAGCCATATTTTGTTACAGATATTTTCTTTAAGAGAAACATCTCTTTATGTTGGCATCAGTCTAGGTTTGAGTTTATATACAATTCATTTTTATGTTTATGTCATGCTTAAATTACAAATGTATGTTCCCTGTAGTTTATGCTGTTAGCTACCTGATAACCTAATTTAGATTATTAAAATCCAAAGTGCAGTCATTTCATCTTGCATGAAGAAAGTAAGTTTTAATGAGTACATTTTTAGTAGAATTAGTTACTTGCATATTGTTTCAGCTTACCATTGCTGCATTGCCTTGATATATAAGGCATGCATAATAGTTACAGGTTTATGTAGCAATGAGGCCCTATGAGCAAGTTCAAATGATGGAAATCCTTATGAGAGTGGCAGATTACTGCAATGGTTAGCATTGCTGCCACACAGGGTTTGCTGATGCATTTTAGGTCTTAGCTGGAGTGCTTAGTTTGTAGGTTCTCACTGTGCCCATGTGGGTTTTTGCTTAGGACTTCAATTTCTTCCAATGTCACAAAGACTTGCAGGGAGGTAAACTAGTTTGTTTGTGTCTTTCGGCTTTTCTTGGTTAGGGATCGCCACAGCGGAACTTCGGTCCGCTAATGATTGGCAGTAGAGTTTTATGTGCTGGCTTGCCGGGCCTAATGCACAACCTTCAATGAAGGAACGCCCATTCACGCATGTCACCACAGAAGACGCTCTAACTGAGAATCGAATGGGCAACGTCTAACTGTGAGGCGACAACGCTACTGCAGCACCACCACCGCAGTCCAGGGAGGTAAACTAGTAATGCACATATTGTCTGTGTGTGTGTGTTTTTCTGCATGTAGTAAAATGGACTGATGCCCTGTCCAGGACTGGCACTTGCATTACATCCACTGTTGGGATAGACTTTAGTTTATCCACTAAACAACCCAGCCATATTGCAGTCCAAAAAGTCAGCTTCAAGCAAGGTGCAAAACTTTATATAAACCAAACCAGCAAAATGAAAACACAGGCAAAAGATTAAAATGGTTAATGGGTTATTATGTGAATTTACTGATGGTTGCTGATGGCTACTCTGTTCATATTGCAGGTTTCCTAAACTGTCCATTAGTTGTGGCCTTCCATAGGCAACAGTTTTCCATGACCCTAAACTGGATACAGTGCCTTTTGGAAATGCTTGGGTAGATGGAAATGCTTACCAAAGATGATTTTATAGTTCTCTAGAATTTTACCTTGTGATTGTCAGAAAAATGTTTTACGACTATAAAGAATTTGAACTAATGCAAAATACTACCATAACACTTCCATGGTGTACTAATGTCCTTCTGTGTAGCTGAATGTCACTATAGCTGAAATAGTTGCCACATGACACTATGTATGACGAGTGACAGAATTATCATTGACATCCATCCCATTGAGGGCTCATCATGATCAACAGGCCTATCAAAATTAATTACATAACAGAACTGGGAAAAAGAAATGCTTCCAAGCCCCTCTGCTAAACGATCATTTAAACAATGGGGGAGGGTCGTTACCACAGTGTGTTTATTGTCTGCCCATTAACCAATAGATTTTTGATAGAATGTCCTGGTTTCAGACATGGATATTTTTGTAGCTAGTCTATTTTAAAGGCAAGACATTTAATCACAGCTGACACTTTATTAATTCATTTAATGACTGGATAGGTGGACTGATTCATGTGGGGGTTTTCAGTAACAATCTGTGTCATAAAACAAGTATGCAAAGTGATTGATAAATGATTTTGTATAACTGATACTCAATAAACAGTGATTCAAACCACTGTAGAGCATGATCCACTGTGTTAAATATGTGCTGTCTTCATTAAGGAGGATTTATGTTTTTCATAAAAATGTAAGTTATCTGTAATTACTGTGAGTTCTCCTAGGAGATCATTCCAGAGGTATTACTAAATACTTAAGACGGCATCATACCTATATCTTTTGTGAGCTGGAGTGTAAAGAAGTAATCTGGGTTAATCAATGAAATTGAGAAGACTAACAAATGCTGATGGTGATAAAGTATAACATATTTGTGAAATAAAACAGTATGCCTGAAATGGATTTTGTTTTGGCTTTAGGTGTATGAATATGACTTATGTGTGATGCACAAGGGTTTAACTTCATGTAGAAACAGACATAAAAGGAGTTTTGTATTTTTTGTTTAACTCATTGTTATCTGAAAGGATAGCTGTAGGAAAGACAATACAAGTCCTTTTCTGTGTGAGTGGTAGTCTGCTGACTTTCTAAAATATTTTTCTCCACAGTTATAAAAACTAATAAGCATCACACTATATTGTTTTATGATTGTGAATTGAAGCCTGCAGTATTCTAATTTAGTTTATATATCTCTGAAATTATTATACTTCAGGTTTTATATCTCTGAAATTTATTCTTACAGAGTTAGGATGCTGCATGAGTGTTGTTAGCACATTCCCTCCTGTATGACCTAAAGCCAGCTATTAAAACATCCCCAAACTTGAAAGCTACAGTGTGCCCGCTTTTCGCTTTCAACACTTTCAACACATAACCCCATTATAGAGATTTGCCCAGTCTTTTACATATCTAAATACTGAAACCATCTTTGCTCACTTGACTGTTATGTGAAATGCCACATAGCTGTAGAAACAAAAAACTGAAAGCATGGGGTGTTTGTCTTAAGCCCTGAAAAGTAAAGCTGGAAATCTGAAATGAAATTCCTCACTTATTGTTTATTCATAGCTTAATTACAAAAAAAATTTTTTACCGTTACTGTATTTGTATGTCAAGCCTGAAAATGTTGACTTGAAGTCACAGCGAATCTCTCTAGTTATGATACTTTAAGTAAATAAACAAGCAAATATTTCTGGAGTTCCTTTTTTTACCAGTATATTTATTTATAAACAAATGATGCTTTTGAACCTTACATGTTAGTATTTTGGGAGACGAAAAAGGACACAGGTCTACATTAATATAACATTTAGTAAAATGTCATAACTGAGTACAATTATGTGACCTTTAAATAATATTGTTATCATTATGAATTTAATTGAACTTTACCATTGAAGATGCTATGCTATAATTTATTTTATTCCTTGATAGGAAAGTAATTCTTGACTTTTGCTACCACTGATTCACTAAAGTAATTATTGGCTTTTGCTACCACTGATTCACTATTTTATACAATATTCACAAAATATATTACCATAGCTATGCTACTTTGATTACTGGAAAATACAAATCCTTTAGGAATATCCTTACCATGTAACTTTATAGTTTGTGAAAATATACCCATTTTATGGTTTTTATACCCCAAATCCTTCTGTCTAATAAAAATGATTGCATGTGAAGGCAACAAGTCACACCTAAATAGAATATTTATTAGGTGTGAGTGCACAAGTTTCAAACACAGGTACTGCAATAAAAACAAACCAAATGAGCTGTCACTGAACTAGCCACACATGTGGCATAGTTTCTCAGATCTTATAAGCTACTGTGTCAGTTTGATTGATAGCTAACTTGAGGTTGGTTCAGACATGGTTGTATGTGTCTTTTATTTCAAATGTTTTCCATTTTTATTTTTTCCTCTGAGAAAAGAATGAACCACTGATGACAATCGTTATACTGCTTTGTACACGATTCACTCAAAGCAATTGAGCTTCTAGTTTTGTCATCAGGAGAAATTGAAACGGAGAGTCTTTCCTATATGTTTGACACAGACTATAACTTCTTTATTTGCAAGTCTTCTCATCAGTGGGCTTCAGTACAGACAGTTACATCAGGTATATGACTCAAAAAAGATTTTTTGTACAGTGACTTACAGTTCTTTCAGGAAAGCAGGATGCATGCAGGAAGAAGTGTGTACTATTAAAGGAAGTGACTGGGGACTGCTGCTAGATGAAAGTAGTTAGCTAGATTCCACAATGTGTAAATGCATATGCGGTTTGATTTCCTGTTTTATTAGCTTTCTAAAATCCTTTTCTTCTCCCTGTAGTTCTTTCTGTAACACACTCTGGTTTCGGCAGATTCATTGTTTGAAGACAATGGCATAATGTCAAGTAACAGTACTGGGGTATGTCATAAAATGAAGAGCCTCCTTCCCCCAGGAATGCATTATTTGTTCATGTGAGACATAAACTAAACAGCAAGGGCATTATCATTGTGTACAACATTTAAACAAGCTGCAGGAAGTGACCAAACAGGCTTGTAAGGAATAGCATCAACAGAAATAGAAATGCCCAGCTAAATGAGTGTCCAACAGGGTAAGTAGCCTTTCACACTTCTAGTTTATTGTCTGAGAGGGACTTTTGCTATTCACTGTTTTGGAGATAGTAAGTCTTATAAAACAGAAAGCCTATAGTTCCATAATATATTTTAAGAGGGGAGCTGTAACAAGCTGTTTTGGGCATGAACTAATTTGAGATTTATCACTGTTGGGAGCATACCTTTCAAACGGCAAGCATCGAAAATATGAACAAACTACTTGAAAACAGGTATATCCAGCTATAATTCTGGAATCTAATTAGCATCAAATGTTAATACCAAATAGCACATAGCTCTTCTGGCTTCCAGTAAAATGTGAGACACTACTTAGACACACTTACAAAACAGAGACAAACTAAAATGATGGAAAAATATTCACACATTATCAGAGAAACAGTGAAAAATCTGCAAACTTTAATGAACTGTATTGCCAAATTCTACCACACAGGGTATTTATTTTTGCTTCATAAAATGAGAAATGTAAAATGTGTGTCCTCTTTCTTTAAATCATTATTGCCACTAGTATGTTGGTTTTGAAATGTGTCTTTTATCAGAAGTGATTGGCAGGGTATTCAGAAAATTGCATGAAGATGTAAATTAAGCCTGAAAATTGGCGCGTAACTCCATAAAATATGGACATCCTGTGCAGAGTAATTCGGCCTGAAAATAGTGATGTTCCTCCAAAGCAGGGATAGTTGAGAGATCTGCTTGGGAGTGTCAAGCAAAGCCTTGGAAGGACCAGCCTGAGAAAAAGCAATGAGAGCTGGTATAGAGTGGTTTAGAAGTGACAGAGGCTCTATAACATATGTATGTGTCCAAATGACATAAAATGGAACCTGAACATTTAATAGTGTTTTGCTTGCCAGGAGCAAAACTAGAGGATGTGAGACAAGCCTTTGAGTGCCTTAATATAAGGAAGTATGGATCTGTTTTATTCATGTTGGTACAAATAATATCTTCTGCAAGGACTCACTGACTGTTATTAGGGAGCATACAGCCCTCTTAGATAGTATAGCTGGTGTTAGGACGCACTTCTTCACAAATCACATATAGAAAGGATACTCAGGTCACCGTGAATGGAAAGATTTTTGGGGGTAAATACCTACATGAAAAAAATATCCTGTACTAAAAATTGGAAATGTGTAGAGCATCAGAGCTTAACTTTGGGCACACGTGTTCAGACAGGATGGCATACATTTGTCAAGATCAGGGAGGAGATTTTTTGCAGTAGATATTTTGCAGTATTTGTCAAATACAAGGCAGGATCTTTGTGAGGTTGAAAATGTAACAGTTCACAGATAGCAACAATTGATACATCTCTGATGGTTGTTAATGCTAGAAGCATTAATAAAAAAGTTTTTATTGGAAAAGTTGCTATGTTCCCACAAGATTGATGTTGTTGTTTGTGAAACTTGGTTAATGAACAATAACTGGAAACCAGTTCTGTCAAGGTATAAATGTTTTCACTATAACAGACATTCTAACAAAACATCAGGTGGAGGTGTTACGACAGGGATTAAAGATAGTTATGAGACCTGTTATCATTACATGTTCATTGATGGCACCAATACTATATATTGTATAACTGTGACAATGAGTACAACCCTGGAACATATAACAATTGTTGGAGTGTATAGACTGCAAAAGTCAAGTGCTGATGACCTGGAGGAATTCATGCATTTCTTGTATGAAACACAAGAGGGAAGAATAATAGTGGCTGGGAACTTAAATTTACCAGAAAGAGACTGGAATAATATTGATTCAAGAACATTTGTAAGAAAATTATTCAGAACATAATGTCATGGTCAGCCATTGCTTTGGATTGTACAAAAAAAAAACTACCAGGGAAAAGAGCATAGTAGGCATTGTTTCTGTTTTTAAATAAATTACAGTTACTTCATGCCAAAGTTTACCACCATTGATGTGCAATGACCATGGGTTATAAAGATTAATCTGTTGCTAGATAATCCTGCCAAACTGAAATCTAAACCAATGCATAGAAGATTAAATACAGATTATATGGAAGCAAAAAAATCACTATGTAAAGCTAATTGGAGTGATGCATTCAGTGGGAAAACTGAAGAAGGAATGTATAAAGTTTTGGAAGAGAAATTGTTTGAGTGCAAAAAATCAAATGTTTAATATCAGGATCTAGGCATACAATGTCAGGGAGATATATTTCCATTAGAACAAGATACCTGATTAAGGTGAGAGACAAAAAAAAATATAAGAGATGGAAAAGAGGTCGAATTACAACTTTGTAAACTGAAATAAACAAGCTGGACAAACAAGTTAAGCATAGTGTGAGACAAGACCAAGAAAAAATGAAGAAAGTGTACATAAAGATATGGAGCATAATAGGAAACCATTTTATAGATATATAAGATGTGGAAGGAGTAAAGACATAAAACTGATAACTGTATGTAGATTCTAAAATATATTCCCCAACACAACAGATTACTGATATATTCACAAAATTTTATGCAAAACAGTTTGGCTTCACAAAGTGGGTGATCAATTATTCTAGTGACATCCAGGTAACCTCAGATACTAGAATCAAATTAGATTATATTGAAAAAGGACTACACAAACTGGATCCAAACAAAGCACAGGAAGGAGACGGAATTAGTAACAATGACCTGAGAACACTTCAGCAAGAACTTACAGTACCATTATGGCTATTATTCACTCGGTCATATAAATATGGGGAGATACCTCAAGATTGGAGACATGTGCTTATTAAACCTGTCTTTAAGGGAAAGGGGAGTAGGACAGACCTAGCGTCATATAGACCCTTAAGTCTACTTTCATGTTTTTGAAAAACAATGGAGAACATAATATTGGATAAATTATTGTCAGAACTGGAACGGCTGGGACTTGAAACTATATAGCAGCATGTATATCTTGAAAATAGATCTATTACCACCTGTAACATGATGATCTACAATGATATAATAACAGTTATAAATGAAAAATTGTGCTATGACGTTATTCATATATATTTAACATTAGCATTTAACAGGATCATACAGAAAACACTGATCAATAAATTAGAACAACTAGGTATTCATTTACTCTTGACAGGATTTTGCTAAAGGTACAAAATCTACCCTGTAATACTTGCTCAGATTATCCGTGCTCAGGAGTGTGGTCACTCTGTGAGCCCAGTAGAACAAATAGTATAAAAACTGAGCAAATAAGAGCCAAGTGGTCAAATTCCATAAGCTTTTCTGAAGTAGAGTATAAACTAATGTTTCTCACTGAAGTATAATTAAATATCAGTAAAATGAAGTCAAATAATAACAGAAAATTCATTAAATGCTTTATTCATTAGAAGCAGACAAGGCAAGTGCAGTTTTATTTATTAAGCATTACAGATGGAGTGCCTTTTATATACAATCATGCTAAGAACATTATTGTGATTAACAATCAATGGAAGGTGTACGTAAAAAACACTCAAAAAAAATACCATTGATTAAGATTCATGAGGACTCCAGTCTTTGAAAAGCTAATACACTATTAATTTTAATTGGTTGACCAATGTTGGAGAGACTGATAATAGGCCAGTAGAGTTGCAAAACAGAATGCCTACTAGAACTTCTGCATTACTGTGAGAGAGGAGAATCGGAAGTTGTGATTGGGTGACCCCACAAGCAAACAGTTGTAGTTGGTGAAGGCTATTAATAACTGGGATTGGTGCAAAGAAAATGTGCTAAAAAACATAGTTTTGATTGGGGGAATATTGAGTCGAACCTTCTGGTCATAATTGGATGAATAATTCATGGCTCAAATGGTCATCCAGTAAGAGTGTTACCGCCTAATGTAGGGGGGTGGTTGCCAAAGACCTCCAGAAAATTTGATTGGGGGCAGAGCTCTGCACCCAAATGGTCTTGATAAGATGAGAGGATCTTTGGCGTGTGCTGTGTGTGGGTGGGGAAGGAGTATCTCAGATAGTGCAAATAGAAAATGATCCTTAAATAAAAATGACTGGAGTAAGAGCTCATGTATCATCAGTCTATATAATGTTATGTCTAATTATTAAGGCTTATAGATAAAATGTTAGACAAAACAAAAGGGAACCTAAGGAAATAGTTAGAAAAGGGTCTAGGCTGGCCGGAAGGCATTTATGGAAATGGGTCAAACAGCTCAAAACAATTATTTATTATTTAACCATTAGACTTTCCAACTATTAAAGTGGGACTGGGGCTGGACCAGCATCAGAAAAAACAAAGCAGTTTGGGTATATAAAAAACTGGAGATCCGATCCATACATAAGGATATTTGATCAGCAAGAAAAACAGAGACAATAATAATATATACTTAGAAACCCCAAGTGTGGACACTTGGGAGGGAAGAGCAGTCTGGCCAAAAGTACCCTGGCTAAGTAGCCGGGACTGAACTTTCACTACATGTCATGTGTCTAATATTTCAGCATTCTCTTGACATACGTACATTAGTACTTTCTCAACTGGAAATGCTAGCAAATGAGCAAGTTACACTTATGTAGTTTAATGTAACTTTGGAAAGAACAGAACAGCAGTTCATCCAGTATACAGCCAGGCAGGCAAGACACATGAGCTTGTGAATTTGGCCCAGATCTAAGTATGTTCTAGGGCTAGACAGATTAGGACATTTTGGCCAGGTACAATATTGATCTCACTGACCAGAATATAGACTAGACAATCTGCAGTAGAATCATGAGATGATAGTAAACAGGTCATCCCATTAGAGACAATTATGTCCAGAGCTTTGTGGATCATAGCCTTTGATACCTTTGAAAGATCAAATGTTGACATTGCAGAAATATCAGTATGCCAAGGTAGAACATTTTGCTGAGCACATTGCATTCCCTGAAACAAATCAGGAGTATTATTTCAGCATGGAAGCCTTCCTTATCATTACTAGTGTGCCCATAGTACAACCGCCAGCACTGAAGAAACCTAATACATCAGCCATAAGGGGCATTGCACAACTACTAACAGTCCATGCTAAGTGGAAAAGCCATATTTACAAATATCAGTGTCATCCACCCCAGGTGTGCACAAGGTGCATACATCTGAAAAGTAATATCTGCTGAAGAGCCAATCAGCAATGGCCATATCTGTACCAAATACTTAGCAAGTGTATATCACAACTGCCACCCATCACATTCTCAGAATTCAGACTAGGACATAACTCACAGATCATCAAAATTGCATAAATCTGCTGTTGCATTTTGCTGGAGATGTTGGGTACTTACTGAAGCCATGGCTTATGACACCTGGTTTACTATTAAAATGTCGAACGGCACTACGTCGACTGTACTATAGCCGAACACGGAAGTTCGAAAATAGTAATGTCGACGTCAAGAAAACAATCTAGGAATGGTTTTAACATGGGTCAAGTTAGGTGTTCAGTATTATTCAGAACTACAAACATCTCCCCTACCTCGACCCATGTTAAAACACAGTCCTAGATTGTTTTTTTGTCATCTACATTACTATTTTTGAACTTCCATGTTTGACTATAGTACAGTTGACGTAGTGCCGTTCGACATTTTAATAGTAAACCATGACACCCATAAGACATCCACAAATAGCTGAGGAGAGAGCATACTACCTTGGAATTGGCCAGAACTTGCACATTGTAGGAAGATTTTATAGTCAGCTGAAGAAATGTTTCGGGAGTCTGGATTTCTTGGACACAATATTGCAGAACGCTCTTCACAAAGCTAGTTGTATTGTTATGGTGTGCAACAGTGTAGCAAGGCTCACATGATATGACATTGGCGAAACAAGCAAAGGTGTCAGTCTAATGTGCCAGACCCTTGCTGCAGGACAGTATAATGGCAGAAGACAATACTTACAAAATGCCAGCTACGTCCACTGCTAACCAGCATGCTCTGTATTACTGTGACCAGCAGTGCTATGCTGAAATCAGAGATGTACTGGCAGAGCCCCCCCCCCCCAACACACACAGCACTGATCCATCAAAACCAGGCACTATTCAAACAATAAGCCAATCAGTGTACAACAGTCCATGTAGGTACTATTACATGACTGCAAATACAATATAACCACACATTTGTAGAGGACAAGAGACATGAACACCTAACACTACTTCCTGGAGCACTGACCACTGCATGAGTTGTGTGATGGTATTACAGTGCAGCATATGACTCAGCACTGAAACAAAAAGCTATGTGAAGGGAGACAACACAGCACATGCATGTAATAAATATACACAAGCATGCAATAAACCTACACATGCATGCAATAAACCCACACATGCATGGAATAAACCCACACATGCATGGAATAAATCTACACATGCATGGAATAAATCTACACATGCATGCAATAAATCAGTATTCCAAAACCAGGTGCAATGCCAACAAGACAGCTCCAAGCAAAAAGTGGCAGTAGATTTTGATGAATGCCGAGGTGCCAGATCGACGTTCAACCTTCAACGAAGGCACGCCCATTTACGTATGTCTTTCGAACACCCACCCAACCACGGGGAGGACATGCAGACTCCACACAGAAGGCACTCCCTGCACTCCAGCCGAGAATCGAATGGGAGAACCTCTTGCTGTGAGGCAACAATGCTATTGCTGCACCACCGCACATACCATTCCCAAAAGGTCATTTCTTTGTCATACTCCTGCCAACAGTGCATTTTATACATGCAAATTATTTCTGTCTGCCTCATCATGGGGGTGGGGGTGAAGAAACACTCATTACATTACCACTCTGCCCCAGAATCATAGGTGCAGAGCAGGACAATGCAGATAAACCATACTTTGTAATGAAACACAAATATACGTCATGTTTCAGTCACAAATCCATGTGCGGTATGTCCTGTGCATCATAGCAGTTGTCTTTCAGTTTATCAGTCAGGACTAAGGCCGTAATTTTTTTATAACCTTCATTCTGTAGTCCTGGGTTTGATGCCCATAGTCTGCATTTGCCTCAATTGAACAGCAGAGTTAAAGATGTTAAGATTTGCACTGGGTGTGACTCAGATGGACAGGATTAGGAATCAGTATATTAGAGGGTCAGCTCATGTTGGACAGTTTGGAGACAAAGCAAGAGAGGTGAGATTGCATTGGTTTGGACATGTGCTGAGGAGGGATGCTGGGTATATTGGGAAAAGGATGCTAAGGATGGAGCTGCCAGGTAAGAGGAAAAAAGGAAGGCCTAAGATGAGGTTTATGGATGTGGTGAGAGAGGACATGCAGGCGGTTGGGGTGAAAGAGCATGATGCAGAAGTCAGGAAGAAATGGAAACAGATGATCTGCTGTGGCAACCCCTATCGGGAACAGCTGAAAGAAGATGATGATGACTTAAACAGACAATTCTTGAGGTTTGACCCTGTAAAGTGGCTCTTGTGCCTATTGGGTTACCTGACTAACAAACGTGAGAAGAAAAAGAAGAAAAAGAGAAGAAGCAGACATTGTTTTCAGTGCCTTTCTAAATTCTGTACAAGTGAGTGGCTGTTGGCTCATTTTTACAAAGCAAAGTACTTTTATTGAATCATCATACTTTTATATACTGTTTAAAGTACACTGCTGTATCCATATCTTTATGTTTGTTTCT
Source organism: Protopterus annectens (assembly GCF_019279795.1). Taxonomy (NCBI): domain Eukaryota; kingdom Metazoa; phylum Chordata; order Ceratodontiformes; family Protopteridae; genus Protopterus; species Protopterus annectens. The sequence goes on from NC_056728.1 coordinate 1,261,343,082, forward strand.
GGTAGCATTTCACTCCACACACTCTTTTTTTACTGTGCTTTTGCATTATGAAGACTGAGATTATTCATTTAATGACAGTAGGTGTTTACCTGGTCTTTCTGAGTTGGGAAGCACAGAAAGGGGCTCTATGTGTAGTTGTTTTATTGGTCAGAGTGCTCAGTAGTCAGTTTCCTGTATTTCCAGTGCTGGTATAAATTCAGCACAATTGCACGGAGCTGTGCCAGTGCATTGTACAGATGCAAACATTTGGAAACATGGCTTATTTCATTATACTGTGAAAGGTTGCTGTGCTAGTGACCTTATCATTGCAACCAGGGCTATTGCTGCTCATTTGGCACTGGGCAGCATTGCTAGTTAGGTTACCTGCAGATTACACCAAGTAAACACCCTTCTCTCATCTGGTTACACAAACCCTCCACTCCTATCTTTTCAAGCACACATTAGGACCTGGAATCATGGATGGGCACTTTCTTGCTATCTCTGCATCCAGTTTGGTGGACATGGGTATCCTGAGCCAATGTAACAATTGCCTTATATACACTGGCAACCACTTGAATGGACAAATACAGTTATGTGTGAGAGATGTAGTTACACATTGACACTGGAAGCTAGACTCTCACATACAGACACAAAAAACAAGAAACAGGTTGTCAGCCACTCACACACATCACTAACCGCACCTGTAAAAGACCACACACATAGACCCACATATGTGCAGTTGCTCACAAATAACTTACTCAAACTTCAAAGGCCTCTCAGGTGCAGTCCTCAGAAACTTCATATGTGCACATAAAAGACATAAAGCCACATCACATTATATCTCAACTACCAGGCTCAGAAGGTGAAACACTCCACAACCTAATATTCTGGTCATAGGTTACTGTATAGTGTGACACACTGATGTCCCTCTTACCAGGCTGAATAAAGAGAATGTTACAGTTAGCTGCCTGTCAGGGGCCAGGATTCACCAGATCATGCAAGCACTTAGATCATTTACTCCTAAGGGCCAGTATGACTCAGTTATAATCCATGTGGGCGTAAATGACCTGAGACATACCTCCTTGGACTGTATGAAAAGAGACATGATTAACTCTCAGAATATGTGTCACAGGCTTGTATGAGCCTAGCATTGAGCAGCATTCTACCATCTCCAAGGATGATGCCACAATACCAGCAGAAAATGATTGACTTTAACAATTGGCTTAGCTATTGATGTCATTCCAAACGGGTCAAATACTTGTCAGCCTGGGAGAACATGGTTGATAGGCCACACTGCTTTGCCAGGGATGGTCTTCACCTGTCACTTCTAGACTTTCAGATATTGGCCAAAACATTATCCACCCCTATAGTGCCTTTTTAGGTATTGCCGAACAGACAAACCTTCCAACAAAAGCTGCTCAGGATAAGCTAAAGGAGTTACTGCTCAGATTTAGGAGCCTCAAAAAGAAACTGCACTACCTGGAAGCTCTTCTCATCCTGGAGAATGCTGACATCTGTGCAGTTACTGAAACATGGTTCAAAGCCATGAAAAGCACTCCAGTAGTGCATGGCTATAATGCCTTTCATATACTCCGACCACCCACTGAACATGAAATAGCAAAATGCAAAGGTGTATCTATCTACATAAAGGATAAGTGCACCTCTAGGCTGGTCAAACAGTGTGACATGGTTCAGCTACTCCATGTTCATCTAACCATGGGAAAATCCATTATTATATTCTTGTCAGCTACAGGTCCACCACCATGAACCAGGAAATCCATACATCATACCTAAAGTTACTAGAATTAATCACAATCCAGCCCAATGCCATACTCACGGATGATTTTAACTACTCTTGCATTAATTGAGAGGCATACATGACCACTAACATGCAAGCCAAATATTTCTCGACTTTTAAATTAAAATGCCCTGGAGTAGGCTAGTCTGCACTCCTACTAAGGAGACAAATGTCCTAGATCTGGTGCACAAATATGGGAGAGTGCTGCATCCCCTCTAATGTGATGTTCTCACTGGTAAGATCAGATCACAAAACAGTCTCCCTTGAAATAAAGGTAAAATTAGTCCTTCAATCTAACCCCAAAAACTTGAAGAACTTCTCTAAGGTAAATTACCCCCTATTAAGGGACGGCATAGCTAGTTTCCAAGCCTCACCAAATCCAAAAATCACAGAAATCTATGCAGAGGTATACACAAAAAAACCTTTACAACCACATAAACAACTGCAAAGAAACAACAGTATCAGACCGAAATAAATCCAATTCAAACTACGAAAACAAACCACCCTAGTGGACCTCTGGCATTAATAGGTTGTACAGCAAAGAAAGAAAGAAGGAAAATCCTTCTCAAAAGTAAGAGGTAATGTCTTCAACAGAGCAAAAAAGTCCCTCATAGTCTAAACAAGTAAATCAGGGAACTAGTCAAGTCTCTGAAAGGAGACTTTGAGGCAAAAATAACCTCCAAAGTAAAGGATAACCATAAAGCATTTTTCAGTTATAGTCACAATCTTAAGGGCAAGACCCAACAATTTATGGAATTAGTTGTAGATGGAATCATCTATACTCAGCTGGAAGATCATAGGATCATAGGAAAACAGGAAGTTATTAGGCTATTAGTCCTGAGGCCCATACAAGCCTACCCAAGAATTTAGCCCATGTTCCAGCAAGTCAGAACTCAATGCCCCTGTCCAGCAGGGACACAGGTGGAATCCCAGGGATGTATTTTCTGTTCCCCATCCAGTTATCCAGGTTGCAATTAAAAAAAGGTTAATCAGATACTCTGCTTGACGTGGGGATGTAGTCTATTCCATAGAAGGGGGGAGTCTCTGGGACACAAATCTGCCCCACCAACAAGTCCTATAGATGTCACAGAACAGGTTGAGATTGCGTGTGCAGGCTACTCGAGTGGAGCATGACTTGCAGATATGCAGCAGTCCCATCAAGGTGGGGTCTGAGATTGTTTGTATACCAGACAGAGGTCACATATGAGGAGTCTGTATGCGACTGAGTAGAGGGACAGGGCTTTTAGCCTATCTGTGTATTATTTATTTATTTATTTATTTATTTATATTTGTTGACCGGGCGTGTCCGACTAGATGTAGGTCCATTTTCAGCGGAGGCCCGGGGAGAAAAGCACCACAGTTAAAATAAACAGACAGTAGTTACATTGGATTACATAGTGATTAACAATTTACATAGCAATTACTTACAACATATTTACAGATGAAGAACATAGTACATCAGTAGACAACTAGAATCTTTTTCTGTGAAGTACATAACAGACATTAATAAATGTTATGTTTGGTATTGTAGATGTTTGAGGCCCTGGATTCTTCTGGTGAGGAACCTCTGTGAGCTCTTCAGATGCTGCATGGGCTTTGTGAGGTACACACTAAAAAGGGCATTGTACTCAATAATGGGTCTTATAAGGGAAGAATACAGGGATGTTATGACCTCATTGTCCCTGAATGAGATACCCTTACTAATGAGGTGGGCCATGTAAAAAGCTTTCCATACAATGGAAGCAATATGGTGGTCAAAAGTCAGTTTGCTATCAACCTGGGTTCCCAAGTTCCATCAAGACTGATTGTGTGATTAGTGCCTTATTATCAATGTGATAATTTGTGGGGATGTCATTCTCCCCAAAAGGGATGATGTTGCATTTTTTGGCATTCAGTTTGAGGCCATGTTTCTGGCACCAGTCATTTGTTTGGGTGAGACCCTCTTGGAGGATGCCCACATTACTAGGGGAATTGATGACAATGCCCAGCTTGCAGTTATCTCCAAAGTTGGTCAGCCGTAGTCCATTGGTTTTGGCCTGCACCTAAGAAAAGTATATCCCAAACAACAAAGGCCGATCCCTGGGGTACACTGCTCATTACGGGTCTACTGCCTGAGGTAGCTTCCCCTGTTTGACTTGGTGGGGTCTATCAGTGAGCCAATTTGCTACTCATCTGGTCACATATGGATTGACACCTAGTTGAGAAAGTTTATCTATTATACCCAAGTGGGGAATAGTATTGAGGGCTTTGGCCAGGTCAAGGTAGGCAGTGTTCACCATCTTCCCCTCATCCATGGCTTTGGTGACTGTCTCAAAGAAGTCAACCAAACTTAACAGGTATGACCTTCCCTTGACAAAACCAAACTGTATGGGATTGAGTGTTTGGAGGTTGCCAATGTCCTTGTTAATGAGATCCATGATAATCTGCTCCATGGCCTTGCAGATCAGGCTAGTTAGGCTGCTGGGTCTATAATTTCCTGGATTGGTGGACGCTCCACCTTTGTGTAAAGGGATGATAGTGGCTATTGCAAATCTGCTTGCTGACAAATTCAGCTCATATCTCACCTCCCCACTACCTCTGTTCTCTCCCAATAAATAGCCTCCACCACTCCACTGTCAAATATCAGCAAAGAACAGGTTGTCATTGCAGTCTCTAAAGCTAAAAACATGGCTTCAATAGGGCCTGAAGATATACCAGGTTGCCTCTTAAACAGCTTAAATCAGGACTTATCAAGCCAATTAGGAACTCTATTTAACCACAGTCTCAAAACTGGCTTTGTCCCGACAGAGTGGAGGACAGCAACAGCCATCCCCCTGCATAAAGGGGGACCATCTACTGATCTTGGAAATTACGCATCCATAAGTTTGACTAGTCTTATATGTAAGGCCATGGAAAGAATAATCATGGACCTGATAAATAATGACAAGGGAAACTTTCAAACACTGTAATAAACCAGCTGTTACACAAACAGGGCACATGTGGTTAAACTGAGTGACTCCATATCCTGCAAGAGGCCAGTTACTAGTGGTGTACCACAGGGTTCAGTGCTGGGACCACTCCTCTTTGGAATATACTTGTCTGAATTCAAGGTTAATGAGTGCAAGCTGGGGGCAGTCATTGAATCCCCTAGTGATGTAGATATCCTTCTGAGGGTCTAGATCAGACAAATGATTGGTACCAGAACCATGGCCTAAAACTAAATGGGAAATGATGCATTACCATACCCTTTGGCACAACTTATAATTAAAGGTATGCATCTAGAGCTAAGGAAATTATTGTCCCACTGTACTCAACTGTTATTAGACCAATAATGAATACAACGCACTATTTGGCACATACTTGACGAGGCATTTACAGCAGCTGGAGTGACCTCAGTTTTCTCACAAAGAAGATGTAGGGTGTGAAAAACATGAACTATGTGACTAGTCTAAAAGCCATATCCCTTTACTCTGTCTCTCACTGACTATTAAGGCATTGACCTATGCCTGACCTACAAGGCACTCACAAATCCAGCTCTGATGGAGATGCTACATATCTGCAAGTCAAACAGCATGAGTGTCACCCAATCTAGAGATCTAAACTTAGTCAGCGACTCAAACAAAAGATGCTGGAGATACAGATATGTGTCTCAAGAGATTGCCACTTCTTTGGAACAGGCTTCCTATTCACATTAAGCAGAGCCCTTCCCTGGCCTTCTTCAAATGCAGTTTGGATCAATGGATGGGGAAATCACAAATTCACACCTGAGGTAGCACCTGTGTTCCTTATTGACAGGTGCAATCTGTAAGATACTCAATGCACAGGCACAAATCCATATCATCGTCTTGCCCTAGGGGCCATATATTTGGTAAAATTGGATTATATTGGCTAGGCTTGTAAGAGCCTTAAGCTAGTAATCTTCTATAAACCTATGAACAACATGAACATAACACAGCTAACAGCTGTCCCATCAGCCACATTGGCCATGTGTACAGAAGCAGGTGCTTTATAGTAATGACCACACCCATGTGTCAAAATTTATATCCTCCAGTGCTCATTTCAGATGGTGTTGAGTCCTACCTCACACCCTGACTGAACCCAGCCACTCAAGAGACATCCATGGCACGATGTGAACTATTAGAACGCTCACTTGAATTAAAACAAGTGCCAAAGGGTTTACGGATTTTTAAATTGCCTCATGGTTTTGAGGAAGGTACTGCTATATTCAGTGACCTTTTATCTCTTTTTGATAGAGCTGGCCTTGATTTATTGAAATTAATCATACGCAACAACAGTGAGAAACTAAATATTTTAAATGAGAAGTTATGTCAGCTTGATGGAAATATTAAAGCAGACCTTTTATTTGAGCATAACAAATTTAGATTAGACAATATATTTAAGGACATGGACAGGTATGTGAATAAGGGACTCGATATAAAAAAAACATAAAATAGAAAGAGACAGCCATGATTATAGGAACAACAAAGTTTACACACATTTTAAAGAGTATAAGAACATGAAATATTACAAAGAAACCAAAAGGCATTACAGTCAGGACAAGCATTATCCAACGTCAGGTTTGGAACAAACTCACAGGTATAACACTAATAACAATAACAATGATGAATCAGAATCAGTTTTTTTAGATCAACCAGTGCTAAGGAGGTCAGAAAGAATAAGGGAAAGACAAGGAGTCACAAATACCCCCCCATACAATCATTACAACAAAGGGGAACAGAGAACGACCTCCTGGCACAGATAGAAGATTCTCATTCAGTGGTGGCCAACCAAGATCTTACAAATGATATTGTTAACAATCAAGATTTAGGTACTGTTTCAGTCTCAACTTATTTAGGTTTTAGTTTGTATAATTATACTAAACATAATTTTGGTAAGACTTATTTAGAATTGTTTAGTAAAGGTTTTAACTTTGTACCTTTGTTTCAATTGGACATTGGTAGTGTATTGATTAATTTTAAATTATATACTAGAATGTTGAATTTAAAAATATTTTTTCATCAGACAAATACTATTAATATTGACAGTACATTTTTTACCCCCAAACGTCACAGTACTTTTATCCCCCCACAACATTACATAATTCAGATTTTTAAAAAACTTTGTGAAAATCGTTTCAGAAGAATTTTAAATAAGAAAACAGTCAGTAAATATAATCTGACCTCAGCAGAACAGTTTTGTCTAAAAGAACTTACTAGTTCAGACCAATATAGGATTATGAAGCCGGACAAAGGGGGTGGTGTGGTCATTATGTTGAACACTGATTACTATGAAAAGATGACCAACTTACTTGATGACAATGATACTTATAAAAAAGTCACCAGATATGAAGTTAACAAAGCATATACCACAATTGATTGGTTGATTTATGATTATTTGATTGATGCCAGAATTGACCATGACATATTTAAATATATATCAGTGGAATTCCCTATTACACCTTCAATTTTCGGGATTCCAAAAATTCAAAAGGACATACACCACCCCCCTTTTAGACCCATTGTGTCTGCTAAAGGCTCAAAAACTGAAGCACTAGCAGCTTATATAGATTTCAAATGTAAAGAGATTTTGTAAAGTATACCACATATTCTGAGAGACTCATGGCACTGCTTAGAATCGGTCAGAGAATTTTCAAAAAATTTTGATTTTAAGTCTAATTTCTTTATGGCCACAATAGATGTTGTCAATCTTTTCTCCGTTATTCCCCATGATAAGGGGATGGATATGTTCGAAGATTGTCTTAATAAATACAATAGAATCAATTTCTCTGACAACCGTTTACTTGCTAGTATGCTTGAACTTGTTTTAGAAAACAATTTTGTGTACTTTAATAACAATTACTATATACAGAAGAAAGGTGTTGCTATGGGGGCAAGATGTGCCCCCATTTATGCTAATTTAGTTTTATCACAATGGGAATCTGACTGCGTTTTTACTAGTATGTTTTGGAATAAGATTTTACTGTATTTGCGTTATTTGGATGATATTTTAATTTTTTGGGGGGGATCTAAGGAGGAGTTTAACGATTTTATCACCTTTTTAGGAAAATCTACTAATTTTTTAAAATTTACTAGTCACATTTGTGACAACAATGTGGAATTCTTGGACATTAAACTTACTGTTGTTAACAACAAAATTGAATCAACTATATTTAGGAAGAAAACATATTCAAATTCGTTCTTACACTTCGACAGCTGTCATCCATTTCATCAAAAAAAGAATTTGGTCAAGGGCCAGATGGTCAGACTGTCTAGATTAATTAGTGATAATCAAGTGTTTAAATATGAACTGGATTTACTTATTAATATGTTTTTTGACAGAGGATATCCTCATGATTTAGTTTTTAATATTAGTAAAGAGGTGACAACTATGAGGTTGACCAAATACAAACCTATCATTAATTACGAAACATTAGAAGGAACTACTTCACATGTCTCCACTTTCAGGAATGATACATTTATAATTCCTTTCAACAACAGAACACAAGAGATTGTTAATTGTGTCCAAGAATTATGGACTAGTACTGTAGACACAAATGTGGAACTTTCTGGGATTCTAGGAGCGGTACCTAAATTTACATATAGTAAAGGTAAAAATTTGAAAAATCTATTCGAGAACAATTCTAACAGTGAACAGTTGAGACATTCTAGGATGAGCAAATGTGGCTCATGCCATGTGTGTAGATTTATTTATGATGGTCCGTACATTTCTATACACAATTATGGGAAAACTTTGAAATGTCCTGGTCACTGCAATTGCAATTCTAGTATGGTTGTTTATGTCGCAAAATGCACAGCATGTGAAGCTTTTTATATAGGGAAAACTATTAGAAAACTAAAAACACGTGTTACAGAACATCTAAGTGACATCAAAAGATATATATCTACAAACATGTTATTCAACCACACTATAACTTGTGATAATTTTAAAAGATTTCTGTTTTTTGTCATTGACAAGATACCATTCAATATACACAAAGGTGGAGATGACAAAACACTGTTAGAAGCCAAAGAATGTTTATGGCAACTCAGGCTCAATGCCTGTAAATGGCCTGGTCTTAATGAACATATAGCTATGTCTAGCATATTAAAATTAAGATCACAGTTTATATGAATTAAGTTTTACATTTACACAATTTCTATCTTTCGTTTTAATGGTTTATTTATGTAAGTTTAGATTAATACTAGTACCTATTACCTAAACTCATGTTTTTAGAATCACATTTACTATATCCATTTCAGATCAATATTAATTTATATTTATTACACAATTTTTATATTTACTTAAAATTATATTTATATTATTATTCATATGTATTTATTTATATGTATTTTCATTTATATTTATATTATAAATTGTTATTTTTATATCTACACATATTTATATACATATTTTATATTTCAGACTATGTGTATTTAATTATTTTCATTTATTTTCATCTACTTCATGATATTGAATTAAATTAACACAACAATTATTAACATACATTTTACTATTTACACTTAGTTTTATTTAACACACTACACCTTTAGGTCTAACCTACAATACTTTACATTCTATATTTCATATTTTAAATATTTAAATATTTTTATCTTTATATTTAATGTGAGTATTTTTAAACATTGTATTTGAATGTATAATTGATTTTTACAATTATCAAATATACAAGTTTTGTTCCAAACAACATTTCATCTTACATTTTAACTGTATTTTACCTTTAAAACTAGGAACACTTGCCTTGTAATTTTGATTAAGTTAATTGATTAATTGCCAGTTAATTGATTCTGAATGCACTATATAAGGGATGGCTTTTTAACATATATTGTACTCTGATGATGCCCCATTTGAATGGGTGAAAGCGCTTAGTATTTTGGTTCGTGGAGCATATTGTCCTGTCCATTTGTTTGGTCTTGTTAACGATTATTAAAGTCTTTCTGAAGAATTCCAGGACTCAATGTTTGCTGTTTTTTCTGCTTACTGCAATCTGTAAGATACTCAATGCACAGGCACAAATCCATATCATCGTCTTGCCCTAGGGGCCATATATTTGGTAAAATTGGATTATATTGGCTAGGCTTGTAAGAGCCTTAAGCTAGTAATCTTCTATAAACCTATGAACAACATGAACATAACACAGCTAACAGCTGTCCCATCAGCCACATTGGCCATGTGTACAGAAGCAGGTGCATTATAGTAATGACCACACCCATGTGTCAAAATTTATATCCTCCAGTGCTCATTTCAGATGGTGTTGAGTCCTACCTCACACCCTGACTGACCCCAGCCACTCAAGAGACATCCATGGCACTATGTGCTGATCTTGGAGTCCACACATTTAATGGCACAGGAACAACTGCCTGTCCCAGTAAACAAATGTTAATAATAATTCTTTTACTGCTCCAGCATGTACATGTGGTGTCACTTCACACGTGCATATATGGTCAAGGATGAGGTTACCATATATCAGGTGAGTCATCAGGAGATTCAGGAGCTACAGCTTTGGAATGTGTAGGGGTCATGACTTTGCAGTCTTGGTCACCAGAGGATACAACATCAAGTCCAGTGGTGAGATACCACTCAGACCACCACTGTGTCACTGTGCAAACAGTCATCAGTAGGCACAGCATAAGTGTCTCATACATCTGAGGGCACTGGCATATCATTCAGCAGGTGCTGGGTGACCACAGAGTCAAAATCAACCACGTCCACATATAGCTGGCACTCAACTGACACCTGGGTGGTGTGGCTTCATTCAGAATAAGAACCTAGAGCTTCAGACTCTCACTTACCCAAAACAACTGGATCCCAGTATACAAAAGGGACCATGAAACAGAGCCTCATCTACCTCAGCAAAACTGTGATACATGGTATCACCCACCACGACACTCTAATTTATGGTGTCACCCAACACAGGCACACACAAGCATAGCTCCTTGGAAAGAACCAAATACACATATACGAAAATACATGCAGACATGTTTCAGCTATCACTATGTAGGCATACAGAAAACAAAGCTTACAAAGCCTGGCTGCTAATATAACCATGGTCTACACATTTGTAAACACCCTAGATGGTTACAATATCTCCAATGTACATAGGAGGGACACAATATGTCAGATGTTAGAAAGAAGGCACATGCTGGTTGTGAAAAGGCAAAATGTGTGGACCATAAAACGTGCAGCCCATAGAAAGGTGATGACATCTGTAAGGATGCAGGCTTAAGGATGTTATAATAGGTGTTTCTAACTTGGACAACTCTCAGTGCTCTCAATACTGTACAGTTTTATCACTGCATGACTGTGATTGTTCTCCTGTGAACAGAAATGAGTTTATATGCAGGGCTCTACATGGTGTAATATATGTATGTATGTTGTATGTATTATACAAGTGTATAGTACTTACCACCTCCATATCACTATGAATCTACCCAGGACACCAACCACAGTGTCTCTCTTGGAATGATAACAGCATCCCCAGCCACAGTAGAAGATGTAAGGATCTCCTCCTGGGCTGCCACTGCTGGGATACAGCTTCCCATACTTCTCTATAGTGTGGTTGTGTGTACTTTGTATACGTTGTGTGCCTTCAAGCATGTCCTCACATACTTGTCACATGGGCAAAATGGCATTGCTGAAGCATGTGCCTATTGCCTCTAACAGCATTGACATTAGTCTCTGTGATGAATCACAGCCTGTCTTTGGTTTTTATGCTTTTACTTCACCCACCAACATGGCACAATGTGTGTGCACACAGCCTCCACCAGCACCATTTTCTTTTTATGTGTGAAGGTATCCTGTCTATGGTTGCAGCATATACTGAATGGAATTCACTTTACAAGCTTGATACTTTAAACATCAAAATTCATATGGCTGAGACCATATAATCAATGTTTTAAAACATCGAACCTGTAAAGCGGAGATCTCCATACAGCATGGAATGGGTAAGTTTCCCTTTTCCTTGCTGTAGTGCGATCTTGGAGTTGGTATATTTAAATAGCAGGGGGTGTGGAGGGTGCAGGGGGGCTAGCCCCCTTGCCAAAATGTCTTAGAAATGTTTTTTCTGTTGTTTTTGTGTTTGCTTTACAGGTTCAGTGTTTTAAAACATCGATTATATGGTCTCAGCCATATGAATTTCGATGTTTTAAAATGTCGAGCTTGTAAAGTAAATCCACTGAATGACATAATAATATATGAAAAGTAATGTGAGGAAGCAATGCCTATCGATTTGTAAAATGTCACATGCTATGTCACATTAAAGATATAAAAGTAGTAAAAATATGTTGGCAGGATGATATAGCAGAAATGCATACACCTTGATGCATAAGGTTTATTACTAGCCAGATGCATAACTAGGCCAGTGCTGGCATGTTTAGCAGAAGAATAACTGCATTCATTAGCAATACTGTAACTACTGTAGTGGCCATAAAAGGCAAAATTATTAATACTGCAACCTACTAATGAGAAAATCTTTGCAGTATACCTACAGCCATCAGGCTAAACTCTAGCACATAATCGCCCAATAACTGAACACATTACAAGGTAACAAAAGTGATAAACATCTTTATTTGGACAACTCTATATATGATCAGTCCTAAATTACAGCAGCTACACATATCATGTATTCTGCAAATATAACCCCAACACAAGAAGGGGATGTAATGAACCACTTTAAAGACAAATTATTAACAGTCCTTCCCCTCAAAATATGCGCATAAATATTCCAAGAATGTCAAACAGTAACACAGAGAAGAGAAGTTCACCATATAAACTCTTAATAGTAATGCTATTTTAAAACATAAACCACAAAACCTTGTATGAGTAAAATAAATGTTGGCATCCTGCCTCAGAAATGGGTAGAAGTTCAAATTTAAAATCAAACTGATTTCAGTGCTCATTTCTTAAACCACTGTTACACTATAAACAAATACAAATGCAAATCAGCAGAATAACATCAATGAACTCCTATTAAACAATCATTCTTCCAAATCAAAATAAGCTATACAAATTAAGTATTGCTAGAAGAAATACTCATATTATGTGAGACATTGTAAACATATATTTGTGAAAACTAAGCAAGATATTGCAATTGAACTAAAATGAACCAATAAGTATTTAATAATTTTAGCATTAAGTGTCTACATCTGCTCCAGTATGGAAAATTGTTTGCCACCAGTTACTTTAACCAAACATAATGGAATAAAATGTGTTCACATATGCAGGCTATGAAGAATCATGGAAACCATGCCCAACCCAGCCCATTATGTGTCGCAATTAGACATGCCATACGATAAATGTGTAACTCTGAGAAGTCTTACAGATATTCCAGAAACAGCCAGATGGTTGAAAACTTAATGAAGGCATAGCTCAGCTTGTTTCCATAAGGAACAAATTGTCCTGATATCTTCACAGACAAATGTTTACTAAATAACAAGGAAACTCTGTAACAGAAAAAATGTTATGTGTGGGCATCTTCACAAAAAACTTAACAAATAACATACAGCATTCTTGGATACATCCACAGGCAGCCATCTACCAACTTATTTAGTCTAGCATCAGAAGTAGTGCATCTACTATATCTTAAGAAGTTCCACTAAATTGTGACTTATTTAATACAGCACAATGAAAACTTACTACTTTACACACTCGGCAAATGTAGGGAAGTGTCAATAAAGATATGGCTGCATCTGAATTGCAACCTCTAGGTGTATTATCTTGTTTTAAAATGAAAACAATAACATAATCCCTCGGATTCATGAAGCTCGGCGCAAGGCCGGTGTAAGGCTTGCGCCGGCCGTGCAGCGTACAAATGGCGTAGCAGCGCCACATGCATAGTAATGAGTGTGCTGCAACCACAACCATGTGCATAGGGCACGTGCGCGAGTCCAGGGAGCCTAACTAGGTTGCGCTCGGAGGCGTGGCCAAGTCGGCAGGCGATGAGCAACCTAATGTGCTGAGTCTTACAGGCCACCTGCAATAGTAACCGCACCTACCAGTGTCCGTGGATAATGAAACGTATGCAAAGTATGCTACATAGTACCCGTCCACACAAAATGGAGAACCAAAACATAAATGCATGACATACAAAATGTTCCCGTTCATGGAACACATGATACTCAGAATACTGTTTCTGTTACGTATTGCACTGTCAGCAGTCATACCCAGTGGAGGTGTATTGCATCATGTCAGCGCGCCGCAAATACACACGATCAGCCCCATGGGCATGGTCACCAACAGTCCCACAGTGGTAGTGATAGTACACAGCCGGGCAGTCGTGGCCATATAACAACCATAAAGAAACCAGATATCCCAAACACACACAAACATATGTATAGTAAAATGTGCCATACACAGCAACGTAACTGTCACATACGCATAGGATGGCATATGCCGAATCGGAATATCCATAAGCAGAACCCATGCATGCAAATGTAATACACAACAACCCTGTCACAGCACATAACCCACACCCATGTCCGAATGTCCACCCAATCCAGCTAGCAGCCATGCACAGCTGCACACCTACACAGAGCGGGTATACCCCATATGTAGTAGGAAGTATTGTCCTAGGCAGTGACAGGCTTGCAAATATGTACCCCACATATGTCAACATCCCATCCCAGGTATTGAAATCCAAATGGCCGCATGTGAATGTGCCGGCAGAATGTGTACATCCCGCGTGTGGTTACTGACCTGTTGAAACCCCATAGGTGTTCACACCCATGGTGTCCATAACTGTACACATCTGGACAAAGCAGTATGTGCAGCCGCGGTACTGATGAGTAGCTATGCAGACATGCCAAACACAATACACAGGGTGGAACAGCCGTCCACCAAGCAGGCCACCCCAGCAGGGTTGCCACATGCACAGATTGTCAAGGTGGGACATCACTCATAGATGTGTGGATCTGTATGGTAAAACACCCATGGCCAATGCAAAGGATAGAATAACACGTATATGCCAGACTGAACGGATATTGCATAGCATGGGAATAGCTTAAGCTATCCAATATAATAGTCATGTGTACCAGATACAAAATGCCTGTAACATGCAAGTCGTAATGAAGGTAAGAAATACACTACTGTGTTAATATCACAGGACATATGGCACGTGTCAAGTGTCCATGCAGGACACAAATGTCCATAATGGGGCCTCCCCTGCAAAGAGGAACAAGTGCCAACCCACCCCCACCGAAGTATCGGCAGTAGAAATACAACCCAATGACACACCAACACCAACGTCCAACCCATGACAGCAACAAAAGCTGGACAAAGACCAACACGATGCGTGCACAAATAGGGACACATCTAAGCGGTGCTCACACAACCTTCAACAGGCCACCAAATAATAGTATGTACATACGCATGAAATGCTGTGAAGGATGGGTGGTAGTCCCCAGTATCACAGAGGTACGTACACATATACACTGTAACCAACCGTCACATATGTTCACTGTAACACAGCATACCTACAGGTAATACATAGTTCAGTCATGTGCTACATACATATTCACATATGAATGATGACAGGGGATAGACAATTGTGAATGGGAACAACGCACAACATGGAATATGTATGATAACCGGCACCACCCACATCATTGTATGCCAACAGCATAAGCTATTGTCGGTTGTCCAAACACCCGTGCCTGTAAACACGGATAGAATATTATAGCAATAACCCATGCCTGGGTGTGGGTAATGCTGGATATACCCACGGTTGGCGTGGTGCGGTCCCGAGGGCGAAGCCCGAGGGACCAAACAAAGGCAACCGTGGGTAAATACAGCATTACCTACACCCAGAGGTGGGTTATTGCTATTATACCATGACATCATGTAAGAAAATAAACTATTAATTCCCTTACATAATGGCATAGTAGAATGCCTGTCTGCTGCCCATCCGCAGAAGTCTGGCATCCGCGGCGGTGCTGATGTACTGCACGAGATGTCTGTTGCTAATGTCGAAACTGTCTCGCTATGTTAAACCCAGTTAACATAGCAAAACACTACAAAAAAGCAATGGAGAGCTTGCTGTCCCCACTGCTTTGTTTTACAACCTGTCTCGCTATGTTAAATGTGTATAGCATAGCGAGACTGCCTCAAAGTAAGCAACGGACATCTCCGTGGCTTATTTAAAGCTGTCATGCTATGTTAAACCCATGTAACATAGCGAGACAGGTTTTCAATACCGGGGTATACTAATGGAAATAGGTCCGGGCGACCAGACCGTTTTCCATTACTATAACTCGATTCACAACGGGCACACTGCCCAATCAGCGTGCACGGTTCAGAATAATGGGAGGGTTATGGTATAATGAACATGGACAAACCGTGCCCATGTGCCTCGTCTGACATTCGTACACGGTCAGGGCAGTTCTGTACACTAGGCGGACAAGACCAAACCCAGAGCACCACAGGAACACCCTGACAATCAAAGACCTGTATGCGTTGGGGCTATAAGCCTCGGTGATCTGAGTATCCCTGCGGTTACGCCATATACATCCTGGGTCAAGAGTATTAGGGAATAGGGAATGTGTAACATGTAGTACCACTCTTTTCCCAGCAGGAGAATGGATGCCTGTGACGTAAGTAAGTGCGGGGGGGGGGATATGTTAATGTAGCTATGTACCATGGGTATGCATATAAATGAGACACAACACCAAACGTGTAGTGGTCACAGCAACCGGCCAACGTGAATACAGTCCCGTTTGAATTACGACTATAGAACATATAAATGTGAACGTGTAATTAATGCGTCTGTGCCACAAAGACAGTTACATATGTAAAGGTGGAAGTGTGTTCCGCATACATCCGTTAACTGGATCAGAGATATGCCCCTGGAACTGACACAACTAATACAGGCCACGTAAGCACACAGACTCGGTAAACATATGTAACCCGGAATACGGATATGCATGTGCGCCTGCGCATACCCACAATAAGGGAATGCAAGTGCGCCTGTGCGTGTGTGATCCGCTCACAGTAGAGTAACCTAATGCCGTTTCCCCCACGTCAGTTATACATGTCTCAAAACTGTCAGCCTCTGAAAGTATGGAACCGGACAATGCCATGCAAAGTACTGGTACAAATAGTGAGAAACACATGATATGTGCTAAGACAAACATAGACAGTGGATAGAATAACGGGTGTGTTAGGAGCAGGGATTGACAAAGGTTATGCATCTGTAACCTGACCTACGTGTCAGAAGGTGCCACCGTAAGTCTCACATGAAATGCCAGCAAATTGCCAGATAGGCACAGGTCAATGTAAAACACACCTAAGATAAAGGGTTAACCATCCGTACACTCTGCCAGTATCTGTACAGTGGAAAGGTATGGTATGGTTATAGATGTGTGTACACAGGTAATTTATTTATTTATTTTATTGTATTTTACATTTGTTGACCGGGATAGTCCAACTGGATATATGTCCATTTTCAGTGGAGTCCCGGGGAGAAAAGCTCCGACAGGGTTAACAATGACAGATAGTTACAAAGACACATAGACAATTTACATAGTTTACAATGAAAAAGATCTGTACAGTAGAAACTACAGTTGGTTACAGTTCATTATATTCACGATAATTCGCAATTAGTTGAGTAAGACAAAAATGGCCTATTCTTTAGTTAATATGTGTTATTCTAGATTGATCTTATAGGTTGAATTGCTCATAGGACTGTTATGATTTGGAGAGGGTAGAGTTCTTTTAGGACAGTCATTTTAGACAGACATTAACAAAGCAAGGTATGAAACGAGGAGTTTACAAGTATATATGTACACACAACAGACCTATGTCCCGTATATATGACACATGGATATAAATATGCCAAGTAATAGATAATATGGGTAGTCAAACAGACATCCACGAATGGGGAACATACAGCAGCAGTCAAAATCACTGGCCAGAAAGTGACAGTCCAGCAAGTTCTACACTTTAAACATGCACACTGGTGTCCATTGTAGGACTCCAAAAATGTATCCATTCGCAGCACTTGCTACGATCGACACAAAAGAAGTGACACCCGCAAATACGAATCAGCTATACATGCACTAAAAGCAGGTTCAAGGGTGATGACACATGTGTCCATGAAATGCAGGACATATGGACAGATATCCCTAGAGTGGGGAGTGCATATAAGTGTGTCCACATCCCAGTACCACACACATTAACCATGTGTAATGTGTACCGTAGAGGGTTGCAGGCATGGGAACCTGGGTATGCAGAAATGGGCCTAGGTGTTGTTTGGCAGATAATCCATAGGCCCGCCCCGTGGGAGGGATGTGGGTATAGCACATGCCTTTATCCCCACTAATGCTGCAAAGCAGCCACCGGATAATGCGGAAAGCAGGTTGGAAATATGTACAGCCCTATATCAGTGTCCTGTAGGTGATTCCCATGGATGGACATGCGTACGACCAAGATGGTACCCATAACTGGAAAGCTGTCAGAATAACACAGCTGCAGTAAGGCATAGTACAGGAAATACAGATAGGGACTATATTATAAATACCCCAGACAAAGTCAGACCGTTGTGCGAATACTGGCATAGCCATGGATACGGATGTTATGGGTGTCACCAATCATGCAATGGAAATAGCGGTCACCATCACCTACCGCACAGTCCGTAATGTCTAGGCAGCAATCAGCTAGGAAGGCACATCACTATGTGAAACGTAACAAGGGCAAAGGCCGAACATCAGGGTGTGTACACATAATGACAACAGGTCAAGGGTATGAAGGAGGTAACCTGTCCAAAATACATGTACTGAACCGGTGATACTAGAAGGACAGGTGAGAAGAAAGACAGCAGGACAAATGTGCAAACATGTATAAGTCATACCCCGGAAGATGTGAATGACAACGTATGCCCCGTGAAGGTCATTGTGGAAGGTAACCAGACACAAAGGTAAGTGTCCCCCAGGGTGTCATGACGTGTCAACATAACAATTACCAGGCCCCCATAGTCGTACGTGAGCCCCGCCACTGACGGAAAGCATAAATACGACGCACACATATGGTACATGAAAGAACAATTAGTGTGGATAAGCAGATGTAGACCTGTGTGAGGAGTACAACTGTCTGCGTGGGTGTGTCGTGCAAATACAAAGTAATGTCATGTGGTCTGTCATGCCGCCATACACTGTGTGTGTATTGTAGTCAGACAGTAGGTATGTTGTATCAGACACATACTCTGCAACTGCACAGATGTGCGCAGACTGTGTAGAAGTATGCCTCATATGTTTGCTGTGTTCCACGTAACAGTAACAGTCCGGCACCCTCATGATAACTGACGACAGGAAACAATGACAAACATGCGATGAAGACACCAACTCAGACAGAAATGCCATACGCATGCATAACATATCACTGTGCCCACTATCAATGTTTCTAAGAGCAACATGTCATGACTGGCCCTGAGTGTCCCACCATCACATAAGGCCTTGTCCAGATATACGCTCCTTGAGGTGGAGTGTTATGAACAGACACAGATACATGTGTGTGGAAACATTATCCACTGCAAGACGATGAAATGTGCCGCAGTAGGAGGGGCAGTACTGTCCGCAGGTATGTGCTGAAATGCACATTAAACAGCAGTTCACATGGATTACCTATATTGGCGACACCTGCACAGATGATTATAGTGGGACATACACACGACCATGCACACAGCTCAGATAGACATACACACACCATAAACAGGCAATGATACACTAAGTCTATGGTGTGTACGAGTACAGTGACAGTACAGCAAGGATAGCTGTCTGCCAAGATATACAGCAGATGTCTGTAGGGCATGTAACACCTCCCAGAACATGGATGTTGCATGGACATTTGGATCTGCATCGTACCACATTGCTATGTGTAAGCTGTGCACATATGCGATACATGGGACTGACAGCTGTCCATGCAAGAGCAGCGCCATGGGCATAAAATATGTATATGTATATACACCGAGAGAGATACAGACAGACACATGTGGCAAGGCCGGTAGTGGAACCTACACATCACTACCCTATCACACCACAGCAGGACGCATGTAGAGAACACGCTACGGAGGTCGCTAACCACAGGAGACACACAGGCAGTCCACTAGCTGCGTCTCAACATCCGCAAACACGGAGATGTCAGCAGGATATATGTGTGTTGCGAAGCGTCTAAAACCATAACCTACGAACCCATGCGGCTGGGAGCATAGACACACACACACACACACACACACACACACACACACACACACACATCTGGCAGGCATGGGAATTGACCTTACACCTACCTACCCTATCGCACGACAGTATGACACAATGACAGAATGCACTACTCAGAGTACTGAACACAGCACTGTCAGAGGCATACGTCTAGGTGGGTGACATCATCCGCAAAGGAATAGACGCTGATAGCAAATGTATGTGTTGTGAGGCGTCTAAAAGCATCACTGTCCTCAGAGGTGGCTGGAAACACACACACACTCTTGGAAGGGCTGGGAGTTGAACCTACATGAACACACTACAGCAAGATGCATTTACAGAATGCACTACCGAGATTACTAAGCACAGCACTGTCAGAGGCATACTTCTAGGTGGGTGACATCATCCGCAAAGGAATAGACGCTGATAGCAAATGTATGTGTTGTGAAGCGTCTAAAAGCATTACTGTCCCCAGAGGCGGCTGGAAACACACACACACACACACACACACACACACACAGTGGGAAGGGCTGGGAGTTGAACCTACACCTAACTACAT
Source organism: Protopterus annectens (assembly GCF_019279795.1). NCBI lineage: Eukaryota > Metazoa > Chordata > Ceratodontiformes > Protopteridae > Protopterus > Protopterus annectens. The sequence continues at coordinate 1,261,363,597 of NC_056728.1, forward strand.
GAACACACTACAGCATGATGCATTTACAGAACGCGCTACCGAGATTACTGAGCACAGCACTGTCAGGGGCATACTTCTAGGTGGGTGACATCATCCGCAAAGGAATAGATGCTGATAGCAAATGTATGTGTTGTGAAGCGTCTAAAAGCATTACTGTCCCCAGAGGCGGCTGGAAACACACACACACACACACACACACACAGTGGGAAGGGCTGGGAGTTGAACCTACACCTAACTACATGCACACACTACAGCAGGATGCATTTACAGAACGCGCTACCGAGATTACTGAGCACAGCACTGTCAGGGGCATACTTCTAGGTGGGTGACATCATCCGCAAAGGAATAGACGCTGATAGCAAATGTATGTGTTGTGAAGCATCTAAAAGCATTACTGTCCCCAGAGGTGGCTGGAAACACACACACACACACACACAGTGGGAAGGGCTGGGAGTTGAACCTACACCTAACTACATGAACACACTACAGCAGGATGCATTTACAGAACGTGCTACCGAGATTACTGAGCACAGCACTGTCAGGGGCATACATCTAGGTGGGTGACATCATCCGCAAAGGAATAGACGCTGATAGCAAATGTATGTGTTGTGAAGCATCTAAAAGCATTACTGTCCCCAGAGGTGGCTGGAAACACACACACACACACACACACACACACACACACACTGGGAAGGGCTGGGAGTTGAACCTACACCTAACTACATGAACACACTACAGCAGGATGCATATACAGAACACGCTACCGAGATTACTGAGCACAGCACTGTCAGGGGCATACTTCTAGGTGGGTGACATCATCCGCAAAGGAATAGACGCTGATAGCAAATGTATGTGTTGTGAAGCATCTAAAAGCATAACTGTCCCCAGAGACAGCTGGAAACACACACACACACACACACACACAGTGGGAAGGGCTGGGAGTTGAACCTACACCTAACTACATGAACACACTACAGCAGGATGCATTTACAGAACACGCTACCGAGATTACTGAGCACAGCACTGTCAAGAGGCATACTCCTAGGTGGGTGATATCATCTGCAAAGGCAAGGATGCCGATAGGGAATGAATATAGAGTGAGCAGTCACACAGCATGTTACTATCCCAAGGTGGACGTACAGTAACACAGCAGTGCAGCACTCGGGAATACTACCTATCTACGGAGCAGTACAGCACAAAATGGATACGGGATGCACCACAGACGGTACACCCTTTGAGAGAGCAACCAGTGTGTATGATGTAGGCATCCATTGTGGCATAGCAACTACATATAATTCACATGGACGGCCACCATGGCTATGCAGGATGTCATTGAGCATGGCTACATGCCTAGTATCAGACGTCGGTGCCGAATGTACTGTGTATCCATGTATGGCGTACTGGGCATGCTCACACACTTAGCATTTGCAAAGTGCAAACAGGCATACACATGGAGTGTAATCAAGAAAGGGCAGAGTGTGGAACATACTGTGTGTCCACCTACACAACAGCAAACCGGCCATGCCCACACACTTAGCGGTTGCAAAGGGGAAACATACATGCACACGGGGTATACTCACAGAAGGGCACAGTGTGCACTGTACTGTGTGTCCATCTACACAACTGCTTACTGGGCATGCTCACACACTTAGCATTTACAAAGTGCAAACATGCATCCACATGGAGTGTAATCAAGAAAGGGCAGAGTGTGGAACGTACTATGTGTCCACCTACACAACAGCAAACCGGCCATGCCCACACACTTAGCGGTTGCAAAGGGGAAACATACATGCACACGGGGTATACTCACAGAAGGGCGCAGTGTGCACTGTACTGTGTGTCCATCTACGCAACTGCTTACTGGGCATGCTCACACACTTGGCATTTGCTACACACCGTCCAGCATGCTGACGGAGTGTACACACTGCAGGTCACAGTAAGGTAAACCTGTCCACACGCACAGGGTGGTCACACATGCAGTTACTCGTACACACACAGATGACATCACAGGCGTCACGGGTGCAGGTCAAACATGTACACACTGCAGTGAACACTGTAGCTGCCATGCCAGCACCATGTCATCGGTGCAGCAGTAAGCCTCACGGTCCAACAACAGCATGTGACATATGTCCACAGGTCTGTATAGCAGTGTACACCAGTTGTGCAGAGTACACATGTACTAACAATGATCCAACATGTGTGATGTAGTCCACCCATATCTGTATACATGGACAGGTCGGCTCCACACATACCACGGCCCTGACACAGCTGTGACACACGACTGCTGCTGTACCAGAGTGAACCAACGTCCGGATATGTCATACATGTGACTGTCTGGATGTGTGCATGGACTGCACACATGACACATACAAAGCCTGTGATGTACCACATGCATAACACTGGTGTACGCGGTGCTACACACATGAATGGAAGGTGGACCCATGTCTGTGGAATGCTCCCACCACAGGGTGTGGCAGTGTTGACTGGGACACATACCCTTGTATTGTTTGCCTGTGACAGCTGTGATACCATACCACAGTCCATGTTTCATGTATGTCAACACACATGTCAAAACGTAGCAATGCATACACACATGGCAACAGGAGACACATGTGACATGTGTACTGTGCATGGAGCAGCCATGCATGAGCAGTGGCCGATGTCCATAACATAGTTGCAACACCCTACCACATGCGTACCCATCATAGGGGCCGTTATATGGTGGCATAGAAACAGCACGTATGGAGGTATGCATGTACATCATGTGTTTAAACACCTGTCTACATGCATGTGTGCAGGTGGTGGCTCACAGGTGTGTCACACACCATCCTACCCTGCCATGTGCATACAGTATGCTATGTCGCTGTTACATGACAGTGCTGACATAATGCATACCCAGCGGTCAGGTGTCATCGCCTGTATGTCACATGGCAACTGTAACACCTACCACCTACAAAGTGCATATATCGGCACATCTGCCGGATACAGTGTTGGTACACATAATGCACTACATACCACTGCATGCCTGCACACGTATCATATGGCGGGTGTAGTATTCCCAGCACTGACATGTGTGCATGAATGTGTGCCCATGTATGCCACATATCGGGGGGAATATGTCCCATGTGCTACACATCCCTGTACACCATAGTAGAGATCTGTACATACCTCAGTGTGGGGTGCATGGATTTGGATGGTGCAGTACATGCAACACGTTGTCTCTCCATGTATACATGTGTGGTCACCACAATGTGCATGTGTCGACATGTTTGTATGTCTGCTGCTTGGTGTGAGGGTGTATGCAAATATACTGTTGTGAACGGACACTAACCACACAGGGTGACCATCCCGTACTGGTGCTGCATTGCACAACCCTGTTGATGCCATAGGTGTGAGCCATACTGGTCACCTGTGCAAGTCCGCCCCCTGTGATATGGTGTGTGGGTGCATAGTATTGTGAGGGTGCTGACCACACAGGCAGGTGTCCCCATCTGCACACTATGGGGTGTGCGTCATAGTGGTGTACACCCCATGATTGCGACCATATTCCTGTACTGTTACAGGGTCCAACTGCTGCACAGCGTGCCCCACAGCTGACAGGTGACACGTGAAGTCAGTGGCCAGCACGCTGTGTACGACACCTGCACCATGTCACCATACCTGTAGTGTGTCCTGCTATGTATGTGACATCTCTGTCCACTGTAGCCTGTGGCACCGACCACATGCGTCAGATGCAGTATATGTGCGGACTTGTGTGTCATGTAGGTGTCCAGGCAGGTTGCGGGTACATGTAGTATGCTGCTATTGCCAGATGTGCCTGTGGGTAGTCCACAGCTACACGTGGGGGACCGATAACAGTGCTCCCTGTAGGCACATGTGAGTACACCATAGGAGGGATTCAGGTTATCAGAACCAACATGGTGCTACACATGTAACCGTCACACATACCGTGAACACATCACAATGCATGCTGCACCTGCACAACATGGTATGTCTGCTGCATGTTGTCAGTACACAACCCACGCCACATACGCATCTGTCAGTTTTCATACACAACCACTGCAACATACACATCCCACGCTATGCATACACAGGTATCACATACACCTCTCACTATCCTGTCCACCCTGTGCATCAGAATATATTTGCATAACCCTGCACCGATGGTGTGGATGACAGGGATGCGGCAGAGGCTTCATCATATGCACAGGGTGATATGTTAGCCAGGGGCATAGGCTGCACCAATGGATAACATCATGTGTGTGTGTAAGGGCCGGTGAGTTTACTGGGCATGTCTGTGCAGAATGCATGTGGATGTGGTGGAGCCCTACAGTTGTGTCTGCTGTGTGTGGGTATGTGTGTACACAGTTCAGCCATATGTGATGCCTACACGGGGTATAATTGACAGCCCCAGACTGTACAGTGCAGGTTGTACAGCTCACTGTGTCCGTCCACGGCCACGTGACCTGTGCCTGCCTGGGGTTGCACGGGCACTACCAGGTGGAGGTATAGAGTGGCTACTGTCCGATGACACATGTCCGCTGGAACCGTGTCCACGATGGGACCGGCCAGGGCCACGTCCACGTGGCCTGCTGTGTCCTGGTGTGGACAGTGCAGCACCAGCTGCACTGCTACTGCTACCGGCACTATGGGAGTGGGCATGAGAGGTGGCACGCACACGTCGACCTCCACTAGGTGGTGTTGCTGGCCTATGCCCACGTGTCCTACACCTCACCCCTACCAGGTGTTCCAGCACAGACAGCTCACGCTCGCGGATTGCCATGCCTCGGTCGAGGATTCCAACCATTTCACCTAATCGCCTATCCAGTACATTAGCAATCTGCTGTTGAGCATTCGCCAATGACTGGATGTTGTCATTTAGGGTATGGATTGCAGCCCTCTGCAGCCTCTGCCCTTCTTGGTTCTGCCATTCTGCATGTGCCTGTGCCGCCATTACAGTCTGGAACATGCGTCTGGTGATACCAGCTGCTGCGCCCTGTACTGCAGGTGCATGTCTGCCAGAGGTCCTCCTACGAGCAGCACCAGCCACATGCCTGTGTGGCACATCACCAGTCATTACACTGGCAACATGGTGTGTAGTCACACCTTCTGTAGCCACCACACATTCCTGTTCAATGCCAACAGACGCTGACTGTCCTTCCTCTATGGGCAATGGTGATGTGGTATGTGTTGGCATCAGAACCATGTGCGGGGATGAGGGGGACATAGGTGGGATGGTAACCAATGGTGCAGATTCTGCCCCTGACAACCCTGCCTGTACCTCATGCATATGGTCATCACCGCTAGTATCTGTGGGGACACTAACATCAGATGGACCGCAGGAGGGTAACGCACCTACACCACCTGTGAATGCAAAGACATACTGTAAGGTACATTACACACTGACACACACACACACAGACACACACACACAGACACACACACACACACACACACACACACAGACACACACACACACACACACACACACACACACACACAGACACACACCCACAGACACACACCCACAGACACACACACACAGACACACCATGCATGTGATATTTCAGATGGCATGCAGCATTCCTGCACTACAGCACAGGGAATGCAGCTCAGACATTAATAGTGTTAGTATGCATACCACCCTGGGGTGCACACTACATCAAGCAGGTGTCATATCAGTAGGCATGCAGTACACACAATCATGGTAGTTTGCATGCATCACCGTGATACACCATGTGGCCACAAACAGGTTAACAGTACACATGGCTGACGTTACCTTGACATGTAATCCGCTGACATGTGCAGTGACATGTATACATGTGTGACACAATGGTGTCCCGCCACATGCACTGCATCATAATGGGCTTCACAGTGCAGTGTTGTGTGTACAGCCTACAGATAGAATGCATGTTTAGCACATATGTATGTGCAGGTGTGGTTAGTGTGAGCCGTGTACATAGCTATACAGTGTGGAGTACTGGCACTGTGCCACTGCATGGCAACATGACGCATGTATGTTGCTGTGCAATGCATAACATGGATGCATTGCATTGCCATGACTGCAACACAGTCATGCTGTTCCACAGCACGTATATGGTAGACATCGGTGACACCTCCGGTGGCTGCAGACAGGCATTCCGGTTGTCCGGTGTAACACATCAAATGTACAGGTGGTCCACTATGGCTATGATTGCACTATGTGTGGACAATGTGCAACGGGGTCTATCCACATCAGGCGTACTGTGTGGCAACATGCCTGTGGCTATCACCCATGGCCATGTGTGAACGGGACTTGGACAATTGTGTGTGATGGGCATCTTGTACACATGTCTGTGGTGTCCCATGTGACATACACCCATACATGTCAGAGGTGTCACAATCCACAGGGCTATGCAGACAACAGTGTGGATGTTTGTTATGTCGGGTGTAGGTCATGTGATGGTGTGACAATATTGCAGACAGAACACCACAAGCTTGGGACATGTCGGGTGGCGTGTCACAATGTGTGCACACAATGTAGGGGCATATGTCACATTGGTGACACCTGTGTGCTGCCCAGATCACTGCTCACTGTGTGGTACTGTGTGCATACCACGAATGTTGTTCCAATGCATACTACATATGCATCCATTGTAGAACACCTTCACCGTGGTATGCATAGCTGACCGCACATATCACATTGACAGGTACTGTGGTTTCATGCCGGTGTATAATAACGGTTGTATCTACTGCACACGGGTGGCATGTGTGTGTCTGGTGGTGCAACCTGTATAACGTGACTGGAACTAAACCCAGGTGTGCATGTTATACCTGGCCACATGGCAAATAACTCTACACTGTAACATGCCTGATACTGACAACAGTCTCACCTGCGACGGACCCATGTCTGTGCGACACGCCAGAGGTACCTGTATAGGGGCGACACAACAGTATAAACATTATCCATGACTGTATGACAGCCACAGTTCGCACTGTGCATGTGACATCATGTACCTGTGTGATAGCATATGGTATGCACACGTCTGCATACACAACGTAGCATACTGTAGTATGCGGCTTGTGTGCCCATATACCTGGCATGTGTTGTTACTTTACATGATGTACAGTGACACCTGCAACTACAGTGGATATCATACTCATATGCAGGACTGACTTACCAGGCAGCTCCAGGCTCATTGGTTGGGAGACACCCACCTCCACGATGGCGGCTAGTGTTTCTGCATGCTGTTCCCTGGGTGTCCCCAGACTGGCCAGTAGCTCCTCTGTGTGTGTGAGTGGGGGCTGGGTTGGTGGCCCACCACCTGTTCCACCTTGTTCTCTGGCGATTGCAGTGGCACGCTGTTTTGCATGCCGTATGAGGTCCGTGCAGTGTCGGCGTACCTGCTGGTAGGTGCGGTTGTTGCCACCCACGTCATTCACCCTCCTGCGTATATCCTGCCACAGGTCATCCCGCTGCTGCGCTTGCTGTGGCGCATGGCTGAACAGCACGTCATAGTTGTCATGGAGCAATGGTATGATTACTTCATCCTCCTGGCGGCTGAAGGCTGGGAGTCATGAACGTGGCATTATCTGTAAGACATAATGATGGTGACAGGTCACATTCACGCTGATGTACTGGCATACCGCTGAACATACATTGCTATGACATGTACGACATCTGCACAGTAATCTCTGGGACGCATCATGACACTGACACAGCTGACGTGTTGCTGCCACACCTGTCACACCGTTATGCAGTGGATATCATATCATATCTCTGTGTCAACTCATCACACTGTACATACTCCATGTAGATGGTAACTTGCTGTGGACATGTGTACCTGCCTGCACCTGTGTTCTTACCAATCTGCACTTGGCCCGATGTGTCCACAGTACTACTGTTCACCTGGATGCTGTGTATATGTCACATAGCATCACAGATGCAGCCGTTATGGACGTCAGCAGTGGCACTGCACACATACACATGGACACCTGTACATGCATGTGTTTTGCCATATACATCTACTCAGCACTGTACGGGTGTTGGACATCCTGCCACGGCTCGCCTGTATTGCACATGTGATACACATGGGACAATGTGTAATCATATGACATTTGCAGGGATGGTCACACATAGCATGTGCGCACGTTTTACATGCTGTCACACAGCAATTGTGACACCACAAGGTGCATCAGTGCCACATTACTGATCCAGTCAGTTGATAGTGCATGTGCCATGTGGCCATCGCACCATGTATGACTGTGATGGCACGTGCAGCCGTGATGGACAGGGTTGCATGGTATGGCAGGGTATATCACATATATGGCACAGGGATGTGTCCAGCCTGTGGAATACCAGTATTGGGACGGTGGCTGTCCATTCCATATGTCATTTATATGGGTATATGGACATGTCGCATGTCCATCATCATGGTGTGGACAATGTCCTTCTGCAAGGTAGGCAGCATGCTGCATGGTGGGGGTGTGTATGGTGCATGCTGGTATCGCACACCCATGCATAAACATTACCCCTGACAGGTGCTATGTGCTGTAATATTGTTCAACACAGTGCTGTATATGCCCGCACGGTGATATCCCGTGCACATGGATGGTACCTCGACCTGACATGGGTACCTCATATGTCTACATCCAGTGCCTGCTGTCACCACCATGTCGGCGGGTGCACCGCACAGCACCATCCCTTCCACAGTGACCATGGTGTTGAGCACAGCCGAGGTATTCATTTATGGGGACAGATGTTCACATAGCGGTGGCAATGCTGGTATCATCCATCAGACCATACACTTATGACACACACCTCACACACACAGCCCATTCAGTATGTTGTTCGCAACACTGACACAGCTATACTGCTAGGCCAGGTCCATTCCCAGCCGTACATACACAGATGCATAACATGTCTCTCTGTGGCATGGGCTACAATGACGGTGGGGTTCAACACATACCGTGTTCGACTGTAGCTGGCGCTGATGTTCTGTGCACATGTCAACACATTAACCCTGTTCTACTGTAGCCAGCGGTGATGTGCTGTGCACATGTCAATGCTGCACATTGTGTTGATGTCTGTCTGTCAACAGGCCACTGGTGGAACACGCAAGGGTATTTGTAATCAAATATACATGCCGCCCTGTACAGCTGTACTGCTAACATCTCAGGTGCTAATGTGTCATGGACATGCACACCTTACCCGGAAAGGTGATAGTGCATTGCCACCCGTACTCATCACCTCTTGTGGGTTGCTATTATCCAACACCCTATTTGTATTGTATTGTCAAGCTATGCACCTGTGCAGGACATGTGAGCATGTAATGCGCTACTGCGTACCTTTGCACCCATTGCACAACATGTCACACAGGTACACTGGCAGTCATACACTTCACAGCTTGCTGACGGTACGACAGGTGTTGTACACACTTAACACATATCCTGTGGGACATGGTCGTATGTACAGGCATGTCCAACCATCACGTACCAGTGCTACCCCTATATGACGGATATGTCGTACATGTGGCAATACAGCAACTGTCACATGTACTCGTGCAATGCCCCCCTACCACCGTACAGCGGTACTGCCTGTGGGAGATGTGCTTCTGCATCCATGCTGTGCCCATAGCTGTCAGTTGTACATCATTACGTGCAACGTACCTCATTTGGTGTTCTAACGGGTGCATGTTCATCACGGCACCACATTGGAAGGGTCTGTCACACAGTCATTGTTGTACACGGTTTACATGCCAGCCATGGCTTACTAGATGGGAATCATTGTAATTCATTGGGATATCATATTTATACATTGGAGCAGCGTATTCCAGCCATCATATACCCTTCCTAGATGACACTGTTAGGCAGCCAGTAGTAGGTGTTCTACGATCTGCACATTAGTCACACAGTACGAGGGCTACTGTTACCCATTCTGGGGACAGGGTGCTGACAGCTGTGGATGGGGGTGATGCTGTCGACAACCATGACTGCACCTGACGGTCACGTCTGGATGGGTAACATTCACAACACACACCGACCATCACGTAGTAACACATCATCTACAACAATGGACATTCCTGCAAGAACAATGTATGCAATATGTCTGTATGACCACTGTAGGCACCACTGGTGGCCCCCAGCATGGCAGCCAACATCAGTGTATATCCCGCAGACTCATGGGTTACACCATTCACAACACACCAGTCACGGATGACGCTGTTGTGAATCACACTGCAGTTCCACACATCATGTTACACAAGGCATCATGCACTGAGATGTTGCGGACGGGTGAACACCTCTGAAACTCAACATACGCACACATGACACATCACCTGGTACAATATATCTCTCATACATCATGTTATTGTGACTGCCCTGTGATGGCAATACACAGACTACGTGTACTGGGACATGCAATGGCTCACCGGTGTTATAGCCCTCTGGGTGTGTGTCTAGCCATGGTGTACAGTCGGCAGTGGTCTGGACATGGGGACACTGTACATTGACCTACTGTGTCACTGCAACAGTTGCCTATGCTCCTACTGTTATTGTACAGGCATGTGGTATCTGACCGCTATGACAGTCCAGGTCAAACACAATGCTGTGGCACTCATGACCTGCAGCCATCGGCCTGGGGTGTAGAGCACACATGTACATCATCACATGCTATACTGCCTCTCTGGCAGTTTCACATAACTGTCACCGGCAGGGCTGTAACTGGCAGGCACGGCATGGGGTCATGTGGAACAATGCTTGCATCTTCCACTGTGATGCACACAAGCGGGGCACACACACTATTGCACCACTCACATATCTCTGCGGTGACTGGGACCTGCCTCCATGCTCTGCGCAGCACACCTGCGATTACGGATTGTACACGGACCGTACCTTCCAGGCACATACCTGGACCGGAACACCCACAGATGAGGGGTTCACACATCACACAGTGTTTTGCACACATCCTGGATAGTTGCTTAACACAATGCATCATAGGTGCTCCATGTGCAGATAACCGTGTTTGTGACCGCTATACACATTGTAACACGCGACAGAGTCGACAGTGTACACCACAGGTTACATACCGTCTGTGTTGTTATAGTGTACATTGGGCCTCAGACAGCTACCACTGCTGTGTGCTGACAGTAACCCACACTTCCCTGGGATAGACACCCATGTACCTACACATGCTTGAGTCATGCACTCCGCTCAGCTGGATGAAACAATACACAGCACATACCATACCTACACTACCCTTAGCATGAACACTACCTCCATGTGACTGGTGTGACACACCTGGGTTATCCCCTCTTTGGTGGATTCAACACATATGCTACACGGCCTTGCTAGCCACACCCTGGAAACACACCCATCACAGCATGCACGGAACATGTGTACTACAACAACTACTACGGACGTCTGCTGACAGCAGTTGTTAACATCATGACACCCAAGCAGATGGACACTGCACATACATATGCTGACACATACCACAGTGCGCTGCAGTAGCATGTACACAATTGCAGGAATCATGCTATTCCACACAGAGACATGGCGGTACTGACCAGTTCACAGACGCCACTGTGGTGGTCATGTTCCATGCACATATGATGTACAACCACATGTACAGGCTGTTGCACAGTGGTGTACATTCACATGTGTGGGGTGCATCACTTTTCAGCCATGGTGGGTCCCCCGAGGTCCATCATCACATACTCCAAGGCTAGCTACCTAAACATGACTGCCGCACATTGCGGTGTGGGGCCTCAGGCATTGTGGTGGTATGTCAGTATTCTTTGGCAACATCCACATCTGATGTCACATACAATAGTCACCCAAGCATTGCAGACCGAGCTAATGTTGGCAACGTGCCAGGCGATGGCGTACTTACCGACAATACACCCTCTCACTCACTACAGGGTCGCAATCCATACATGGCCATCGTAGTGTCCCTGTGGTCACATACACAGTACTGACATGCACACAATATGTCCTGGGACACTGGCCCAATGTCACCTTCCAATGTCCCTGGCTGTAATGTCCCACCAACCTGTTCGGTATATGTCTCCGCACCAGGCCACTATATTCACTGCTAGCCTTTTGTCGGACATTGTGGACCCTGACTGCCGCACAGCGGCATTTATCGCACTACACACGGGTGGCACTGCATTGCACGAGTGGGACTATAGTCATACACCCATGACTGGACCATTCTGCATGGCAATGGGGCACATCCTCAGGAACGTGATTCCCACACACATTGATGGCCTCCAGTCCTTTCCTAGCACCCGTGTTGGGCTTGTGTATGCCACAGCAAGGCACATACACATGCTGGCCACCTGTCATACAGTTGCATGGGCAGTTGAGGATGGTACGGAGGCCGACACATCATACGTTGTCCTCACATTGCCTTTCAGCAACATTCCACATTCTGGTATTGACAACATACACATCCACCTGCACATCATACCCTGTGTCTCAGGATGTTATGCTATGTGGCTCATGGACTGTACACACAGTGGTGCCAGCATACCATAGTACCTACTACATGTCAGGTACATATTGCATTACACAGTCCTCAGTCATAGGGCCACTCATGTTCACTATATGCTTACATACGGAACATGCTGTCACAGAGTACTGTCCATGCCTAGATTTCCCACACCTACATACCAAGCGCCATTATTGCTCCACCAGCTCATACCGATACCAACCATATGGGTGTCAGTGTGGCGGATACTTCATATGCGTATCATGGCATCAGGATGCATGACACATGGTGCATGCACATCACCTTTGCATAACAACATTCACCCACTGACTATCACATGGATAGTGGTCCCACATACATATCACATTGTACATGGTTGCAGTACACACATATGCCACACACAGTCCTGTGGTTACCGTATTCCACTGTGGCATGGATATCCTTCTGCAAGGCCACACCTATCTGTACTGTGTGTGATGCTGGTACATAGGTAGCCATTGTACCTGTGAACTACACACATCTACACACAGTCAAGGGTACAATAACACATTTATGGTGTACCTTCAACAACAGCTACAGCTTTACATGGCACAACATTGACATGCCACGATGTTTACTGGGCTCAGACAGTTTACATATGCGGCTGACATATGGACAACACATCTGTACACATCTGCATACCACATACTCAGGGGTGTCTTCTGCTCTGACACGGCCCATGTCCTCCACATTAGTGATGCATATTTATTTTATTTTTATTTTATTTTTATTTTACATTTGTTGACCGGGCTAGTCTAGCTGGATAGATGTCCATTTTCAGTAGAGGCCCGGGGAGAAAAGCTCCACACACAAAGGAAAAAAGCCCAATAGAACAAAGTAAACATCTTTGTAACAAATGACTAAGATAGAAGAATGTCCAAAAAGGACAGGTTACATAAAGACTACAGTAGGCAGAGAAAAATACAAATATATATATATATATATATATATATATATATATATATATATATATATATATATATATAAAACTATACTCCTCATACATGCCATCTGCGGTGGGCAGTGTGAACGGAATGCTCCTGGATATGTGCACACACCACACTGCATGGGCTGGGCTTCTGTGTTACTTCCACGAACACAACACACACCATGCTGTGGAACATAGGTCCTGTGTACATCCCGCAGGGACACACAGTAGCACTGTTCATGTGATACCTCCCTTGCTGTTTGAGTGACACGTAGTCCTGGTACCACCACAGCAGCGGTACTGTGTAGTGGTGCAGTTGACACCTGCCTCTGCTGTTCACAGGACACTACCATGGAGAGGTGACACTACTGTGTACACTGCCCATGTGCTTACACGTGGACCTGCCAGACTGCATTGTTGCCCACTGTGCACCTGTGCAGCTACTACAAGTCCTTTGGGCATGGTTACTTGGTGTCCCTTCCATTTAGACTAGCTATCATGCTACTACTCTGTCCCATACCTACAGGCCATATGTATCCTGTTATTGTACATTCAATAGGCGATACCTGTGTTATGTATGATATGCCTGTGATACTGTGTATGATATCTGTCATATCTACCTAGACAACTTTACATTACACATATTTCACATAGTATCCCCTAATGCAGGGCATACTTGCACGTCGGCCACACCTTACATATGACATCAACGGTATATGCTCATACACATGCGTGCTGTGACAGTATACATACATGTACTATCCCCTGCTATGGCGCTTCCTTGTTGGACATCCACTGCCAGCAACAGCGTGTGGTATGGCATTGTTCTCTTTAATGCCCTCCTGTGGCATCCCTTGTGGTGTCTCCGCTGTGTACATGATGTCCCACTGCTGTACACACGGTGTCTACAAGCGTTGGTATGCTCAGCAAGATATCACTACATAACTACCTTTCACCACTTTCTGCATTACGGACAAGTGTAATTAATTACAACCACCATTCACATACAGTACAGCTTATTAATACAGATCATGCATTACACAACCTTACATATCGTGTGTTCTACATACCTTGTTGGTGTGTCGTTCCGTGTATCGTGTATCGTTTTTCCGTTTCCTTTCGTTTTCGGTAGTACAATGCTGTTTCGGTATGAGCATACGGTTTGAATATCCTGAGAGTCATCCTTATATACGTCGATACCTGCAACATGTGGATTCATCCCACCAATTGCTGTTCCTCAGTGAGTAATTACGTGCATATCACCTGTGCATCTACTCCATTCGGAAATTACGTCGATACAGGGGTATAATTGGAGTCTCCACCTGGGCGTTGGCTATTTGCCCTACCTTCGTGGAGATGGTCTGTATTGTGTTATGTTATGTGTAACTGCAACTGCTATGCGTAGCGAAATGTATATTTTGAAGTCATGTCACCCGTGGATTGTGTGTGACAGGTGTAGTATTTGGTTCGACATGTGGGTGTACCTGTCCTGCCGACGAATGATAACGGGGTATTGCATTCAGAACTGTAACATGGCTGTTGTATTCCTTTATACAATGCATGCAAGTATGCATCCGCCTTTAATTGTGTCTCCCACGCGATATGTTGTGGTTATGCAGATGTCATTGACTGACTGTATGTTTGTGCTGCTATTACGGTTTGTATTCCTTTAATATCTACGGTGGGGGATATCGGTGGTTGTACGTGACGGATACGGGTTGTGGGCCTTGCATCTCTACATGGACAGTATAGTTGTCTGTGTGCTCCATCCCTACTTGGAGAGGTAACAGTTAATAGTCTTTTGTTATGGGAGTGTGGGTTGGGCTGTTGTTAATTGGTTCCGATATCGTCTGCACGTGGCCTTGCTGCATGTATACCCCCGTAACTTCTGTGGTATATCAGCAGCTATGTGTACGTGAGTAATTACGTGCATATCACCTGTGCATCTACTCCATTCAGTAATTACGCATCGATACTGGGGTATAATTGGATTCTCCGCCTGGGCGTTGGATATTTGCCCTACCTTCATGGAGATGGTCTGTATTGTCTTATGTTATGTGTAACTGCATCTGCTATGCATAGGGACAAGTATATTCTGCATTCAAGTCACCCGTGGATTGTGTGTGACAGGTGTAGTATTTGGTTCGACATGTGGGTGTACCTGTCCTGCCGACGAATGATAACGGAGTATTGCATTCCAAACTGTAACATGGCTATTGTTTGCATTTATACAACGCATGCAATTATGCATCCGCCTTTAATTGTGTCTCCCACGCGATATGTTGTGGTTATGCAGATGTCATTGACTGACTGTATGTTTGTGCTGCTATTACGGTTTGTATTCCTTTATTATCTACAGTGGGGGATATCGGTGGTTGTACGTCACGGATACGGTTTGTGGGCCTTGCATCTCTACATAACCAGTATAGTTGTCTGTGTGCTCCATCCCTACTTGGAGAGTTAACAGTTAATAGTCTTTTGTTATGGGATTGTAGGTTGGGCTGTTGTCATGTGGTGTCGGTATCGCCTGCAGGTGAGCTTGATGCATGTATACCTCCGTAACATCTGTGGTATATCAGCGGTTATGTGTACGTGACAACTATCCCTTGTCAGTCTGTCCCAGATATTTGCAGTCATTGTGGTCCTGTTGTTGGGATAGCCTGTTTGCCAGTGGTTGCCACATATTCAGATGGGAATTGATTGTTTGACACTTGTAGAACACACAGCGGTGTTTACGGGCCAACACGTGGCCACGGTCAGTACTGGGGTAGCACATACATATTTCCGCGATACATACCTATTGCTGTGTGGCTTTGCCAACGTATCATATTGCATGTAACATATCAGTGTCGTACATGCAGGCATGACTATTACATACGTCCTTTCCATTTCTTATGGGGAATATTCCTGTGCTACCATCTGGGACATATTCACTTTGTATCGTTCTATGTCACGACACACCTAGCCAGGGTGGGGCTGTCACTACTACTGTGGGACTAGTAGTGAACATATGCCTGAGGCTAGTTTACCGTATGCCTACACCTAATATTCTGCTCTGCCTCTAACTTGGCACCAACATACACATGTTGCAGACACACACACATTACACTCACACAGCGACGCACACGGCACCCTCAGCGCACACGTACACATACTACGGCACTCACGGGGACGGTTGCACACAGTACCTACGTGGACCGCAACACCGGCAGCGGTGTCTACCTCTCCCTTCATATCATCATACTATTACACGCGCATGTACTGTTACAGTACTGTGTTCTGGCAGTCTTTCAGCCTCAGGGTTATGCATATCGGTATGTTACACGTTCCATGGTTGGCGGTATCCTCTTATTTTGAACCTCCCGGATGTTCAGATTGTCGTTGCACTATGTATACTATGTACAGATATCGCGGGATACCTCTCAGTCACCTTATATCCCTCTAATTCCCTGTCTTATCTGTATTATATATATGTATATGTGTACATATTTATCTATATATATATATATATATATATATATATATATATATATATATATATATATATATATATATATATATATATATATATATATATATATATATATATATATATATATATATATATATATATATATATATATATATATATATATATATTTATATGTATACATCTTGCGGCGACCGTGGCAGGCACACAGCAACGCCATATGCTGTAGGACTCACGTACTGTTCAGGTGTTGGCGTCACATGTTCCACTGGCTGTTGGGTTTACAGTGTTTGGGGGCTGCCTATGTTGGAGTCACACATAAGGCCACCCATACATTACACTTTACAGGTGGTCATGTTTGTGTGCCGTCCATTTCACTGTGTGTGCAGGTGGGGAGGTGTCAGTCCATGGGGCCTACGCTGTCAGAGTATGTGCTATACGTTCCCTCTTTGCCAAGGCGTAGGCATATTGGGTATGCCTCCGTCTGCCTACTGGGGCTGGCACAGTGTGTTCCTGGTCCGGAACCCTCTGTGCCTGGACTGGCCTTGGCAATTGTGGTGGGCTTTGTGGCCCTTCACCATTATGTCCCTGCAGCAGCTGCTTCCGCAGGATCATATTATGTAGCATGGCACATACTATGAATATGTGGGCACATGTGCCTGGAGAGTACTGCAAGGCTCCACCAGATGTATCCAAGCACCGGAACCGTGATTTCAGCATCCCGAACACACGCTCTATGATTATTCTAGTTTGTGCGTGTGCCTCATTATGGCGTTCTTGCATGTGTGTGTGTGCATTTCTGATGGGAGTCATCATCCACGGCTCCAGTGCATAGCCAGCATCCCCCACGAGATGGCCTTGTGGGATGTCCCCCCTGACAAATACCTGGTACAGCTGTGAGGCATGCCAGATATGGGAGTCGTGGTAACTTCCAGGGCTGCCAGCACACACATCCATGATAATGCCCTGGGCATTGCACGACCTGGCAATTGATGGAGTGGAATCCCTTGCGGTTTATGTAGCGTCTACCCTGCTCACCAGGTGGTGACTTGATTTGTATGTGCGTACAGTCTATCGCACCCAGTACCTCACGGTATTGTGCCACATGGTGGAAGTGGCGCATATTGCTAGCCAACTCCTCCTGAGATCTGGGGAAGTATATATGCTCATTGGCATGTGGTAACATGGCATCCAGGAACTGGTGTAGTACCCTGGATGCTGATGCCTGTGAGATGCCCATTATATCTCCAGTTGGCCTTTGAAAGGTACCTGTGGCCAGTATTCGCAAGCTTACACATACCTTTGTGTCCACTGGGATGGGTTCCCCTCTGTTGTTTCTTGTTCTCAGGCGTGGCCGGCACAGCTCCACTATTTGCTGTAACATGTCCCTGTCCACCCTGTAATGCTCCACTATCTCCTGGTCATGTAGCCCCTGGTAGGTTACCCTTGGTCTGAACACTCTCCTCCTCCTCCGAGGCCTGCGGTGGTTGTCGGCATCCTCCTCCACAACACCGTCTGTCTCTAACACATGCTGATGGATCACAGCTACGGCAGCACCCAACATGTACATTTTAAAAGTTCCCCGTGTGTTTACACCTATGGTGCGGCATTTGGGAATACACGGCTGTGTGTTGTGTGCATTCACACTTTATACTATTGTGCTGTGCACACCGATGATGTCATAGGGTGTGTTTGTACGGCCGTATCTAAGGGTTATCTTCCGTGTTTTACCGATGGAACTACAACGGTGTTGCCTTTGGTGTTGCATTACTCTTGCCTGCCATGGATTACCTTTCGACCTTCCCTTACTATTTCTGCACGTTGCACCTACCATTTTCTGGCATGCATCCTGCAGAGCACTGTCATTTCTACTTTCATGGACATGGCATATCATGCGTTTTGTGTGCTACTGCCATTGTGCTGCCTGTCTGCTTTGCTCTGCTGTGTCAGGTCTTCTATCTTTGCAGTCTGCTACCTCCCCTACTTTCTTTGCATTCATATGCCTCCCCTATCCCGTTTTGCAGGTTTCTGCATGCAGAGTTGTCAGCTGCCGATTGGCCTTCGTGGGTTGATTAGTGTTGATTGCTCATTAGTACTCCAATTACACTTCTTCCGCATTTCCTTATATTCTTCACATCACCTTCCTGTTTCCGATATTGTTTGCGGGGCGTGCGTCACATGACTAGGTTCCGGGAACGTTGACATCCTCGTACACATGCACTTTTGCGCGCATTGTGTGCTCTCAGCTAAACTATTACCCCACACCCCGGTCCTGCAGCTTTGATTTGCGATGTACAGCCCAGGTTTGCTGTGCTCCAATGTGCTTACTGCTACGGTGGCACACCCCTCTGCAGATGTCATGTATTCCCTCTGAGCCACTCCTCGGTGTATTACCGCTGCGCCGTTTGGTACAACCTTACTCCGGCGGGGAATTTGCGATTCAGTATTATCTGCCTCATTTGCATGGCATTGACTACTAATTCATAGTTACCACGCCGAAGACTGCCGCGAGTCCTTGGCAACCCTTGCACCGTGGTTGTGGCGTTCCATGCATACCATGGTGTATTATGCTGTGGACCTGATGTCTATTACGATGCTGTTTTATAACATTGTTATATTATTTCATTATGTTGCACCTTCCGCACACATGTCCTGCGGTTCTGATGTGAGTTACTGTGGACATGCCATTTAAGTTGTTATTTACGTGTTGTGCATGTTTTCTTTTGCCATTGTCTGTGTATTTCGCCATTGGCATATGTTAACAGTGTGATACCTGGGTCTGACACTCTTCCATTACTCCGATGTTATGTTTGGGAAAATGTAAACCGTTTTTTTTTGGTTTACATTGCCGTGGGCTTATGCTATGCCTGCACCACTTCGTGAATCGCTATATGCCTTCATTTGCATGGTGACACACCGCACATGGGGTGTTTAGCATACCTACACCGGGGGCTGCGCAGATCTGGCGCACGCCGGTAGTGCACGTGGAATTGGATCGTACCTGAATCGCTCGGCGGCCATATTTGGCATTGTAACGCCTACGCTATGCGTGCACCTGGCACAAGGTTCATGAATCCCGGGGAATATTTCCATGAAGAGGGATATATTTTCAACTAAGATTAAGAGTGTCATGTGTGAAAATAGTTTCTAGAGTTCTGGGTGTAAATCTAGGCCTGGAGCTTTAGTACCATTTACATTTTTTTAATTTTTGTTTACTTTGTAAAATTTTTCTGTCTTTGCATAAATAATTAGTGTTATTTGTCAAATATATGCTAATATTGGTGTTATGCACACATCTTGAATGCTCATTTATATTGATTTGCTTCAATTCATTGAATCATCTAAATATCTGCATCACTAATGCACATTAACATTGACAAACATCAAAGTGCTTATGCAGGTGCTCTGAGGTTATTCCTTAGAGTACACACATTTTAAAACATTGTTTTTGAAGGGGGGCAAGCCCCCCTGCACTACTACATTCCCTGATTATTTTTCCCAGCTCTGAAATCGCACAGCCCTCGGGCAGGGCCTCTTCCCGAACTGGTATAACACGGACCACACAAAGTGAAAAACAGTTATTTGACAAGATCCCGTTATAGCTGGGGCTGGTACTTTCCCCTTGCCTCACTGTAGCACCATCTCATAGTTAGTAATTAGCAGGGATGATGGTCTCCAATCATAATCAGTTTGCTCTGTGTTTAAGACATGGATATCAAGAAATTCACCCAAGAGTAAAGCCAAGGATGTAAATCTTGACATCTTTGTTAAGAGTAGATAACAAAGGGGGTTATGTTTGAATAGACCCAATCATAATTTTTTGAAGTGCATGGAGTGTATACTGTTTCCATGTATTACAAAAGTTAGATAAAAATGTAGGAATACCAAGTGTTTTGCAGCTGTGAAAAGTATAATACAAGTACCACTGCATCATAGAGACAGGTCAACACAGAAAAGCAGCAGGATGCTAAAAGGCTTTAAAACAAGTCACAAAACAGTATATTTGGCTAAAAAGATAGGTTTCATGAAGTATTTAATGTTCTGACTGTCTTTGTGGTTCCTGCAACTGTTCTCTAATGATATTTGAGCAAGACTATTGCTTAACAGTGGAAAGGGATGCTTAACAAAAGCTTATTAAGCACCTTTCTGATGTCATATAGGTGCTTATGAAGACTGCCTTTGCTCCAGTTTTGGAACATCAGCATGTTGCTCAATGAATTTTATGAGACTTACCCTGAACAGTAAAGTTTACGCAAGAGTTTGAAACCAGACTAGGTAAATGTTACCACATCGAAAATCATACTTTAATCATGAACTGGAGTGGTGGAGTGATATTAGGCAAAAGTTATTTGAAAATAATTTAAATTTGCATTTTTAAACAAAACCTTTAATAAATTTTGCATTAAAAACTTTAAAATGTACTTTTGAAGTCAGCTGACCTGTTAGCACGTGTCTTTCTTTGAGTAGAAGACAGGCACTAATGGTACTGCACATACATGTGTTTTTATGCATTTGTGCAGTGATGGTATACAGTAGTGGAGAACACAGAATGCCTCTGAAAATGTACATTATGTAAGCCACCCTCATTGTGCTGTGATTTGCCTGAAATCTGGAAGTGGGAGGTGAAATTATTTATTTGTAATCATCTTTTTGGAGTGCAGTACCTGCCAATAAACATGCCTGTTAGTGAATTATTAGTCTGTTCATTTCTGGAAAGTTGAGAGCTGCTCATGGTCTAGTCATTTCTGGGGTGACATGTGACTGCAATGCTTGTTATCTGGGCATGTCTCGTGTATTTTATTGCATAAGGCCCTAACTCCAACTCCTGGTGTTTGATATTAACACCTATGCCATAACAGAGACCTACTGCTTCCTCCCCTGATATGTATGCAAACAAGCACCAGCATGGTAAGGACAGCCCCATGTCCATAATCCTGGCCATGCTGGTAATTAGTTGACTGGAACTATTGTTTCTTCTTCTCACATGGGAGAGCTGACGTCAACCACTCATAGCCACCATTTGTTACCTAGTTCTTCTCTCAGTCAAGCTGCTGTTCAAACCAGGGTCACAGAGATGGATTTATTTTTTCAATTGCCTCATTCTGATCATTAATGGAGTTTGAGTATGAATGATTTGGCCACTGGATAGCACTTCTCGGAGGGACAGAGCTGTGGTACTACTAGCAGGATGACATAATTAACTATAGCATTGTATTCTGCATAGCCACCAGCTGCATGACAGCTAGTTACTTAATGATATGCAGTTAGGAGAAGCACAAAGTCTACAAAGTAGATGGCTGGAGTAGGGAATTTCCACAGATAAATGCTGTAGTGACCTCAGAGATGATTACATTAAGTCCAGTGTGTGGGGGAAGGGGAGATAACCTTGCATGAAATGCTGGGTGTTTAACCCCTGCACAGAAAAGGAAATGTTATGTTAAAAGACAAGTGTGTGTGTGTGTGTGTGTGTGTGTGTGTGTGTGTGTGTGTGTGTGTGTGTGTGTGTGTGTGTGTGTGTGTGTGTGTGTGTGTGTGTGTGTGTGTGTGTGTGTGTGTGTGTGTGTGTGTGTGTGTGTGTTTGTGCGCGCGTGAGAGAAAGAAAAATTGTGGGAGGTTCTATAACATTCCTTTGAAAAACTTTATCATTGAAAAGATAAGCCCATTGAAAGGAAAGTCAAACAATTTGTTTTTATTTTTTATGATGAAAAACTGTTTTTGTTTGTATTATTTTTGTTCCTGAAGCCTACCGACTAGCCAGTCTGTCAATGCAGGATTGTGGGAAAAAAATTAGTACAACAGCTTGAAATTTATTTTTCTCTGTACCTTGATTTTTACTGACTATATCTGCTCACAGGCAAGTATTTGGCATGCACTTTGCTAACACAAGGTCTATTCCCACCTGTCTAGGTGATAACGCCTTCCCCCATACATTGGTGAATAGGTTTGTTTCTAGTTCCACTAGGAAGTGGATCATCTACCACAACCCAACACGTGCACAACTCTGCCTGAGACAGGAGATTGCACATGCACATCCTCAATATTACTCTGTTTACTTCATGTTTTCCAGTACCCAAGCACTAATCAGACATGCAGAAATCATGGCAGGCTGTGCACATTTTTAGCTGTATTGTGCAATACTTTGGAGATCTCTGAAACAGAAAACTCACAAAAATATCACTGCAAATGCAAACACTTTTTTTTTATAAATTCTGAAGTGTAATAACAGTACAGTGTTATTGTTTTCATTAAAGACAGTATAAAATAGACATAAGAGCCTGTTCATGAAATGTTTAGAGATTCATCAGTGAATAAATATGTAGAGTGCAGCACTTTCATAACTTTGTTTTTAACCTTGAAATAATATTTTGAGAATATGTAACACATGTATTTTGACATGATGCAACTAGAATGTGTAAATTGATGACATTAATAAAACCTTACAGAAATATTAATTTTAAAATGTAGCTGACTCAGCCTATTTTCATACAAGCCAGTTGAGTCCAGTAGCTATGATACCAAACGGTGTTGTCAAAAAGCACTAAAAGAATTTTGCACATATTAAAATGATTTATTAAAATGAATTAACGTCTCATCTCAATGAAATAAGTATTATGACCTACAAATGTGCTTCAAATGGAAAAAAATATGCCCTAAAAATTAACCACTTTTAAAATACAGCTTTCCTCATGCAGTATAATGCCAGTTAATAAGAATACTAAGAAAAGTGCCTTTTCTTACAGCATGTTCTATTCTTCCTAAAATTACCTTAATCCACAGGAATTATGCATGTGGTCTGTGTAAGTGCACCTTTTTTGCTGCTGTTTTTTGGCTTTGTTTGCAGGCTATTACCCCTTAAGGGGCTGCTCTACAGCTGGTTGAGTTGGACTCCCCCAAACATCAGTTGACTAAAGCAAAAGACACTGAGTAAGATAACGTCAATCACTGTTTTCATAGGAAACCATTCCTGGTGTAATTTTTAAGTGTTTGCCAGCAGTGATCCCTTTCTTTGGAGAGATCATTCCCTTTTTAGAGCTGGTGCAACCGTGGAGTTGTTATGTATAAGTCTGAGGTATACATGGGGGAGTCCGCCTACAAAAAATGTTTGAAGTTTACTTTGTTTTGCCCTTTTGTGTTTTGACCATTATTTTTCCATATTTCTGTTGCTTGTGATTCTGCCATTTGGAGAGCCATAGCTGAAGGAGGCAACGCAGCATAAACAAACAATTTCAAATTTTTCTAGTGAGCAGCTTTGTCCTGGTACAAGGTCACAGATTGTAATCAATAATGCAGAATGTTGAAAGGCATGTTTTGCAAGCAACAGTAAATTAAAATGTTTTTCTAGTCAATAAAACTCAGCAGTGATAGCATGTTGACATGTTGGAAGTGTGCCAGACCATTTGTGATGTGAATAGTACTTCAGAATCATGTTATGCAGACTAAGGGAAATATTACACAAATAAACAAAAACACATTTGTACTGGCAATAACCAGAAACTGCAGTAATTAAAGGGTGCAAATGAGACAAATCTTACTGTTTAAACCAGAAGCTACAGAACTAGATGTGGACAAAGCATGCAAGCATTGCAGTTTCAGATAACAGTTCTTTTCCATATTCCCTGTTAGACACAATGAAGAATGGTAACTTGGAGCCAAAAAAATACATTTAGCATTTGTAAACACCATATCTCACTAATTCATTCCACATGCATCTGAAAACCATGAGAAGAAACACTACAGCAATCAGATTTTCTTTTACACATGATTGCTTTAAACAATGCAGAAGCTAGTGTGTGTAGCATTGATATATATATATATGTAGAAACTGGGCAAAATTTTGGTATCAGTTATTTTTTCCTCTGACTTCAACCTGTTTGCACAGGCAATTATACAGAACACTTAAAACTATGAGTCATTAATCAAAGCACACACCTGCATGCTGACAGACCAATACGGTTTACAACTTATGGAAGATGAAATTATAGTGGGGTACCTGAGCCCTTGAACATTCTGTCTAATCTCTTCTCCCTATCTATCTATCTGTATATATATATATATATATATATATATATATATTTTTTTTTTTTTGGAAACTGGACACTTCATATCGTCAAGGCCATAAATTCAACTTTCTGAAAACTTGTATAAAACGAAACAACAAAAATCTATGTTTTTGCAAGGGAAAGCCTTTCCTGCACCCCCACATCCCCTGCAAATTATATATATATATACCTACTCTCAGATTGCACTACGGTGAAGAAAAGGGAAAATTCTCCAGTCGGCATGGTACCACAATCTCCATATAAATGCTTTGAGTTTTCAGAAAGTTGAACATATGGTCTTGACCATATGAAGATATATATATATTTGTGTTTATATATATATATATATATATATATATATATATATATATATATATATATATATATATATATATATATGTGTGTGTGTGTGTGTGTGTGAGTGTGTGCCTATTGGTTTACATAAAATGTTAAAAATCAAAATTCCTGACACCAAAATATGAAAAGACCAAAATGCTGAAGACTACAATAGCAAAACTCCTGGACTTGCCCTGTGCTAGACTGATGGTAATACTTGCTCCTAGGTCTGCACCGGTAGGGAGATTCAATGTTTCAAATTTTTTGACATTGTCTTTAGCTTTTTGGTCTTTCGATATTATGCTCTCAGGATTTCTCTTTTCTACATTATAAAACCTATATATATATATATATATATATATATATATATATATATATATATATATATATATATTTATATTCATACATTTATATTTATATATACATATTTACACACACACACACACACACACACACACACACACACACACACACACACACACACACACACACACACACACACACACACACACACTTCAAATTTATTCACAGACTAATTAGGTTTGCAACTTATGGAAGATGAAATTATAGTGGGGTACCTAAGCCCTCAAACATTCTGCCTAATCCCTTCTCCCTATCTGTCTATCTGTTCTGTTTTTAATATTCAAGTTCATTTACAAGGGAGAAAAACAAAAGCATACATTTATTTGGAAAACAAACAAAAAAAAAAGAACATGCTTTTATTTGGAAAACAAAAAAACAAATAAATGAAAAAAGCACTATTAACCATTAGTTTTTCTGACCTTCCTCATGAGTTTTAAGAAGATAAACAAAACCATGATCTCATTGGTAAAGCAGGCACACACTGAAAAATTAAATGAGATACAATCGTTTAAACAATATTTCAACTTTGTCGGAAATAACATTTCAGAATGGCTTCATTACCATGTAATGCTATCCAAGCAAACAGTCTTTCAACCCTGGTCCAAAATTCTTCAAGGGGTACTTAACGTATTATCACAACCAGATTTTCAACCTGGCATAATTCCTTATGTTTGGCTGAAAATATGCACGTTAACATTAAAAGGGGTGTATAAACTACTGTGTCACATCGTGTATAAGGCAGGAAGAGGAATAATAGTAAAATTTGGTATTCCAGGGTAAAAATACAAACACACACTGTAAAAATACTGAGAATGCAACTCACCAAGCAGAGCACATTCACCCCTCTCAAAACCATGAAAGAAAATGCAGATAATTGTGTAATACTAATAACTACCACCTTAAAACAAAAACATGATCACCCATTTGTTAACAAGGGATGGCCCAGGAGCAACGTCTGGTAACGTGACTTGCTTAAGATCACAAAGCAAACTAATAAGGGCTGAGATAAATCAAACCTTGTATCACATAAATGGCAGCTTACAGCCTTAATCCTCTGTGCCAGAACAGATAAAATTAAACAATCTGTATGAAACTAAAAATGAGACCATAGCAGCACTACTAAGCTTTCAAGACCAAAACAGTCTCAACTCCCTATTCATTCAAAAAAAAAAAAGAAAGTTCAAATGACGCACCGTTATAACTTTACTTCAGTTTTTGCTCCTACAATAAAATTTGTAAACCTTTTCCTTACAGCTTTACAAAAATGTAAAAGAACAAACAGGTCCTTCACAGGATTCCGAAACCACACGCATGTTTATTGCATTTCTCATTAAGTTAGATCGCGAAAGAATGCTGCCCAGGAAGAGAAATTGTGCCATTATTCCTCTTCCAAGATCAAAAACAATGTGACACAAAAGTACCTACGAGTTCACACACCCCTTTTCAGGTTAACATACATCGTTTCGGCAAAAACTTTGAAATTATGTCCGGTTAGGAATCTGGTTGCGATAATACGTAAGTACCCTTCAAGGTTTCAGGTATCTCCATTTAGCACCTTAATGATGTGGGCAGTCACAGTTTGCATGGCAAGGTATTTTCCACAATTACTGCAGTCATCATTCGATCTTCTATTGCAGGATAGCAGCTGCAAATTGTTAAAAAATTATTTTTCCACTTAAAGATGTTGGGAACTCCTCCAGTCAAAGAACAGTTACTATATCACATAGTCCCTTCCCCCTGCATAGATCCACCAGTGTTACCATCCATAGATGAAGTATTGGTGTGGGACAGCCCATCTATATTCAGGTGATATCATGTCAGACAGAGCACTATTTAAAATTGCAACCTGTAGTGACAATGTCCACCTGATATTTTTGGAATTGCAGCCTTTGTGGTGTATGTGCTTAAATAATAAAAATTATTTGTTAAAGAGATAGTACTTAGGGTTAATCGCACCTGTGTAATAGCCAAACCTTCCTGACCAGTTGCTGAATACTTCTGTTCAGCATATCAGGTGTTCCTCCCCTTCAGCGGCTTGTGGGAGTACTGCAACAAAGCCTTTATCAGAGGTATCTGTTAACACTGTGAATTGTTTGAACAAATCCAGGGCTAAAAGGATGGAAGCAGGACAAAACATACTCTTTACTTTCTTGAATGGATAGTCTGTCTCATCTGTCTCTGATGCTCTTTTGATATTTGGGCAGCCCTTCCCTTGATAAAAATTCATCAAGGGACGTGTTATGGTGGTGAAGTTTGAGATCGCTTCATGGTAATAGCCAGCCCCAAAAAGGCCTTGACTTGCCTATCAGAGGCAGGTAAGGGCCAATGCATTTTGTCTCTACTTAATTTCCTAGATCTTGATTACGGACACTGTTTCCCTTGTTTCTATTTTAGGACATGCTGTAGGGTTTTTAACTTCTTCAGAAAACATTACTAGAAAATCTAATTTTCTTTACAGGGCTTCAACACATTTATGAGATATATCAATTCCATTTTTTTCTTCTTGTTTGCTTTACTTTATAATCTATTTCATTTGCTCTTTGAATCACTTCAAAAGGCGTGTCACTTAACTTTTGTTTCTATAGGTCTAAATGACTTTAAAATCAGTGACTGGCTTGTCACATGTTCTTTGTCTCTCTCTCTCTCTCTCTCTCTCTCTCTCTCTCTCTCTCTCTCTCTAGTTGCTCTATAAAGGAAGTTGTTTTTCATTTCAAAACATGGATATGAATTAGAACTGTTTTGATTGGGGATTTTGTCTTTGCTCACTCTACTTTCTCTAGCTCTACACACAGTACTGTCTTCCCACTGGGCTTTTTAAACACTGATATGGCAAATTGTAGCTTCTTCCTAGTAGCCAAGATGTTTCTTTCTTTTTATAACATTTTTAGCTGAATCTATGTAACGAAAAATCTTAGTAAGTGTAGGCTTGAAGAAGCAAATGATGGACTTCCCAGAAACTTTCAGAAACCTTAGGGTAAAAGCAAAAGCATATGAGAACAAGAAGACACAGTTTATTATGCTTCCCCTATAACAGCTTCTGATCTATGACTGGTGGTTTGGTATTCCACATTTAATGAATTAATCTTGTATTTTTAACTTTATCCACTTACATAACTCGTTGTTTTGTGTTTAAATGTGGTGTGTTATTGTACTTTTCATTTTATTGGGGCTGGTAGAATTTTTTAATTGAAGTTTTAATTAAATCTAATTAGAATTTCTTAAATGGATTATTTAGTTAATTAATTATATTGGTCATGTGATTTGAAAGTATAAAAAACGTTCATGTAGTCTGTTCTTTGTTCTGATGAAGTCCAGTTACTACGACAAAAACACTTACCTTTTGAATAAAATTTGTGGTTCACGAATGAGACAGAAAAAAGACAATACAATCCATCCAAGTCATGTAGAAGCTTAAACCCAAATGGGATTATAGAGACAGGCACTTGAGATGCAATGACTGAAGCAGAGAGCAGCTGAGAGATTACAGGCAGCTGGTGGCAGAAAAGAAAGAAGCAACTCCAGCACAAGTGAGAGATAATCATCTGTCAGCAACAAGACATGAGTTATGCAGAGCAGGAAAGCTAATCCCAGGATGTCCATATGAGTACAATAAATTGGTACTTTTGCTCAGGGCTTTGAAAGGGTTTCTAATCAATATCAAGCTGATCAAGGACAGTGGTTGAAAGGTTTAAGCTTTTGCTCATAGGTAAAGCTATGCATACAGTTTCCAATCTTACTGACACTGGTTATTTAAATGATGATAAAGCTGAATAATGTTTACTTGCATGTTATAAATTGACTTCTAATGCCTGCAGAAAGAAATTAAGAGAGCTCAGAAAAAAGGCAGATGGCAATGTGAGTGATTATAGTGCAGAGGTCAGCACTTACTTCCATAGGGGAATGAGTGCATATGAGGTCACCACATTTGAAATGCGCACAAATCTTTTATTGAGGGAACAATTCCTTAGTACTTAGCCAATTCCTCAGTCTAGTTGGCAGACTGGGGGTGTTACACTGCTGAGGAGATGGAGAAGAAGGTGGACTTCTAGCTAGTAACAGGTTGTAGCTGTATAGGAATGGGAAACCCATGACTACACATCAGCTTAAGGGAGCCAAAGGGAACAGCCTAAGCCATCACAGCAGGTAAGCTTCCACCAGTGCAGGGGGAAGCCACAGATTCTAGTGCTTACCCAGGAGTGTGGTTAGACTTTCTAAGTGTAACTCAAAAGAGCTATGTACAATCACATTGTCCACTGAGGCAGGGTAGGGAACAATGGTGCCAGGAAGCAGCAAGCAGGATAAGCCCTATGACACTGGTGGGCTGTCTGTCAGCAACAGCTGTACCAAACTATCACAACAGTCTATATACTATCCTGTTGGAGAAGAAAGACACACTTACCAAGAGAGAAACAACCTCACAGATAACCACTTTTAAGAATACAGTGGCCAAAAAAAGAGTAATACTTGACTTGAAAGTCCACTTGAGTGAGAGCCTTGGGAAGGACACCTTTCCAAGTGCTATTGGACACAGTTATCTGGACAGGGAAGTGATCTATCTTTGAGGATATCACAGCAGATGACCTATTAAGTAATGAGTTGGAAATGCTGCACTTTGTGTGCATGCAGTTGCATGCAGCCAGGCATTGGAGTTAAGCATGTGGGAAGGCAGTCAGGGGGTGATCCAGATGGGGCCCATACCTTCAACCAGGGTTGATGATATGGACACCTCAGAGGGTTAAATGCTCAGTAGCAGCAGGCTAGGAACTGAGACACAGCGATTAAAGGATTACTTCAAGGGGAGAAGTGGGTAGCAGTGGTAAGCCTGCATTTAAGGTAATACTGGCAAAAGGAACCAGATTGTCTTTGGAAGAGAAGCTGCAGGGGGTCACCAGGAAGGAGATGAAAAAGGATTAGCTCTCAGACCATACCTTGCATGACTTGCAAGACATAGTCAAGGATGGCTCTGATCTTAAAAGAGTCCGTATACTGGGAGAAAATGTTGTAGCTTAGAGAAAGAAATCCCCCAAATGATGTTTAGAGGGAGAAGCAATACAGTAGTTGGTAGAACCTAGGGCCTACCAACAAGTGCTTCTGGCCATAGCTCACCATAATCCTTTTGCAGGTTATATGGGTAAAAAAACATACTAAGAAATTACTTATCCTGCAAGACTTGTGAACTGTGTCAAACGTTTGGCAATGCAGAAGATGCATCCAAAGCTGCTTTGATACCTTTGCTGTTATTGAGGAGGAGAAGAAGGTAGCTTTGGATATTGATGAACATTTTAGTACCCCGAGCTCCAGAGGTAAGAAGTAAATTCAGTTGGTAGTGGTTATTTCTACCAGATACCCAGAGACAGTGGCTTTGTATTCAATTGAAGCAGAGAAGGTGGCAAACACTCTGCCAGGCATTTTCATCAGGGCATGTTTTCCTTCTACAGTACTTACAGATAGATGTGCCAGCTTCATGTCAGACCTGTCTGTTTCGGGAAGTGCTGTGAGGTAAAGTATTGAAAGACTACCTCCTGTCACATACAGGCCAGTGGTTTGGAAAATAAATTTAATTAGATACCAATGACCATATTAAGAGTATTTTCAGACAATTTCAAACAGAAGTCAAGCAGGTACCTGCCCACTTTCTCTTAGCATACAGAGAGGTACCCGATTAATCCATGGGATGTTTACCATTTGTGCTGTTTTATGGCCTCAGGGTGGGGGGGCTTAGTTTAATTTGTGGCTGTCATTCCCACAAGGAATCTGTTGTGGCATAAGGCCTAAGCTTCAGGGTTAATGTTTTGGAGCTCATGTGGCTATCCCAGGGACTTCTGGCCCAACCAAAACAGCAACAATATCTCTGATATGACAGGACATCCATAGTCAAAGAGTATTTTGCTTGGCAGCGGGAGATGATGCTTAGTCATGTTAGCTATGCAATACCTTGTATGGGTTCTTCCCATAATGCCGATGTGAAAAATAATAGGATGCTGTTTTCTACTTCCATTCCTTCTTCCTATGCATCACAGAATATACCAGCTTTTCTTGCTGTTCAGCCCCACTTTTTCTTTAACTTCAGGTCTTATCATATGATTACCCTATATGTCCTTTTCCTCATCTGTTTCTCCCTTGTTGTTTACTAATTTTCAAGGCTTTTGATTTCTTGTTACATTATTTTGCACTTATTTGCGTTTAGCTGAAGTTCCAATATTTTATGACATTCTTTCCCCTTCATCATCCTTTCACTATTTTCTTGTTCAAAAATCCTTGTGAAGAAGTTTGTGTTTTAAGCAAATGTACAGAAATGCAAAAGTCACTTTCCAGTCTTCCAGTGATGTACAAACGTCCTCTTGAATTACTATAGAACACCAAGTAAAACCCCTACTCCATTTTATAATTGCTATGACACCTTTAATATCTATCTCAGGTACCACCAGTTTATATGGATAGGAGCATGGATTAAGGTATCAGAGAAAAGAGTCTGCTGTTGTGACCTTATGCTTTACGGGGTCTTGTGCTCTGTTGATTTCAAAATATTCTAAAGTCTTTATTTTCTCAACTTAGTGTTTTTATACAGTCATGGTTAACTTGAGGGTCAGTAGGTTACAACCTTTCCAACTTGCAAAGAGAATTATATCATCCCTCTTCTAATGTTCAGAGGTTTTTATTCTAATTGTATTGATTTCCTTGCATATAGTTAGTGATATTACCAATTCTCTTCTTACTTACCTATGAATTTTATGGTGGCGTTCATCTAGGCTCATTGCTTTAGGCACTATTCATTTCAGAATAGTTTTAGAACCCTTACATCTTAGAATGGTGCCCATTTCAGAATAGTTTTAGAACCCTTACATCTGAGAGCGGTGCAGGGATCGGCTCCTTAATCTTAATTCTTTGGGTTGGAGAACTTGGAGCTAGTAAATCTCCCTCTTCTTCCATCTTGAGCACTAAACAGAAGTAATCATTTAGTAGCTTTCTTTTCACCATCCTCTTCTAACAGCTACTCATCTTATTTCATTTGTCTTTATTATCCTCTGCTTTTCAATGTTTTTCTTCCCATATGTATTTGTAAAGTGTTTAGTCTGTCTTTTTGACTGAAATAGTTTTTTTCTTTCACCCTTTGCTTTTCTAAATGTCTTCCCTGCTACTAGATAGATGTATATTTTTGTAACATTTACAGATTTTAAATGTATACTGTGCATCACAATCTGCAAATGTGCACACATGATGTGCGTGCACACACACACACATACACACACACACACACACACACACACACACACACACACACACACACACACACACACACACACACACACACTCACACACACACACACACACACACACACACACATACACACACACACACACACACACACACACACACACACACACACACACACACACACACACACACACACACACACACACACACACACACACACACACACACACACACACACACACACACACACACACACACACACACACACACACACACACACACACACACACACACACACACACACACACACACACACACACACACACACACACACACACACACACACACACACACACACACACACTCACACACACACACACACACACACACACACACACACACACACACACACACACACACACACACACTCACACACACACACACACACACACACATACACACACACACACACACACACACACACACACACACACACACACACACACACACACACACACACACACACACACACACACATAATCTACAAAGTACAAGTGATGAAATACCCATCTGGTGGGATGTGTCTATGATTTACAAATTGGTAGCAAACATTTAATGGAATATGAAAGTTATCAAGTTAATCACACATCATTTAGACTTATAGAGTGCATGTCCCAATACTAGAAGTGTGTGTGTGTGTGGGGGGGGGGGGCTACCGACCACAGATCCCCACAATAGAAGATTTAAGAAGAAGTAAGAATATGTATTGCTTTTGTCAATATTGAAGCTGGGAAGGTGTGAAAGGCAAAGCTCCTACATGGTGCAAGGAAGAAGGTTGAGTACCAAGTGATGGTGGGGGTTCTGAGAGACTGTATGGCAATGTCTTCCACTAAAAAATGTGAACAATTGTTGAATTCTTTGGTGTGTTTACCTTTTTGTGATATACATCTTGGAACAGTCTACTTCCAGTATTGACAGATATACCTCACAACTGTTAATGACAGATATTATTACTCCTATATTTCAATTACTTGAGATTTGATGAGTTACTTATTTTATTAGGTTTACTTTCCAGCAGTTTACATATTGCTTCCACTGTCAACAAGATTTTCTTTTTTTTCATTCCAACGATGTATATTTATTGTGGTAACTTAGAGTCATCAGAGACACCAGTCTTAGGAAATATCATTATTATTTAAAATAACTTTAAAAAATGCAGGGTCTCCTGAAACAAAAGTATTAGGGCTAACAACAAGTTCACAGCCAATACCCTCAAAACAGCTCCAAACTGCTAGTTGCAGTCTCTTTTAGTAAGTCTCTCTTTCTCTCAGTAATTTAGGGCACAGAAGAAAGTCTAGCATCCTTGTGGTGTCTTCTTCCATTTCACTCTTCTGAGTATCTTCCTGAACACTGATCTGGATATCAACCCATATCCCTGCTTACAAGGCAAACAAAGCTCTCGGGGGGGGGGGGTCTTCTCCACTCCAGTTATACAGCTTAAGGCAAATTATTTCCCTGCATCATAACCCAGAGTTATGCAGATCCATAGGTTTCAACTTCTTTGCACAAGAATCAGAGATGAAGACAAAAGTAATGGAGGGAAAAAGGCCCAAAATAAGGGAAATTTTTAAATATTACTCTAATTCACTTTAACAGTTAGCAGAACAACAGGTTTTGCATACATAGTAAGAAGTATCAATATACCTGGCATCTCTTACTGATTTGAATTCACAGGGATTTACCAAAAAGAAAAAAAATATATTTTTTACAAGAGACACAGCAAAACTATGAGGCAAAATCAGGGCTGATCTGTGAAGTCAGGAACAGTTGAGAAGATGAGTGACAGATCTGGTTTTGTGTCAGAAAAATGAAATCATTTGCACAGTAAGACTTTTTATAATTTGGTATAAAGTAAACATACTTGAACTACGATGATGGTTATCATCACCAGCACTTTGCATTTTCAGTGCAAAAGACACCATTCTTTAACTCTGCTTATTTTTGTTACTCATTTGAACATTAAACATTCCATGCATGTATTGTATTTCCCCTTGCCCCTTGTGGTCCAGGTTAAGGAATCTTAATAAAAATAGTTCACTCAGCTGGTGAACAAATTAATAAATTAAAAATTTATGTCAATACATTCTGTGCTGAAACTCATTCCTTAAGGTTCGCTTACTTTCCCTTATTTTAATGGCCCTCTAAATAAGAAATACAATTGTACATTTTCACTGAAAAGTTTATGTTATAATCAGAGTCACAAGACTGACTATGACCCACATGATCTGAGATCAACTAATGGCTCGGGCAGTGGAAGAGCGGGCAGGGGGTGGTAAGAGTGAGTGGCTTATGCTGACTTGTTCATCCTGGGGTGAGGATGACAGTGGGTCTAACCAGCTGATTGCTACTGTGCAAGTGAAGGCCTGCACATTCACAGTGGCTATATACCAGGAGAATGTGAGCTTAGTAATCCCCAGCTAATGTTGATAGTTTTCTGGATGTGTGTGTGTTTGCAGACATATACATGGCATTGTGAGTGCAGGGTACCTTCAGCCATCAGGAGCAAGTTTAAGGCCATTCAAGGTAAAACTGCAATGGCTGCATGCATGAAGGCTTATGCAACTTGCTGTCAACTATCAGGTGAATAAAAAACAGTCAACAAGAGAATCTTGGTAGACATCAGGTAGTGGGGAGAAACAAAATCAAAGAGTCTGACGATCTTAGATAATTGTGTAGAAGGAACATACCTAGGCTGGTACTGATACTTGTAAAGATGAATGTAACTGCCTGAGGCCACTTTGAGAATTATGTATAAACTTCACACTAAAACTGAGTGCTGAACTGAAAGACTGGAGTCTGGTGCATGTTATCTCAAAGCCCCATCACACCACAGGGATCCATCTGAAATTATTATGTCCTGCAGTCAAACATTTTTAGCTGCAGTCTTGTAGTCAACAACAAACAGGCTGAGAAAATAAAACCTTTTAAAACATCACCATTATTTCATCTCATTCCTTTTGACATTAACAAGGCAATGGAGGATCAAAGAATACTGATTTAAAGCTATGTCAGCTGACGACAGAGATGTAGAGACCAGCTGGTTTTAATTTGGTAGTGTACATGGCACACAGATGGAAATTTCAATAAAGACTTCTTCTTTGATTTGCCTTCTCTCTGTCTCTTTTCTCTTCTTAGGAATAAAACTGAATCTATACCAGTTGCGTTAATTTTTGTTTTCAATTCAGCGATGTCTTTTTTATTACATCTGTCTGTGAAGCACATTTGCTTTACCTCTGTACAGAGATTTTACATGACATGCCAAGTATTTGCCTGTTCTGGGCTATAAATATGTACTCGTATATTTACATTGTTTTCTTTTTCAGAACACACAAGCATGTTTTGCGTTGTGTTTCTGCTCCCTGTACCCACCTCTCTGACCACCAACGCTCCACAGTGGAATTTCCTGTTGTACTGCTATGGAGAAGTAAACACATGAGGTACAGTATCGGTGCATTTCTGTTTACTGTTCAACAGCTACATTGTTCCTGCCAGGTACGGGGCATAAATGGAGCTTACACCATATCTATTGTCTTCTGCGTATTTATTAAACCTCTTAATATGACATTATCACATGCAGGGAAGCACTGTGCTGTTTTGCAAACTTCGCCCTCCCTTCTGATTTGATTTTTCTCCCCTTCACTATTGATGAAGTTCATGTGCTGATCTGTTTTTGGGAGCCGAGTAGTTTTTCTCATTTAGTTGTTACATGTTGTTGGCTGCCTCTTTTATCAAAGCTCTTACTTATTATGTACCAAAGTCATTGAATAGTGGGGATAAGGACTGATAAGAGATTTAAGAGTTAGTATATCTAAAGATGTTTGATAGAAGTGCAGCATCTTTTTTCCCAACAAAAATTCTGTTTTTGTTATTTTAGAGTCAGTGTGATGTTTGGCATTTCAGTGGTTTGGCTTTCTTACAATTAATTTTGTTAATAGCTTCAAGAATAGTGTGCTATGTACTACTGCATTTACCACTCTGCTCTATTACACAGATTTCCTATATGTCTGTCTTTTACTAGCTGCACAATCGAGTCAAAAATACTGCAATGTATTGTCCATATAAATGAAAGAAGTCTATGTGACTTTCTTTCCTTTTTTTCTCCAAAATCCTGCAACAGAAAACCATGATGATTGATTGGCTGCAGTAAATATATGTATGTATTTAACTTATGTAGTTTACCATCACATGACTGAAATGCATCCGTGCGAGTGGCACTTGTTCGAAAGGATAGTTTCAAAGATTTGAATTGTCGAAATTTGTTTTGCTGTAACTACAGTGTTGGAGCACTCTTCCTGTACTATATCCCGGACGGCAAATGGGTTTTCACACTCAACTCCTGGAAATGTCGAATGTTGAAAAACAATTTTACCATGTTTGACATTTGGGAGGAAACGTGTTTTAAATTCCGACATTTAATTTCATCGTTGTGACCATTCCCACAGATGCATTTCAGTCATGTGATGGTAAACCAATTTATATATTTATTTATTTATTTGACATTTGTTATAGGGGAACCGCAGCCACAGACTCAAAAAACATGTTTATTTCATCATGTTTAGATGTTTCCAATATTTTAACAGCACGGTGGGACTCTTTACAGGTTTTTAAATATTTTTATATGTAATTTCAGACTCTGGCCACATGGGGTCTAGCATTTTGATGAGAACTGAACCAGGTGGCCCGTTTTCAGTGGAGACCTGAGGAGAAAATCTCCAAATATATAAACTATAACACTACTTGAAAATATATACAGGGATAGGTAAATCACTAGACAAACAATAACACTGCTTAAAAATATAAACAGACATGGATACAAGTAAAACAAATATTGATACAGTTATGCAACACAGGAGACTTAATATCTGTCAAACCATACTATGACTTATTAAAAAGAGCATAAGAAGTGTGTACCATATAAAAAGACAAACCATAGAACCCATTCTTCTAAAGAAGCTTAGGACTAGGTTCGGTGGGGGGTGGTTACAGACACATGCCCTGAGGTGGATTAGGTATTGTTTGAGTGACTTCTTAAATTTATAGGTCTGGAGTATGCTTCTTAAGGTCAAGGGAAGCTTGTTCCATAGGATGGCAGGAGAGTAGCTGTATAAGTTGTGTCCTACAGATTTGTTAGGTTTATAAATTTGCAGTAGGCATTGATCAGAGCTCCTAAGAAGTCTGGAAGGGGTATGCAGTGAGACTAGTGAGGAGATACTTGGACAGGAGGAGAGTTTATTGATAATGGAGTGAATAATAAGGAGTTGGGTAAGTTTGAGGTGGTTTTGAAACTCAAGCAAGTTAGGTGGCTTGAGGGCCAGACAGTGATGAGTTTTGGCAAGCAAATCAGCAGCAAATCTGGCCACTTTGTTATAGGTGGATTCAAGTTGGAAAGCAGAGTAGTCTGGATGTTAATAAAGATTTGTGAGCTATAGAATAGATTTGGAAGGAGGTAGGCATTGGCTAGTGTTATTCTAGATTCAGAGGTGAGGAATTGTTTGTTTCTGTAAAGGAGGCCAAGCTTTTGATGGGTTTTGTTAATGCAGTGGCGAATGTGAAGGTCAAATTTCAGCTGGTTATCTATGATTACTCCAAGGAGCTTAATTTGGTTTTCAGGATATATATATTTATATACATATGTATGTCTATGTGTGTGAGTGTGTGTGTGTGTGTATCTCTCTCTCTCTCTCTATATATATATATATATATATATATATATATATATATATATATATGTATACACACATATGTATATATGCATTTTATTTTGTTTATTTATTTTTGATTTTACATTTGTTTACTGGGAAAGTCCGACTGGGATGAGACCTGTTTTCAGCAGAGGTCGGGGAGAAAAAAGCTCCACATGTAGAGAAAATATACAAAAATACATAAGAAGGACACAAGGTATATAGTACATTAGAAATAACATACTTTGCTGTTACAGCTGACAATTTGTGTTGAAAAATCATCTGTTATCAGAGCGTAGACATAGCAGTTTTTCAAAGTAAACTGAAAGAAGGGTTTGTAGGGAGATTTGGATAGAAAAGACAGAGTTAGAGTATATATGAGCTTGAGGGAGAGCTTAGATCTGGAGGTGGTTAGGGAAGGAGGAATAAACATGGCAGGACGTTTGTTGCTGATTAGCCTGGAGTAGTAGAGGAACAGAGCCAGGTGCCATTAAGATAATTTTTAAGAGCCCTTTTGAATTGGTTGGAATTTGTGTTGGTTCTGATGCTGTGAGGTAGAGAATTCCAGTTTTGTGCTACATGGTAAGAAAATAGGGATTCACCTGCTGTATTGGTGGGTTTGGAGACTTGTAGTAGTGATTTATTTGTTGTGCGAAGACTTCGCTTTGTAGTATGGGGCTGGAGAATGTTTAACATGGCGGGGTTTTTTTGAATTAAATAGGTAGATATAAGGGTCGTAAATAAATACTAGGCTGTCAGTTTGCAGACTATTACAAGTCTAGCCAATGAACAGTGGTCAGAATCAAACCCCATACTTTGCATCTGTCATGTAAAGGCCTTCGCCGTTATGCCAAGTATCTCATGTAAGATACATCAACCAGAAGCAATTATGACATCAGCAAAGTCTGACCAATGTACCTGTACAACTGTCATGAAACAAGCCCTTTGGGAAGTGCTGAACCCACAATCCTCGCTACTTCCACTGTGCAAATCACTGAATTTACAGTGTATGCTAAAGCTAGATAGCTATAGTATTTACCCTTGCCTACATTAACTTTTTCCCCAGTTCATGATCAGATGGGATGCACAGGTTGCTAACAATCTGATTGGTTAGCTTTCCTTATCCAATTGATAAATAAATATTATAGCTATATGTCTGTATATATAGATAGATATACATGCATCAGCAGTTAATATTGTTGAACATTCATTTTGTCAGCAATGTTAATTGCAGGGTTTTTTTTACAAATGTTCACTTTATCAGACATCAGGCAACTTGAAGGTCCTTGTAGCTGAAAAAGGTAAAGTGGTGTGTGTGTGTGTGTGTGTGTGTGTGTGTGTGTGTGTGTGTGTGTGTGTGTGTGTGTGTGGATGCGAAGTATGGGAGTATGAGTGTGTGTTTATGGTTAGGGTTAGAGATGGAGTTAGTTAAGGGTATAGTTTTAGGGATGAGTTTGTAGGTCAAAGACTGTGTGTGTGTATATGTGTGTGACTGTGTACACAAGTGTTTGCTATTTATTGTTAGATCTGGGGTTACATTAGGGGATAGTTTTAGTATGTGCACGTGTGTGTGTGTGTGTGTGTGTGTGTGTGTGTGTGTGTGTGTGTGTGTGTGTGTGTGTGTGTGTGCGTGTTTTGTAAGTGTTGTGTGTGAGTATATGTGTGTGTTTGTGTTTTTTGTGTCCATGTGTCTTCTTTAGTGGTACAATAGTGGTACTTTCAGGGAAAAGATTTTTCTTAGGGTAATGTGCAGGGTTGGAGCTGAGGCAGGGACAGGCAGAAGGTTAGGGTTAGCAAAGCAGACCAAGGTTATGAAGTTAGGTTTCCTTTCCAGAGAAAAAATATCAATAAAACATTTGTAAAACTCAGTATTCTTTGCATAATCTGACTTCTCAACCTGACGTAAAAATATTTTGCATAACTGAGAGACATTGCAGCTGCCATTGGTAATATGAATCAAATTCCATAAAATTATAAGTCAGAATCACATCTAATGTTTTCATAAGCAGTCTCACATTATTGCAAGAAAAACAGTTCACATATAGTAGTTCTCCATGCACAGTTATTCACCCAGCCTCATTAAAGTTGCATTAAGTATCCCCACTATATGGACTTTACATTGTCTGAATGGGGACACCATAGACGTTTCACAAGTTTGCTTCACAAATCCTCTACCACTTCTTCAACAGGAGCATACTTATGTGGTATTCAAAGACATCAGAGGAGAGAAACTCTACTAGGTTGTTATGTCTTTCGGCTTTTCCTGGTTCGGGGTTGTCACAGTGGATCACCGATCTGCTAATGATTGGCAGTGGATTTTTCCAGTGTCGAGTTGCCACCCCAGCTCCCAACCTTCAAAGAAGGCACGCCTACTCATGCATGCACCTACCTGCATGTCTTTGCAGATTCCACACAGAAGGCTCTCCAGCCAAGAATCAAACCGGAAAACCTCTTGCTGTGAGGTGACAACACTAACCGCTGCACCACCGTAGCCATCCAGAAACTCTACTATGTGGTAATTCTATAACATAGTCAGTTTCCCTGATGTTCTAGGGCCATTGGCTGAACCCACAAATTCTGTCAAGGCCCACCTACTCCACATGATATCTGGTATGACAACTGGATGGGCTTCCACTCCATTAAGTGCCAGGTGGTGTACAATGCACACCTGGGTATTATCTACAATGTTTCCATGCCAGCTCCATGTAGTTCCCATGATTTCCACATCAAGTAAACTTGCAACCTAAGCCAGCAGATTGTACATGGTGATTTTCCAGAGTCTTTAATAAGTAGGTGCACCCATGTCTCATCCATCCCCAGGCTGATAAAGCACACTCATAAGTATCCAGGTTGCAGTATACCATAATACTCTACACCACTGTGTGCTACAGGTGATTGTGGATATGCCTTGTAACCATAGATCATGACACCTATCACAGCTCTCAGACCTTGTCAGAGATGGCATGCAACACCACACTGTCACAGACTTGTAACATTGTTAAGCATGTCTGCTTCCATTGCCTAGATATCGCTTGTGGTGCACTGCAGTACATTCCAGAGACCAAGATATTTATCTTATCTTCCATGATGCACAGCATTGTTTCACATAAATAACTACAGCACTGCTACACCACTGCAGTGCTAGAGAGACCAGATCATGCAGCAAAGGAAGAGGTGGGTGAGGAGTTGTTGGTGGAACTACCTGTACAGTACCCACATGAAAGGAAAAGATGGGCGAAATACACTGCTGCAATGGAAAAAAGTAGTGTCTGAGCCATAACTATGAGCCATGAAAGAGACAACAGAGAATACAAATGATGCATGCAGTAGTATACCCAGTCTGTACTATACACTGCATTGTCTGGCCATGCCTTTGCATCAGTCATTATGTAACCCACACAAGCTTCATAGGACTGGGCAGGGCTTTTGTTGTTGTTTGCATATATGTGATGGACCACAGTGGCAGTGAACAGCAATACTAGCATAGGTGGAAGGGTGCACAAGGTACGGTAGGTGGATATGGCTGACAGGCACGTGTCTGGATACTTGAAGGGAGTCAGGTAACATATTGTCTAGGGACATGGCTTAGCTTCCAGATAGGCAATGCTAGCTAGATGGTATGGATGGCAACTCAGGATGATGAAACATCTCCTGTCATTAGATGGTGTCATTTCTCATAAGCATATACGTGATACCTGTTGCACCCTACAGTGGGAAAGTGGTATACTGTGGACAGCTATATCTATGTGGATGACCCTGTTACAGCACTGTATACAGGGCATCACCAGATGTCATGGGTATTGTGGAACTGCATGATGCAAACTGTTTGGCCCTGTGGTATGTACCCATAGTGGAGCCTGACCAGACCCGGCCACAACTATGAGTACCCATGCAAAGGGATGTAGATATCCATGGACAATGCAGGCCATGACTTAGTGTAGGACACCTGTGGAGGCCTGACCTGTGATTGTACACCATACAGGTTGCCGTTGGCTGATCCATGGTGAGCAATGGCCCAGTAACTCATGATGGTCACAGTGGATGTACAATAGTTCTATTTACCCTCTCTATTACTAGGAAGAGTATTTTTCACAATGGAAAGGAATCTTGGTATACTCATTAGTTCCCTCTCAGCTGCAAAATAATGAACTGCATATCTACCTTTTTCCAGGTGTAGCTAGAAGTAAGAGAATCAAGGTCTTTTACAAGACCTTGTGTTTGTTTTAGATTCATATGAGGCAAACTGCCCTTGCGAGCCATTTTAAGCCTAGCCAATTATCTCTTGTGAGACTCAAACCCTGCACCTTGTGTTTGTAAGGCAAATACCTTAACCATTAGGTCACCCTCCCAACCCTGTAAGTCCTGCTGCTTGGAAATGGCAAGACAAAGATCCTACTTGTTATAGCTTGTTGAATTCAATTAGCTAGACTATGCTTGGTGCCCACAATGATACCAAACATATAAAGCATTGTAATGAACTCACTTGATAGACTGCTTGCCCGGTGAGCAGCTAGTTTGTAGCCATGCTATTGGTTCCCACTCTCTTTACTTAAAGCAAAATTGTGTCTTCATTCACGTGTCAAAGAGTTCATCTGTATAAGTGCCCAGTAGTGTAGCTAATCAAGCCACCTCTTACCAGGAACCCACCAACTTCATTTACTTTTGCTTGATGACATGGTATTAAGCCTGCGAAGATTGTCCTATAACAGGTCAGAACCTAGGTCATTGATTATTTTGCAAAGACTTTGCTCTGGAATATCCCCGATCAGCTTGGCTACACTAACCCCATTCTCAACCCCTTATCATTAAATTCATAGTTTTAAAGACAAACTCCACATCATACCTGTTACTATATCAACAACCACAATCCACTGCTTTAAATTCCATCTCAGCAATAATCCATTACTTGCTCTTTTTCACTTCACATCATCAACCAATCACCGACCGGTGCAGTCCCTTTATATTCCCACGTCAGCAACTATTTTGCCTGTTAGCCTCCCCCT
The DNA here is from genome assembly GCF_019279795.1 of Protopterus annectens. Classification (NCBI taxonomy): domain Eukaryota; kingdom Metazoa; phylum Chordata; order Ceratodontiformes; family Protopteridae; genus Protopterus; species Protopterus annectens. The sequence continues at coordinate 1,261,407,203 of NC_056728.1, forward strand.
AACTTTTACAACCTCTTCTTGCACAATCATCACACCCTCCCCAGCTATATAGCCTAGTCCTGCATAAATTAAAAACCAGTGGGCACATTTTTCCACTTACAGTTTAGAATACATTTCTTTCCTCCGAGCTTTTACCAATACAACCCTTAGCACTTACCTAGCTATAACTTCTGCTATTATATAAGCCTAATAAATGTTCTATACATTTCCCTCATACCACACCCTTTCTATATAATTTTGTCTAACTTACAATTAGTACTCCCTTCTGCATGAACTTCCTGCTTATCCATTTTAATAAAGAAGACATCACTCTTTCTATCTTATTATTTTTTCTTCCAAGCCTATTACATAATTTCTTGACAGCCAAGGTAAGAGACACGAGCTGCAAGTCATACTTTCTGTAGATCAATATGTATGTATACCTTTAAGAAGTTTTCTAGGGGCTTGCACAAGTGTATAAATACTTAGCATGTGCGAACCTGACTGCCATTTTGTAGCAAGCTGTTGAGATGTAAGCATGCATGTCTGTGTAGTCTGTCAGTTAATCAGTTTGTTTATATTTTGTACTGCTGCTATCCATCCTATGTCCTCCCTGTGGTCGCGTCTCCCGTCCCCTCCGTCCGGTCCCACATCCCCCCCAAGCTGCAGCTGCAGGTGGATTCTACATTGTGGCTAGGTTGGTGGTGTGAGTGTGCCTTCTGTGTAGGGTTGGGGGGGCTGGCAACTGGCAACACCGCAAAAACTCAACTAACATTCTCAATGCGGGACAAGTGAGACGCTGTGGCAACTGTGGCAACCCGAAAAAAGAAAAGAAGAAGAAGAAGACTGCTGCTATCCATCCTGATGTGTTTCTGTGTAATAAAGTATATAAACAAATTACCCTGCCTGTTCATCTTCAATTGTAAATCAAGGCGAGCAACATGATGTCAGAATGGGATCCAGAAATCCAGATTCAGGACCGAGAGGCACTCAGTTAATGGTGGAGGAATATAGAGGAATGGATTATCCCCACTGCACGTTTAATTTGCAAAAACAGGTCAGAAACATATTTCAGATATCAAAGCTTACTTAAATGATTTATTATTCGCAAGCTCTACTTTTTATGTTGATGGTTGCCTGTGCTTAATGAAACAGTCAATGCAGTGGATTTATGGGCAAAGAATGAAGTGTTTTGTAGTGTTCGGATAAATGGAAGACCCATACAGCTCAAAGCTGACACAGGTTCAAAGTGCAATGTTATGTCAACAGAAACATTTGCTAGAGTATGTGCTGGAGAAGCTTGATATGTCAATGTTTGTGAAGCTTGTTGCTTATGGCGGTGAAAAAATTCAAACTGAAGATTCAGTAGTTCTTTCATGTTACTCTGTGGGAACAGCTATGACTTGCAATTTTATGTGGTCAAAAGAGATGTACAGTCATTATTAGGCCTTAAAGACAGTTTGAAAATGGGACTACTTTCATTTAATAACGAAGTGCACCACATACTAAGCTTAAAAGACCACTGTTCTAATTTTTCCCAGACTATTTTTCTACCTATGTCGATCTTTTCTAAGACAAACTAGGCAAACTCCCAGTTCTGTACTCCATGAAGTTAGACCCATAGGTCAGTCCAGTTGTCAAAGCAGCCCGGAAAGTTCCAGTAGCTATGCAGAACAAAGTCAAAGCTGAGTTGATAAAATGGTGCAGAAAGGTGTAATTTGTCCAGTTGAAGAACCTACGGGATGGGTATCCTCCATGGTTGTAGCTCATAAGAAAAGCTCAGATGATATCAGAATATGTATTGATCCAAGAGATTTGAACAAAGCACTGATAAGACCTCATCATCCAATGTATGCAGTCGAAGAAGTCGCTGCTTTTATGCCAAAATGCCACTGTTCTTTCTGTCTTAGATGCAAAGAGCTCACTTTGTCAAAGTTTGCTTGCTCCTTTTGGCAGGTACAGATTTTGGAGAATGCCATTTGGGGATAAATTCTGTCAGGGAAGTCTTCCAGCATGCCATGGAACAACTTTTTTTTCTGGTTATCTGTGTGCTATTATAGTAGATGATATTCTAGTAGGAGGTAATGGTGAAGCTGAGCATGATAGAAACCTCGAGAAAGTTCTGGAAAGAGCATGTGAAGTGACTCTTAAGCTGAATCCTCAGAAGTGCAAATTCAGGCTATGAGAAGTTACTCGTGTTGGTCATGTATTTACCATTTCAGTTTTACTACTGGCTCCTTCAAAGCAAGCAGCAATTCCCAAGATGCCAGCTCCAGACAATGTTCAAGCCCTACAACATTTTCTTGGCATGGTTAATAACCTATTAGACAAGTTCATTCCAGACTTGATCCTGCTGTCAGCACCTTGCAGAGATCTGACACGCAAAGATGTATCCTGGTCATGATTAGAACAACACCAGAGAACATTTGATGTCCTGAAACAGAAAATTGCCAGTCCACTAACTCTCAGATACTATGATGTTCACAGACCAGTTACATTTTCTTGTGATGCTTCCAAGTTTGGTCTTGGTGCAGTCATTCTTCAAGAAAGTAGGTCAGTAGCCTATGTGTCCAGAACTCTAACCCAAACTGAAATGCAGTATGCTCAAATTGAGAAAGACCTCTTGACAATTGTGTTTGCATGTTCGAAGTTCCATGATTATATTTATGGCCTCCCAATTCAAATCAAAACTGACCACCAACCTGTAGTCACTATTTTGAGAAAGCCTATGCATCCAGCTCCTGCCAGATTGCAACGCATGATGTTGAAATTGAAAACGTATAATTTCAATCTTGTCTACACAAAAAGCAAGCTTCTTTATCTTGCTGATACTTTATCCAGATCGCCCAGAAATACCACTGAACAGTATGAAAATGAGAAACTTGATTTTGAAATCATGGAAGTGAGAAATTTTTCTTCCACATATCTTGATAAGCTTAAAGTCATACAGCCTCAGATCTAGTTCTTCAGAAGCTCAACCGCTTTATCAGTCAAGAATGGCCTTCAAGGTAATCTTGTTTACCAGTAGAAGTGCAACCATATTTTCCTTACAGAGATGAGATTTTGTTTGACAATGGTATCATTATGAAAGGTCCAAAAGTGATTGTTCCAAAACCTTTGCAGCAAGAGTACATCACCACCTTGCATTATCACCACCCAGGAACAGATTCTACTAAAAGAAGGTGGAGATGACTAGTATTTTGGCCTTCTATGTCACAGGATATTGAGAGAGTAATTTCATCTTGTTCTGTATGTAATAGTACTAAGCCCCATCAACAGAAAGAACTACTTCTGCTAAACCAGATTCCTGAACTACCTTGGTTGACAGTAACTACAGATATTTTCGAATGGAATGGTCAGCATTGCTTGGTGTTAGCAGACTCATTTCAGTTGGTTCGAGATTAACCTACTTCCTAGTCTAGCATCCAGTACTGTCATTACTAAGATGAAGCATCATTTTGCAGTTCATGGTAGCCCACACAAAGTTATTTCTGACAATGGTACACAGTTTACAAGCCAGCAGTTCAAAAGATTTGCCGATGAGTATTATGAGTAGCCCTGAGTTCCTGCAGTCAAATGGTTTGGCAGAACATGCAGTTCAAAGTGCGAACAAATTACTAGAGAAGTTGAAATGAGACAATAGTGATGTTTTCTTGAATCTCTTGAATCTCAGAAATGTTTTTCATGATAAACATCTGCCGAGATAAACCAGAATCACACTACCAATTAGTAGGTCATTATTGGTTCCATGTGTCAAGAACAATAGATCAGTGAAATCCAATCTGTCAAAGAAGCGTTTATCCGAGAAGTCCTATTATGACAAGTCCAGCAAATTGCTCAATCCATTACAAGAAGAAGAGTTAGTGAGGATGCAGACATCCAAATGTTTTGATCACATTGGTGTCATGAACAGTGTATGCCCAAAGCTGAGATTGTACACTGTGGAATCGCAAGGAGCAGAATTTAGGTGGAATTGGAAACATTTGATCTCGGTGTTCAAGCCTGTATTGCAGTGCAGTATCATACCTGCAAGAGAGACTATATTTCAGAGTGAGTTATCCTGTGTTCCAGTTCCAGAGGACGTTCCAGTAAATATCCCCGGTCCTGAGAAGAATACCAAAACTCCAGAAGCAAGTTGTTTACCAGTGACTGTCTCTGTTGCTAAACCCAGTTCTTACTGCTATATCACTAGATCAGGTTTCAGATACACAGCGGCTTGGACATGAATGTTGTGTTTATTTCTTATTGTCTGTACAACTGCATGTTTCTTTGTCAAATGTCATTATATTGTGGGCAATTCATTAAAGAGGGAGGATGTAGTTTAATATGTATGTATACCTTTAAGAAGCTTTTCTAGGGGCTTGCACAAGTGTATAAATACTGAGCACATGCGAGCCTGACTGCCATTTTGTAGTAAGCTGTTGAGATATAAGTATGCATGTCTGTGTAGTCTGTTACTTTATCAATTCATTTATATTTTGTACTGCTGCTATCCATCCTGATTTGTTTCCGTGTAATAAAGCATATAAACGAACTACCCCACCTGTTCGTCTTCAATTATAAACCAAGACGAGCGACACTTTCTTCTCAACCTAACTTGTAGCTCAGCTGACATGTTTGTATTTTCTCTTCTCTTACTCATCATAGGTTAAATACCAAGACTATGCTTCCCACAGGCTCCTCCCCCTTCCATCTATTTCCACTGTCTTACTCTCCTTCTGCTTAACTATATTGCTGGGGTACATTTCTATCCCCCCTACTCATATACTTCTAATCATGCCTCTTAACTGGGATGAATTTTCAGAAAGTACATATTTTCTCTCATATTTTTGGTCTGTTCCTCATAAAATCTTCAGTTTTCTTGTAACTTTTTGAAAATTGAAGTCACTAAGTAATGACAAACCTTTGAGTTTCAGACTTCACATCCTTCAAAAATGCATGCTAATGAAAAATGTGTTATTCCAGCATATTTCCAAGTTTACAGGAACAACATTTAAAATCTGTAGCTGGTTTTGGACATTTGTCTTCCATTATTTTTTGGATTTGTCCAGATTTCTTGCATTGAGATGTTGAGAGGTATGTTTCTTATTTGTTCTTGAACTCCTCTTACACCTCTATTCTATGGTTCATATTCGCTATAATGCTCATCCTTAAGTCAATGCTTAGCCTCTGCTCAACACTCTGTCTGTCCACTACCTTAGTATACCCATCAGACACCTTTCTCAATGATTTTCCCCAAAATACCAACACACAAGGATTATGCAAAATATATATGAATAGAAGACAATACCTTCTGCAGATGTTTTTAGTACAGTATGCAATCAGCCCCTACATTACTTTTAATTGCTTCCCGGCCAGTTTAATATTCCTTGTACATAAACATATTGCTATAGGAGATGTTAAACTCAGGTCCCCCAAATCTGGCAAGCTCAAGAACTGCATCAACCATGTCAGGATAAAGACAAAAATAATTAAGAATTATCCACATTAATGCATGCACTCTAAATATCAAATGAACATTACATGAAGCCTGGCTAACTATGGAAAAACCTTATATTTTTGGATCTCTGAGACCTGGATAAATGATTATTTTTTCTTCTCATTATATAATAGATAACTTTATCATTATTAATGATAGTAGTCTGGGCACTAGATGTGATGGAGGGGTAATGCTGCAAATCAAGCTACATGCCATTCTAGTTATTGTGGATTACTCAAAAACAAATATCACTGGACATCATCTGAACTGGGTACAGTAATATGCTACACAAGATGGACATTCCCATCTAGTCATATATGCAGTCTAAATACCCTGCTTCCTCAATCCCAGAAATGGAACAAACACTACTTCGTATATTTCCCAGGGGCATTCCAAAAAACTGCACCATCCTATGAAACATAAATACAACTAGCTCAGATGTCCATAATTTGAATGAAATGTTACACAGCTTTAACCCTGTGCAGCCTGTAAGTTCATCCACAAGACCTAATATCCAATCAGGTAATAAGTTCACCATGGATCTAATTATTGGTAACACCAAAAATCTCAGCTGTCAAGACTTTTGCATAATGTCCAAATAATTTTTGCCTCATATTTTTGGTCTGTTCCTTATAATATTTGTGATTTTTGAGTGCATCATTGAGGATTTAAGTCACTAAATAATGACAGACAATTGATTTTCAGAGTTCATACCCTTCAGAAAATGCATGCAAAGGCACAGTATATTATTTGTTCAACTTTCAAAGCTTTAACAGCAATATTTAAAAACTGTGTCCAGATTTCTTGCACTAAAAGTTTTAGGTGTATGAGTAATACACACCATAAATGCCTATAATAGACACTCTGCCCAATAACCTCAGTGATCACTGCCCTGTCATCTTTTCCTGGTCATTCAAAACAACAAAAGTTCCTCCACAAATAATAGTGGAAAAAACATTCCAACAGCATAAACTTTCTGAACTTAATTGGTTGGACCATACTTTATGCCCATGCGGACCATTCTCTTGTTTTTACTCAATTTATTAACAACTTAATCACAATACAGGACTCCCACTTCCCAATTTCAGGTCAAAAGCTAAGATAACTGTTCTGCTCATGGTTATCTGGGAACATTTATAAACAGATAAAACAAAGGGAGAAAGCTTGGAAATAGTGGAAAAATGGTTACACGAATCATAATTAAATTACAGAAAATCAATTTGGATAGTCATTCATAGAGAGTAAAAGCATTATACAAAGGTAAGAATATCTTACTAATATCCACCAAAAATTCTGGAAAGAAATGAATCAATGGCCATGTCATGGATACCCCCCCCCAAAAAAAAAAAAATTGGAGAATTCAATAATTTCAACTAATTTTTCCAATTAATGTAGACAATTCTTCTTCTAACTATAAGTGACATTACAAACAAGCTTTCATAGTATTTCTGCTCTGTTTGAAACACTGATGACAGTGCAACTCATCAAAGTCAAAGTCAAGTCAAAGAAAACTTTATTGTCATTCAGAACTACACATCAGTGTAGCTGAACAAAATTACAATGCTTTGTTCTCAATGCAGGAAACAGTTGCACATATAGACAGAGAAACACTAATAAAATATTACAGAAGAACTGTAATAAGTAGCAATTAGTAAGTAAAATAGGACAGCAGTGACCCACACCCAACCCAGAACAGGAGACAAGGAACAATATGAAGGTAATATTGTCAAAGTAAAATTGAAACAATAGCACCATATCTATGAATAGACTGAATTATTGCAGTTTTTATATTGCACTTTACAATCCTTCAGTGTGGTAGGTGAGCTACCTTAGTATTGCACTTGGTTACTGCACATCCATAAAATAAACCACTTGATAGGCTAGTTATGTAACAGAAGTGGTTGAGTGTTTCGACAGACTCATGGTTCATTTTCCCAAGAGTTCAACACTCTAATGGAGAGTGATGGTGGTCTTACAATGCAGGCTTCTGTATCTTCTGCCTGAGAGAGGTCAGTGTACAGACCATTGGCAGGATGTGTTGGATCGCTGGAAATCTTTTTGGCTCTATCGATGCACTAGCATTTGTGTAGATCTTCCAGAGATGTAATGGAGGTGCCAACAATTCTTTCTGCCGACCTTACAACTCTCTTGAGAGCCTGATTGTTACAGCTCCCATACAAGACCGTAATGCCGTTGGTCAGGACACTTTCAATGCTGCCTCTATAAAAGGTCTGAAGTATGGAGCGTGGTAATTTTGCATTCTTAACTATCAACCATACCCTTTGCATCATATGCTGCAAGCTTTCAGTTCTGTGTCATAAAATTAAAGGAAACTAAATCTCTCTTAATAAAACTTAACACCTCATGCACAAAATTCAGCAAACGTCACCCCACTTTCACTAAGTTGAAAGCAGAAAAAAAATGCTAAAACTCTTACTCAGATCTACAATCTGTTCTTAACCTTAGCTATAAAGTCTTTCAACTGACAATGAGTGTTGAGATTGTGAGCTCTAGTTTTTGTGTTGCAGGGTTTGATTACCTTAGCCCTCATTTGCCCACTATGTGACCTTGGGCAAGTCACTTAACCAGACATTGCTACCACTCTGCCCATGAAAAGGGATCGTACATCCATTGTGCCTACCTGGTTAAAAATGGGTATGATTATTAGTACTATTTGTATTCAAACATTCCATAATTGTATCCCTACCAAAGGCTCCTTCTCTCTACGGGCAAATGTCCATCCTCTGTCCTATTACTGAGATATTTGAAAAACTACAAGCAGCTGCACATTAACAGGTATGGCTTGTTCTGTGACCAACCACATTGTTTTCATAATGCATTCAGTCATTCCTAGTAACTGCTACCAGTACCGTTTAAAGTAATCTAAATGCTTGATCACAGCAGGCGCTCTTTGATATGACAAGGGCATTTAAAACATTTAATCATGGCCAATAAATCAACAACGTTACCAAAGTCATTTTTGGTGGTAACATTATTACACGGTTAAAAAAAATTAATGGACATGACCTTTAGATTTATGCGAATAATGTCGTGGATAGAATATTTCTCAATACTAGTCTCCCTAAAATATCAGTACTAGGATCTCTATGTTCGCTTTATATAAAAGATCTCATCCTAGACTTTCCCATGCTGGTTTTAATAATGTAATCTGACAACAATTTACTTCTTGACTGTAGCAAAATATATGACGATCTTCAGATAAAACTTCAAAGCAACTTTTCAATGCTCTGCAAATGGGCAACAAGAAATAAACTATTGATTAACCCCAGTAAAAGTAATGTCATGATATTCTCTACATCCCATTTTATTAGCAACTCTAAAGTCTAATATTCTAAAGGACAATAATGAGATTTGTCCTTAATATCACAGAGCAAAAGTGTATAGCTGTAACCCTAGATGCATGCCTAAACTTCACAAAGTATGCTGAGAAACGTCATAGTTCAGTGCAGCTCCATGCGAAATTATGCTGCAGAAAACCAAGCCTCCTATTCCAAACGTTCATGCAGCCTTTGCAATAAATGTTCTAATTCCCAACTTCATTCAACCTGCAATATAGATATTATAAGGCACTGAAAACAAAATAGTATTAGTATTCTGTTAGTATAAGATGTTTTTACTGTGTAGTGTATGTTATGAGAATTTTTTAACACAGTATCCCTTTTAATTTATTTAGTAGGTGATTTAATTACAAAGTACTATTGAGTGCACATTTAGCTGGTTGGTGCATTATTGTCACGTTTTTTTAAAATACGATATTTAAATGCGGATGCTTGTATTTAATGTGATCTGAAGAAGTTATTGCATTTGCTATAATGAAAAGCGCTTCATTAAATCGTTTGAATTTTTACTGGACTTTCCTGCTTGCTTGTGTTTGGACTGGTGTCTGCTGAGCTGTTGAAATGCATTCTTCACATCAGTTTATTTCATTCAGTTTGCTTGTGTTGTCTAATTAAAAAATTAGCAAACACTAAAATATTTCAAAACAACATGGAAGGAACACCTCAAAATTAAATAATTTGCACTTGCTGTTGATATATTGGCTAATCGATAACTGCTGTCATGCAATATTACACCTTGCAAAGCTGTATGATACTTGCTGCTTGCGAATTTTTACTACCCTTGCTTCATGCCATGTGCTAAATACTATCACTTGAAAGTATGTACATAGTTGTAACTTACAAAGAGTCTGATTTGCTTATTTTAATTTCTCATCTGTTATTAATAGCTGTTAGTATATTGTATTCTTTATGCCACATACTCACCTTAAGATGTTGCACTATTGCGTATGTTTCTTTTCTTTTACTGTACTTTACTTGATAAGATCATGGATCATGATGGGAAGGAGTAAATAGACCAGCTTACCTACCCAGTAAACAGATCTAAAATGCAATAAAATAAACATGTGTGCCTGCTTCCTGCCTCTGTCTACTATGACAGTTTGCAGGCATTTTAGACTTTCATGCATGTCCTTATGCATGCCACACAGACCACTGATTATCTCTGAGAAGATGTGGGTGGCATTAGTCTATGTTTGGATCACAGACCTGTGCATCTGGTGACAGATGACAGTGCTGCTGACATGTGGCATGGCTGATTTGTAATATAGGAACAGGCCATGCCACAACAATGTGACAAGTGGCACCATGTGTACAACACATGATATAACATGCAGGCTTTAGGTTGCATAGAGCATGAGGTGTATATTGTATATCACTGCTGAATGGACCCCATAACAGATCATACACACTTGTACACCGCTGCAACTTACACCATTAACCTGGCATGATCCTCTTTCTCTCTTCTATGCGGATGCAATACTGTCAAATACAGCAGAGACTCTTCCTTCTCAAACTTGCCCCATCTGTGCTATTACCCCCATGGACTGTGCCAATGTGGTTTCCAGCAGGTGAGCTAGGAGTGGCAATGTTTGGAACACTGTACTATCTCTTCACCCAAAGGCATCAATCAGACCACAGATCTTCCAACTAAAGTTGCATCCTCTTCAAACAGTACATGTCCATGTTTTGTATCCACCCCATGCATTGCTGCTGTATACCTGGTGCTGCTGTACACCTGGTGCTGCTGCATACCTGGTGCTGTTGTATACCTAGGGCTGCTGTATACCTGGTGCTGCTATATACCTGGTGCTGCTGCATACCTAGTGCTGCTGTATACCTGGGGCTGCTGTATACCTGGGCTGCTGCATACATGGTGCTGCTGTATACCTGCTGCTGCATACCTGGTGCTGGTGTATATGTGGTGCTGCTGTATACCTGGTGCTGCTGTATATGTGGTGGTGCTGTATACCTGATGCTGCTGTATACCTAGTGCTGCTGTATATGTGGTAGTGCTGTATACCTGGTGCTATGGTATACCTGGTGCTGCTGCATACCTGGTGCTGCTGTATACCTGGTGTTGCTGCATACCTGGTGCTGCTGTGTACCTGGTATTGCTCTATACCTGGTGCTGCTGTATACCTGGTGCTGGTGTGTACCTGGTGTTGCTGTATACCTAGTTCTGCTGTATACCTGGTGCTGCTGCATACCTGGTGCTGCTGTATACCTGGTGTTGCTGCATACCTGGTGCTGCTGTATACCTGGTGTTGCTGTATACCTGGTGCTGCTGTATACCTGGGCTCCCTTACCAGAACTGCTGCCTATGGGGTTCAGTATCATTTAGCAAAGTGCCTCTACATTCCAAAATTATGCAGATTACAATTACTAACTGTAATGCAATTAGTGGCTCAATGACAACCTCGCTCTTTATCATGCTAATGTGGCCCAGTAGTGCAGGTGTTATTCAGATGAGGTGATACAGCATGAACATCTGCTTCTGAATTGTGCCCAAAATGTGATCAATTATCAGCCAGCTCTGTGTTACAGGGTGCACACATGTCATGCATATCTCAGTTGGACTGTCCTGCTGAACATCACAGCTGTAAGGAGACCACCATACAGGCATATTGTGGCATGCTTCCACTGTTTTGGTTGCACTGCAGATGGTGGGCAGTGCACTGACAAATTCGTTGGACAGTATACTACTCATTAGCATACAACTATCATATGTACCTGCCAGGTTAGTGCTCCTCATCATTCTGCTCATGTCTGTTTCAGCTGTGCTAGTGGACATTGCCATTTTGCAACTTTCAATGAGCATTGCTCTGCCAAGTTGCCATCATATATCTTGTGTTCACAATGTGCAGCAATACAATAATGTCTATTTCTCCTGAGTTGTACCTATAGAGTGGCCATGATTTCAACATTGTACAAGAAGGGATACAGGATTTTCTTGCACATTCTGCATTCAGATCACAGATAGCACCTGCTTAAGGTGGATGCATTGTACTAGGTTGCCAGTGAGCTGAGTGGTACTACCTGAATTTCTTGCTTTTATGAGTAAGGCTGTCATAAGTATTGTGACTTAGAAGGTGCCACCCAGACGATCTTTGTCAATGGGAAGAAGAAGAAGAAGTTAGGAGGGAGATCCCTCTGCTTTTTATATATTGGTTGATATTGTATTGACAATGTTATATAGACCTTGTATGTAAATGCACCTGTTTTCACTTCACTTGCTAGGATATGTTGATGTGTTTCTGTTATGTAGCACTAGAAGAGAATAACACTAATCGGGTGCCTTGCGAGAACAGATGTGTCAGGCTCTCTAGGCATCATAATATACACAGAGAATTGTTGGGGTTGTGTTATATGGTATTACATTCTACCTCATATGTTTATGTGCTATTATTGTTTTTTGCCTTCTCCCTATTTATTTTCGTTTTATAGGGTACCCACTATGGTGTGGGCAGAGGTAATATGGCAGCCAACATGGCCTGCACCCAACACCATGTTCTCTAATAGTCACCATTGGCTTTCAGCTCTGCTTCACTCCAGAGAGACAAAGGTCACACTATGTTATGTGTCCATATGACCTGGATGTCTCACTGCAGGTCTCTATAGTCACTTGTTTGGAGAGGGGAGAAGGCTACTGTTTTGAATGTGGTATAGAGGGGACCATCTTGTTCAGTTGTCAAGAAGTACAGCAGCTGGACTGGTGGCTGGGTGGCCAGAGTGGCACCATGGAATGTCTTCTTTCATGGTTTGTAGTGTAATGGGTCCAGGCAGCACTGACCATCAAACCACTGAAGGCTGTACCTGTCCCTAATGTCAGCCACAGAGGTAAATGACCTCAGGTCAGGGTCAAGGTTTTTCAACTCTAGAAGGGACTGGCAGGCCTACTCTACCACACCTCTCTCCCATCCCTGCATTTTTCTTCTTTTTATTTCCTTATGGCCCTCTCTGTCTTTCAGTCCAGTAAACCACTGAATGCTCACCCATTATCTGCCTGTTTGGGTATCTCCCTTGTTTCCCCAACATTTTATCATATCACCTCCACTCTTGATCTTTTTGTATGCATGTGCACATTTGTGTGCCCCTGCCACCTTCCTTGTACTCTCCTTACTCTACCCAACTGGACTTTATTGCCATCACCCTTTTCTTATGTAAACAAGAAGACTGGGCATCTGTCCCCAAAATCCCTTTCACACCTGTCTCCCACCTATCTCATCTTTGTGTTATCCTTCTGTGTGTTCCTCTTCTTGCTCATTTCCTTTTCTGACTCTACAATCTCCTGATTTCCTCACCACATATATAATGAATTTCCTTGACACTGTGCTCTGGTGCTCTTCTGTGGGTTGCAAACTGTGAAAGAGGTGCATACCTGAGTTGTTTCACTGGGAAAGTGCATAGCATGAGTCACATGGCATCAATGTTGCACGTCCTTTGAGTCACATGAGTGCTGTAGCATTGTCTGCATTGTAAGCTGGTTGTTTCGTGCAGTGTGACTAATGCACTAGCTGTCCTGGCCATCCTGCTACACCACTGCTCAGTCCATGACATCTGCATAGGTAATCAACACCTGGACTCACTGTGTTATGAACAGCAAGGTGTTTCTCAGTGCATGGCTGCATTAACAGCCCTCTGAATGGACTCCTAAATTCCCCATTTTCTGAGAAATGAAATGAATGTCATAGTACTGTGAGCATAAACATTGGTCAGAAAAGACTGTCTATATAGTTTCAAAAAATCAAATTGTCGTGGTTTTAAACCACAAATGCAAGTAACTCTAAAAGTAAAATAGTTAGTGGGACAGTGAAGGTATAAATATTCTTCTGTATTATATGACATACACAATTATGGATGCTTTACTTAAACACAGCTTTTTGATTTTTTATTAGCAAACAACTCAAAATTTAAAATTATATATTAGTGGTGATTATTTTTTTCTGCACTTGACAGTTCCATCTAGAATAATTTACATACAGAGAGTATGGAATGATGCCAATGAAAATAGTTGAGCTATGTAACCCCAGGCACAGTGTAGCACTAAGTATATGCATAAGCGAATTGTGTAGTATGCCGTGACGCGTGGTTAGTGACCATGTAGAGGGTGCAGATGATTCAGCAACACACGCTGCACAGCAGCCTGCGCTGCACTTTATGCAGTATATGCAAATGATGACATAAGGGGCTGGAAATAAAAAAATAGCACAGCCAAATACCTATCTGCATTCCTCAAAAAATATGTGTGGCACATGGGGAAATTTAAACATTGCATATAGGTAAAATGTTTGGACCTGGGACAGTCTGTACTCAGCAGCACTTTTTTATGGCTACAGTGGGCACAACCACATTTGTGTGTTGTGGTGGAATGTGATATTGATGTTGGTTTAGACAGTTGCTTACCTATTATAGCCTCACAAACTAGGAAATGAGTGGTTACTTCCATCTGGATCATGACATAACAAGGAATCTGGTATATATCACCCACATGCTAAATCTAGTAAAATGTGTAGTCTACCTTTCCCCTGGGAAGACCAAAGTATGGGTAGTATACTTGTCAACTGCCCTGATGCTGACTCACATTTTCACCCTGTCATCCTTGGCAATTTTTTTCATTTTCTGGTAAATCACTGAGGATTACTGTCACTTGGTAATGCCAGACATTAGAATTTCATATTTTTTATTCTTCAGAAAAAGCATGTTGATGCAAAATCATGTTGTTTTGTCAACTTTTTAAGTGAATTAAAATAATATTTAAAAATTATTTGGGGTCTTTTTCCTCTCATTCTTTTCAGCTTTGTCCAGAATTGTTGATAAAGAAGTTTAAAGGTATGATGTGCAACACTTACCTTCCTAACTACTGTGACCTTTCGGTGACCATTTTGGGCACATGTTGGGTATATTGCAGCTTTATGAATAAATAACAGGTTCCCTGACATTATTCTTCTGCATATGGAAGAGCATGACTGCACACTTGTAGTACTAAAGGTCTCACTTGACCCTCGGTCACAGATGTATGTCAACAGGAAGGGTTATCTTCCCCTGAACTGCTAGACTGATTGCAGGGCAGAAAGGATTACATCCAAAGTGTGTGCACATCACCCTAGCAGTTCACAGTTCTTATACTTGGCTTATATCTGACCTCGGTTATCACTTCCATCACAGTGACTTCATCCCCTACCACCTAGTTGGTAAGTGCAGTCTCCCTGTGCAAAACAAATGTTTACTAATATATAAAATGTGCATGTACATACTAGTACCCCCATCCACCCCCAAAAAATGATTTATTGTATGTTGCAGATGATGCTGGCAGCTCTTGCAGCCATGATGCTAAGTGTTCAATATTCAGAAAATGTGTCTGAAATGTCATACAACACATCCTATTCCAAGGCACACAATATCATAGTATATGTTGTTGGCGTTATAAAGGCACTGATGTTCTATTGCAATGAAGCACCTGGTGGGCACTGTAACTACCCCCCTCACATAGCCAGCAATCTGGTTATTTTCTGTATCACTCCACAACAAGTACAAATATGACTCTGTCATTGTCCATGTTGGAGTGAATGACTTGAGACGTACCTCCCTGGACTACATGAAAAGAGACATGTAAGAGCTCTTGGATCATGTGACCCAGGCAGGTATGACCCTAGCCCTGAGTAGCATCCTGCCTTCGCCCAGAATGATACCACAGTATAAGGACAAAATTATTGACTTCAACAATTGGCTAAGCTTCTGGTGTCATTCAAAGGGGATCCAGTATTTGTCTGCCTGGGAAGACATGATCGACAAACTACGATACTTTGCCAGAGATGGCCTGCACCTGTCACCCCTGGGATTCAGTTTACTGGCTAAAGCTCTTGCCACCCCTATAGTACCTTTTTTTAGGCAAGGTTCAAAGGATAAAACCACCACCGTAACAGATACAAGCATGCAAAATCTGAAGGTAATGCTACTCAATGCTAGAAGTCTAAACCTCAAAATGCACTCTCTCAAGGCACTCCTAAAAATGGAGAACATTGATATCTGTGCAGTAACTGAGACCTGGTTCAAGGGTTCAGAGAGCACCCCTGCAATACCAGGCTACAATTCTTATCACACTTTTCGGCCACAAAACCAAGATCGAAACACTAAAGGTGGAGGAGTGTCCATATTCACCAAGGATATTCACACCTCCAGGCTAGTTGCCCAACACAATGCATCTGAAATTCTCCAGGTGCAACTAACACTAGGTAAGACTGCAATCCAAATTGTAGCTTGCTACAGATCCCCCACCATGCCCCAAGATTCTCATTACACCTTTCTAAACATACTGGAAAATATTAAGATACAACCAAACACCCTAATAGTGGGTGATTTCAACTACCCTGCCATTAATTGGGAAAACAACTCGGGTACCAACTCCTTTTCCCAACGGTTCTTGGAATTCATAAATTCCAATGCCCTGGATCAACTAATCCATTGTCCCACCAGGAGCTCCAATATCCTAGACCTGGTCATTACCAACATGAGAGATAGATGCTCCACACCAGTGGTCACCCCCTCATTGGTCAGGTCTGACCACAAGCAAATCACCCTTGACATCCACATCCCACCCCCCAACCCCCAGTAAGGAAACCTCCTTAAAAAACTTCTCCAAAGCCAACTTCATGCTACTGAAGTCAGAAGTGACAAACTTCACAACACCCATGCAGACAGGATCTGGAAGTTCAACTGCAGAATCCTACACTAAGGCACTGTACGAGCACATCCACTCATGCATGAATCGTGCCATCCCAAATAGAACCAAGATGCTCTTCTCCAAAAAAAGGAAGCCAATCTGGTGGTCCCCTGCTATAAACAAACTATACAGCAGAAGGACGAAACTGTTGCAGAAAGGAAGAAAAACCTAGGATGCAAAAAACTCCCTCACCAGCCTCAGTAAGAAGCTGAGATCCCTCATAAAATCCTCAAAAGCTAGTTACGAAAATAAAATTGCCAAAGATTCCAAAGACAACCACAAGGCATTCTATAGTTATGTCAAGAATCTAAATGACAATGCTCAGATCTGCTCTGAGCTACAACAGAATGGCATTAAATATACTGATCCCAAGGATATTGCCAATATCCTGGCAGATCGATTTAGTGCCAACTTCACCCCCTCTCACCCCCTAAAGGGCCCATCTCAATACCAAAAGATTGCCAAATTCCGATAATCATGGCCACACAGGTAGAAACCGCACTCTCCAAAGCTAAGAATACAGCATCCATGGGACCAGATGACATCCCAGGCTGTGTACTACATGAACTACAAAATGAACTGGCACCTCACCTAAGTGTCATGTTTAATCATACCCTCACCTCAGGCTTCGTGCCCACTGAGTGGCGCACAGCTATAGTTATCCCGCTCCACAAGGGAGGATCTGCCTTGGATTCCAGGAACTACCGTCCCATCAGTCTGACAAGCCTGATCTGCAAGGGCATGGAATGCATTATCATGGAACTTATAAACAAAGACACTGGCAACCTTCAAACACTGGACCCCACCCAGTTTGGGTTTGTGAAGGGCCGATCTTGTCTCCTGAATCTGATTTACTTCTTCGAATCAGTATCCAGAGCTGTGGACGAGGGTAAGGCGGTCCACACAGCCTATCTGGACCTTGCCAAGGCCTTCGACACCATCTCCCACTCTGCAATCATAGATAAACTTATTAAGCTGGGCATAAATCCCTATGTCACTCGATGGGTTGCCAGCTGGCTTACTGACAGAACCCAGACTGTAAAAGTAGCCGACTCGAAATCCAGCTCCAGACAAGTGACAAGTGGAGTACCTCAGGGTTCAGTCCTGGGACCACTCTTGTTTGGCATCTACTTCTCTGAAGTACTGGCCAACACTAAGGGACTCTGGCTAACAAAGTTTACAGATGACTGCAAACTGGGAGCCATTATTGAATCCCCAAATGATGTGGATATTCTACAAAAGGGCCTTACAGAAACAGATGCCTGGTGCCAGAGCCATGGGCTCAAGTTTAATGCCAAGAAATGTATAGTTATCCCGTTTGGAAAAAAAATGTACCCATGAATTACCATATAGGTGGCAGGACACTAAACATCGAAAGTGTGATGAGAGACTTAGGGACACAGGTGGACAGTGGTCTCACTTTCGATAACCACATCGCCACAACAGTCAGGAAATCCTTCTATGTGGCACACCTCATCACTAAGGGCTTTTCATCCAGAAAAAAGAGGTCATCGTCCCACTGTACTCATCCCTCATTAGACCCATTATAGAGTATAATGCCCCATTTGGTATGTACCTCACAAGACATCTGCAACAGCTGGAAAGGCCACAGAAATACCTCACTAAAAGAATCACAGGCCTAAAGCAAATGCCATAGGCTGACTGTCTAAAAAAACTCCAGCTATACTCTGTCGCATATCGTCTACTCAAAGGCAATCTCACAAGGCCATGTCAAACCCTGAGCTGTTGGACATGCTCCACTTAAAGAAATCCCAATCCCTCAGAGCCACACGCTCCAAGGATCTAAACCTTATCATCACAATGAACAAAACATGCTGGAGGGATAGGTTCCTGACCCAGAGACTCCCCATACTCTGGAATAGACTGCCCATACATGTCAAGCAGAGCACCTCATTGTCCTCTTCAAAAGAAACCTTGATGATTGGATGGGAGATAGGAAATTCACCTGGGGGATCATGTCAGTCACTCAGCTGGACAGGGGCCCAGAGAAGTAAATATTGTGGGAAGAAATATCCAGGGAATTGTTATGGCTAGGCTTGTATAGGCCTTAGGGATGATAGCCTAGTACTAACCTATGAACCTATGAATTATCATGTAAAACAACAAACTGTTCAGCCCCATGACATAGCTGTGTTAGACCTTGTCCCACACACTATGGCAAATGCAGCAGCAAAAAAGGAGAGCAAGGTTGGCCATGTAGTCATGCAGGAAGAGCACCACTAGGTCGCAGTAGGTGTTGTATATGGTGGCACTGATGACACACTGACTTCTGGCTGACAATTATGACATGACAACTATAAATTGATGTTGTCAAACAAAATAAACATGAGACGTGCAGTGTTACTCTAAATTTGCCAAGGTAGTCATCCATTTGACTATGATGGTCAGTGCACAGTCTGTTCACACTGTCCATCAGGCAATACAAAGGATGGAGGGTGTTTTTGGCCACAATCATTATCATTTGCACAGGTGATAGGAGACACCATAATATCACAATACTGGTGAAAAAAAATGGGGAGACATAGAAAACACATGAGGGTGGAGGAAACATATTACAGGGGGGAAACATGGGGGCCAGGGTAGACTACAGCTTGGGGACCACCTCCTGTGTGACAGGGATGTTCCAACATAAACTATGTCAGCAGATCGTGCCTAAATGATATTTCCACATATCTGTTAATTTATTCCCAGTGCTGCTTTCATCACAGGGTTAAATGGGGCTGTGTCATCATGTACCCCCGTGTCCCTGGCTGCGTGAGAGGCAGTGCACACATGAGAATATGACTGTTGTGACACAGGGGCCCAGGAATGAGGGTTTCTTCCATAGGAGGTCTTTCACACTCTGGGGATGTTAGCCGCTTATTCTGTATAGCCACAGGGTCCTCAGTGCCTCTGGTCATATCTATGCCCTGTGTGATGTGTGTTTTACCACCCATGAGAGAAACAGACTATAGCACTGTGCCTCTGGAAATTTACTCATGACCATCTCTGTCTCTGTCATCATTGGGGACTTCTGTGGTGGCCTTTCTTTGATTTTTTTTTTTTTTTTTTTACTAAATTGTTGCCCTGTGTGACCTTTATACACTTTGTTTTTGAAGTTATTTGGGATATTTTACAGCCGCACAATGTTTATGGACATCATGCTTGTTTTTAAGCTCTGTGGTTCCAAAGTATAGCCAAACAGTCCAGTTATGTTGCATTAACAAGCTCAGAAAATGAGTGAAATATGGATTGTCTACAGCTAGTAGTTTGGTTTTATTGGCCTGATTGTACCATAAAATCTTAAAACAGTAAAAATTAAAAAGTCATGAGCATTCAGAAGCCATGTAGCTGAAACATGTTCTTATGGGGTCATTTGTTAATATCCCATGGGCCTCCACTACAGGAGGTTTAAGATGTGTGTGTGTGACCTTTTTACCCTTTAGTTTAGAAACTAGAATTAGTAGCCATAATCAGAACAAACACAAAAACAGTCAAGCACAATTTTATTTGGAAAATATAATCTATATAGTATTCCTATTGTTATCATTAAAAATATTGAAAAAATAAAACCCCCTTTACTTTCCTTGGATAAGTTCTCAGGAAAATATCTTCAAACTGCAGCTCCTGCATTTGTTTATGCTGTAGCTAGACTCATCAATAGTTCCATGATAGAAAATGATGTGCTCCTGTGATGGAAAAATCTCACATAGTCCCAGTACATAAAGGCGGAAAGTCAACAAAGTTATCCAACTGTCTTCTTATCTCTATACTATCAACACTGGCCAAAACCCTGGGAAAATGTTTTCATAAATAAATATCACAGCATCTCAATACCAGCAGCTTACTCTCCATGACTCAACATGGTTTTCTACCAGGCCATTGCATGGGGACTGCCTTATTTTTCTTTATGGGCACTGTCAACAGGCAAAGGAACAAGGGACAAGTGGCAGCCACTCTTTCTCTTGATTTAACCAGTGCCTTCAACACTGTAAATCATAATTACTTTTAACAAGGCTAACTAACATAGATCTTAGTAACAGACAATGGACTGGTTTAAGATTTTCATATTTTTCTCTTTACTTCACAACAGCTCATTACAATGCAAAACATCTTAGAAACTATATTAAACTAGTGGGCACTTTCATAAATGATACATTGAAATCTCAAGTATATAATCTCAGAAAATGATGGGAAACTAGAACTGTTATATGTCTAAATATTCCCTATCTAAACAAAGTAAATAAACAATAGCCAGAAGTCTGGTACTTCCTTTTGCTGTGTGTATCCACTATACCAACTAATGTTAACAAATCCCACCTGCACACATGACAAAAATCTTACAATAATAAAGTTAAATGGTATTTCCATTTGTATCTGCTATACTAACCAATGCTAACACATTCCACCTGCACAGACAACAAGGATCTTACAGGTGACCTCCCCCTTCACCCTACCCTATCAATGATTCTGAAGTACACATAGTCTTTAGACTTATTTACTTATGACACTAACATCCTGCAAGAGAGCCTAACACATGCAAATGACAGGTGTCAAAGCAACAGTTTAAAACTCAATGCAACAATGTTCATTATAGTGCCTTTTGGGAAATTAGCTACCCTGGAAAATTACTCCATTTAGTGGTAGTGGTGCTGCGGTAGCATTGTCGCCTAGCAGCAAGACGTTGTCCCATTTGATTCTCAGCTAGAGCATCTACTGTGTGGAGGCATGCGTGAATGGACGTGCCTTCATTGAAGGTTATGTATCAGGGCTGGTAACTCGGCACATAAAAATCCACTACCAAACATTAGTGGACCGGAGTTCCACTGTGGCGACCCCTAACCAGGATAAGCCAAAAGACACAACAATAAGATACTCCTAAGAGTTGACCCAGTAGTTATACATCTGGGATCATATGTATTCAGTACTCCGGCCTTTGATCAACATCTTCTCTACTTTTAGACAGATGAACATTTACAAATATTTAGAGAATCCATGCAGATTCCCAGAGTAGAAATAAAACGTGTGCATAATTATTCAAAACAAAGATGCTAACTTTAGTTTACAAAAATTAGGTAACTATATAAATGAATGTGAACCACAGTTGCATGGTACAAACTAATGGAATGATCATGGAAAAATGTGACTCCTAAAACAGAGTTACTGTATTTTATACATGGATAAGAATTGAATGCACTGCATGGCTGTGCTGAAGAACAGCTATGGAGATTAGGAATCTACAAATGATGATGACATCATCATCAAGCTGCGCCCAGTTCATGAGTCCTGTAAAAGGTTACAACCTTCAGTATGCTAGAGGCTGATATACTGCAAAAATTTATATCAGAATCACAAGCTACAACAGGCAAGAAGGGTAGACCAACAGGAATGCAGTGCTCACTGGCTGTAATGGACGAGAAGAATACTATGGACAAATGCACCGAATTCTGAACCAAGTTGTAGCAACACCAGCAGTTACTGGCAAATTAATCCATTTATAAGATACCTCTAAGAGGTGACTTGGTAGCTATAGATCTGGGAACATATGTAGGCAGCAATCTGGTCTCTCAAACAACATGTGGCCAAGGTAGTAAGAAAATCATTCTATGTCACTCAACTTATAAGTAGGGACATGACATTCAGCTCCAAGGAGGTCATAGTGCCACTTTATTTGGACCTTATCAGACCAATTGTTGAGTATAATGCCCCATTCAGCATGTACCTGACTAAACATATGCAGCAGTTTTACATTTTTGTAATCTAGTACTGCAGGAACCACAGCAGAGAATGGATCACAACCTTTTTTTAAGACCCAGATTGAACATATCATCCATTTACTTCTGTACTATTTTTCTGGTATTCGGTTTTTGGTCAGCAAAAATAATTTGAGCATGCCCAGGTTATCCTGTATCCCTGACCATCATCAGAACCATGTGGCCAAGTGGTTAATCTGAGGGTTTAGATGTCCAGATGAGACAGCACAGGGGCTAGCTTCATCAGGAAGGTAAGCCACTGTGAGAAAGTGATCCAAAGACATGACTTATTACTATACCTCTGACAAAGTGGAAAGGAATGAATATCCCCCCTTACCTATGTACTATATCTCTGTCATGTTCTCACAAAGAATGGCAATCACTTCTCAAGGAAAGAAACCCTAGCACTTTTGCAGAGTAAGAAGGGCCACCCTCAACTCCAGGATATTGACAAGTAGGAAGGCCATAGTCTGTGACCAAGCTCCTCAGTTTATCTGCCCAGGATTAAGACATATATGGTGACAATCACATGTGGATTATGAAGCTGAAAGGGGCTGCTCATGGAAATGTTGGAGATGATGAACCACCATTCCAGATATCTACAACAAACCTCAGACATTCTGATATGATCTATCATCAGATCCAAGCACTGACCTCACTGAGTCTTCAAAGTTCTCACTGAGTCCACAAAGTTCACTGAAGGACCATCAAATGATACCTCTCAAAGGAAATGAGAACACAATGGCTTCTATGAGCCTTGAGATCCTGAGACACATGAAGGCCAGCACAGAAGTAGCCTGGTAAATCTTGGGTTACTGTTTGTAAAATAGGAGGAATCTTTTCTGGCTGAAGAATGTCTTTATAGGTGTTTACCAAATATCCTATAAATTGGTGGGTTTGTGGTGGTTATCTGGAACTTCATAAGTGTTATGCTTATCTCTAAAGCCTAGCATTGTTGAATAAGAGAATCCTAAGGTGGGAGCATCAAGGAACCAATTGTTTAGGTATGCTAAAACCTTGACACCCTCAGCCTTTGGTTTGCTCCAGCCATGAACATATACTTTGTGAATACCCTGAGGAAGGATAGTCTGAAAGGAAAAGAAGAAACCTGATAGTGACTGGATACTGCATGGAAGTAAAGGAAGCTCCTCAATTCATTGGTGATCTTCAAAGTGAGGTATGTGTCATCTTTTTTTTTTTTTTTTTTGGCATGGAAAAGAACCTTGAGTAGTAACTTGATTCTTTCTGGCCTGGTGAGACTTCCTGGATGGATCTTTTCTGAAGGAGGTTTGATACCTCTAGTAACACTGTCTTCCTATGATGGCAAGAGTTTCTGCTAAGTAGAAGGGAGTTAGGCTGGCAAGGAAAAAGGAAGGGTAACATTTATATTATGTGCAATATCTGCCATGTGTAATGGACAACTGTGCTAGCTGGTGAAGGGACAGACAAGCTTTGACTTTCTCCAGAGTGGAGCAGTTCAGCTGTGCAGGTATTGGAAGACTGCTGCTGCTGCAATCCCAACTGGGGAGGGGAAATTCACTTTTAAATATGAGAATTACTGCTGTGTGATTGGTATCTGTTATAGAAACCATTACCATAACTGTGGAGTTTGTTTCATGACTGTTGATTTTGTTAATGTTGTCTGTGCCAAAGCCGCTTTTGATGTAGGATCTTCAACATTCTAAAAAAGGGGTTTGGCTGAGCCATTAAATTTATACCAACAGCTGTTAGGATTTTACCTTCCTTTTCACTCTTTTCACAGTTCTCCAATTTTATCATACATTGCATTCCAAAGGTCAGTATTATTGAATAAGGGAATTAAAAAAGGGTGCCTTGAATTTCTTTCAGAAATCAAAGAAGCAGAAGCAGGCTTGATGGGAAATGATCTACTATAATATGCATGCAAGAGTGTTCATGGTGGAAAGGGTAGCTGTTTGAATGAAGAACTTCACATGTAGCTCCTCCTAAGATGCTTTGTCCAGCATACCAGACATCTCAGCAATTATATCATATTGAAACTTCAGCATGTGTTCCTAGTAGCTAAACGTAGTAAGAATAAAAATTCAGGATATGTTGACTCTCTTCCCAAAGTGGTGAAGCTCTATAAACTCCTTCTCTGATGGTGGAATGCTGAGGTCTGAGTGATTGGAACCTTTATCTGAGCTACCACATCAATGACAGGGTCTGCTTAAACATTCAATATCGAAGTGTGTTCACACTCCTTCCATTCTTCCATGGATATTAATGCAACCATGTGATCCATGGGAAAGATCACCCAGAAAAGTGAAGCTAGAGGTCTGATGGCCTCCTGAAGAGCATTCTTCAAAGCTGATGGTGTAGATTTGGGCTTTCGGCCACTCCCTTCTGTTGAATTAGTTATAAAAACTTTCCAAACATGATATTGTCAGGGAATTGGCCATGCAAGAAGTTTTCATACCTCATGCCAGAGACTTCAAAAGGGAGTCAGTGTGTTTTCCTACACAGTCTCTTAGTATGCCTCCTTTGTAGGGAATGATCCAGGAAGGAAGACTCAAAGGGAAAGCCAAGCTCAGACCCCCAGATCCTTTTATGCCAGAGACCTTCAGTTCTTTGAAGCTGATGTACAGACTAGAAATGGTATCTGGGGAATGTAGACAGTGAAACAGACTTCAGGGAAAGTCTGTACAATGAAAATTGCAAAAATAGACCTGAGATGTTTTCCAGTGCCTGAGATAACACTGAGGGCCCTGGCACTGAAATCTCAACACCAGTCTGCAATGATGAAACGAACAAGGAGTTGTGCTGAATTTTTGCTTATTTATACTTGCATTAATAATTTTAAAAGCATGCTATACACACAGTAGTAAAATGTTTCATCTTAAAGCTTACACAATTGCAAACACAACCATATTGATATTTGACCTCTGTCTAGTGTAGGCAAAGAGATATTAATTGCTGTTCATATAATATTTATTTATATTGTCATAAGTTTCATGCTTTTTCTAAATATCTCAACAACCAAGTAGCACAGACAGAACTGTTTAGCCTCATATGAAAGCTCTCAGCTGGATAACAAAATGCTACTAACAGTATGTTTATAACTTGAGTGGTTGCTGAGATATTGTAAGTTGATCACAAAATATTACAAGTTTAATAGTAACTATGTTTACTGTAACTTATAAAATCTATTTTAAAACCTACCACTATAAAAATAGTTTGTGATAAAGAGGTTGCCATTTACACTTCTTTAATAATGCCTATAGTTCCAGAGATATGGAGATGTGCTTGAAATCTGAGGTCACAATTTGATTCTATCAAATAGCTTATGTTCCGCTCATTAGAAGTTAAAGTGCAAACTTCCAGAGTTTTGTTAAAGGGAATGAGTTAAGAGTGTAAACAAAGCATAAAAACTTAACAGAAGGGGGGCGATAGACAGAGAGCCTAGGAAGGTCCATCTCAGCAAGGGAAACATTTCTATCCCTCTGAGTAGAATCAGATCTAAGAGTTCTGGGAGGAAGATGTCCGACTTCTTAGATGGCAAATTTGGAGACCCTAACTTAAAAGAATATTCTCTTTTCATTTTTCTAAACACTATTAGGAAGGAGAAGAGGAAAAGTCTGCTGAATTGTAGTGTTTCTTCCTTTTCTTTGTCTTATCCCCAGATTTTTATTCTTTTGAATTGGCTGAAGTGGAAACTTCCTGGTCATCCTCCCTTGGCAACAAACCTTTAAGGATCAGCTTATTCTTCCAGTCAGTGATGTTTGTCATATTTAACACTGAAGAAATCTCACAGTTTCTTTGAGGTGACTAGCACCCAGCCAGCACTGTGGCATAGAGGGAAAAGCCCTGACTAAGCAAGGTGACTCAGGCTAGGATATCCAAGACACTGATAGGGGGATAGGCATGTCTATCTTGGGGAGAAGAAGGAGGAGCACATGTAATTGGCACATGAAGTGGCAAAGCTTTCCCTGGCAGTGGCTGGGGACCTACTATGAAGTGCTTTTTGAGACTGGGCAGGGAAGCTTAATGACATCAGCTTGTTGTAGAAGTGAGGGGCAGATGAACATGGTCCACCCATTGCACCACCCACCTAGAGAGCGTTATTAGGCACATACAGGAGGGAAAGAAGGTAAAAAAACTCACAGCAACAGTAGGATGTGGACCTGGGATGCTTTGCTCTCCTTGTTGGCCCTAATCCTTATTGAAGTTAGTAAAAACTAGGCCGGGACTGTTAGGTAGATCCAACGACTGAGATGAAGGGTCCACTCATGGTCAGCTGTGGTAGAAAGAAAGATAAGCAAAAAATAAAAAAATAAAAATAAAACTGTTATTAGCACTATAGACACATTACAATTCACATGTTTGTTGTATGGGGATAATGAGCACCAACAGGATTTACATTTTTTAAGTACAGAAGCCTTTTATAAAGTCAGACACCTTGTGTATAATTGAAACCTGAGCAGTCACACCAAGTACAAATGATACACTACCCTGGATACCACAACCAAGTACTGTAGAATCTGTGCTTTGAAGCAAGCATACTTTTCCTAAACCAGTTTTCAGTAATTCCAAAAAACATTACATATATATATATATATATATATATATATATATATATATATATACTTAACTAGAGCAGAAAGCAAGGCACAGAAAAAGGATGCAAAACCCATGTCCTATGGAAGAAGTACACACAAGAAACTGACACAGAGAAGTTGAAGGATGACCCAAAAAATATTAACAACCATCTAAGATTGGAGGAATCTAGCTAGCAAAATGCAAGAATAGTCAAAGAAAGCTGAGTCCATCTTATCTGTGAGCAGGAAACAAGATCGGAAGGGAAATGATGGCATGCAGTAGCTTATGGGTAATGGGAAGGGGCTGAAACCTGGACAAGTTTTATTGGTGACAAGTGCACTGAAAGCTGACACTTAACTTAGTGACTGAAAAGAGTGAACCACAGCACGCCAGATCACATTTTTATCTGTCTGTTGGCAGAGTGCATCCTTCATAAGCAGATTGTTTAATAACTAATGTTTGTAAGTTTTCATCTCATTTTCATTCAGTCTCCATTACACTTGCTATCATTTTTTCTAATAAATCAGCAACTTGAAATGAAAATAATTTTCAAAATTTGAAATACTTAATCTGGCATGTGAACATATGCAGTGGATCTTTTAAAAGTACTGAATATGTTTAAAATTCCTGAAGATCCATTTAATACATATATGCCTTTACTGACTTCAATGTGTTCTCTGTGGGCAGTGTTCAAGAAACACAACTTTAATGTTAGCTCTCTTATTAACCTTTTAGCACCAAGAAAACCGAGAAATGCTTTATTTATTTTGGTCTGAACTGCACTGCAACCTATGTTTGCTGGAACATGTTGCAGCTGTACTCTGACTTTGAAATGGATAAAGCGGGTATTGAGACTGAATGAATGAAGTACATTGACCATGAATACATTTAAGCAATTTTAACAGCATTTGCTTATTCAAGCCAGCAAATGTCAGTTCATCATATCTGGCTAATGAAGTTAGACTAGATTAGAATGCCAGGGATTTAATTTTAAAAGCAAACAGCAAAGATAAAATATTAATTTTATTTTATTTAAATATTTGACCTAGGTAGGCAAACTAGTCTGAGGACACTTCAATCAGAAAGGAAAGCACGAACAAATAGCAGGCAACATAAAAGCAGCAGCGAATCAACAATAAATTTAAAAACAAAATGAAAATAATTTCTTTTAACAACCTTTTACAAAGAAATTGTATACATGACAAACAAGTATCTGGTTGCTTTACCCAAGACATGTTATTAAGAAATCAAACCAATGCACAAATGAGGAAGATGGTCAATGAATCTTGGATCCCTTCTGGTGATTTCAGAGTTACAGCCTGTCTAACAAGTTTATTTTTGTTTTACTTACCACTGTTTGAACTGTATGGAGCAATACATCCAAAGCATAGAAGAAGAAAGTTGGTGACTGTAACAGGCTTTCACGTTTGGCTACACAGAGCTTCATGCAGAAGCCTGTGTGAGCATAGTAGGAATAGAATATATATCTGAATTTCTGGTTTGGTAGCAGGAATGGTACCACATGAAGAAGTGTGATAGCTTGATGAATATGATACAGTATTTATTTGAAACTTTAAGCACATGATATATGCATCTACAAAAGTCGGCTGTTTGGATAATTGATGGAAATGTTTATTCTTCCAAATTATGTGCATATGCCAGTAGAGACCCACATGTTATCAATGGTGGGGTCATGGCCCCTGCCCCAACTCTAGCTGAATATACCAACTCTGAGGTTGTTGCTCCTCAGACAAGGTTATATGGAGGTGAAAGTAATAACTTTATCAGTTGTGATATTTTCACAAAAATTTGACTTGCATGTAAACAGCTTCTAAAAGTTCAGGTTTCATGCACTACATTTTGAAAGTTCATTAGACCTCTCCGAGCTTAGTTGGATAAGTTGTTACTTGTTTATCAGAGACAAAGGAAAGAAAAATATTCTGCAGATAAAACAGATTTTTTTAGTATACCAGAGCAAAGAGGTTTTTAAATATGAAGCTGTAGTACAGTTGTGTAAGTTGAACTTATATAACAACAGATGTTTCAATGATGACTGCTGCAGTAGGCGTAACTATATGCGTTATATCCTTCTTGGCACCTTCCATTCATCCAAACTGTCAAGCAGCTCAAGATGAGCTGACTAAAAGACAAGTTTGGCTGCAAAACCCTTCATAGCTTACCTGCCAAAAGACAGAAGGAGCATGAGCCCTGAAAGCACAAAGCTAGGAATAACAAATAACAAAAACTTAATTTCCACACCATAGCATAAAAGACACACCAAAAAAAAAAAACCAAAGTGGTGGATGGAGGGAGGCAGGGAGGGAGAAGCTACTGCAGCAGTGATTATTCACACATCTATTGTGGTAAGTTCAGCTTACACAACTGTACAATGTTCTTCGTATTGATAACTTCTACAGTAGCCTTAGCTATGTGGGTAGATTACCATAGCTAACTATATTTGAGAGGAGGAGGAAGGAGAAGGGTCCAGGAGTCCTTGGAGAATAGCCCTAGCAAAGCTTGATCTAGACCAAGAGACAGAATCAAGCTTATAGTGCTTTGTGAAAGAAGGTATGGTGGACCAAATAGCAGCTTCCAGAATACTTCTAGAATCTAACCCTTTCCAAAAACCCATAGTTGAAGTCAAGGCCCTAGTACAGTGGGCCTTGACCTTACCTGGAATAGATTTGTCATGGTGAGTATAACAAAAGGTAGTAGCCCTAGACAACCAATTGGAAATAGTCTTCACGCAGTTTGTCCCTTCTTACCTTCACAAGAAATGAACAACTGATCCAAAGATCTGAAAGATTTGGTTCTTAAAAGATAGTACCTGAGTTTTCTGTGAACATCCAAGGTACAGGGTATCCTTTCTCCCTTATTTTCAGTTCAGGAAAGAGAACACGGTGATGGATAGTTTGGCTTAAAGTAAACTCAGATACCATTTTAGACATAAAAGAAGGATTAGTTCTCAAAGAAACCCTGTCCTTGAAGAAAATGAGATAGGGCTGACTCATTATAAGAGCTTGCAACTCAGATCCCCTTATTACAGAGGTCAGAGCAATCAGTAAAAATGTTTTCCATGTGAAGAACTTCAAGTCAGCCAGTTTAGTTGGTTCAAATGGAAGAAGTGTTAGCTTCTCTAACACAAAATTAAGATCCCAAGGAGGGGCCACTGATTTACTTGGAGGCCTCTTATGCAAAACACCTTTCAAGAACATTTTGACATGAGACTACCTTGAAAGAGGAGGATCCATGGGTAGACATGCTGAAATAGCAGATAAATAAACCTTAATAAAGGAATAAGAAAGGCCATGAAATAGTGACTCACACAGATATTGCAAAAAAACAGAGAACGACTAGCCCTGAATGGGTGCTGGTTGTGTTGTTGGCACCAACTAGTAAACTTTTTCCATTTGCTAATATGTGATTTTCTAGTAGCAGGCTTTCTTGCCTTCATTAATACATGCTGGATGTCTTCAGAAAACAGGTGCCTAAAAGGTATTCAGATCCTATCTTCCATGCAGTCAATTGAAGATAATTGATGTTGGGGTGAGTAGATCCATTCTGTGAGGAAACTTGTTGTGATTCCCCTAGCCATTTACAACACATGGGAGAACCACAATTGCCTGGACCAGGAGGAAGTCACCACACTGATCTTGGGGGATTCCTTCTGAAACTTTAGAAGTACCCTGGATATTAGTGAAAAGGGAAGAAAGGCATACAAGCTCATTCCTGTCCTAAGAAAAGAAAAGAGAAGGCATTTGTCTTTCCGGCCTTCTTACATGGAGTCCTGGAATAAAATTTTGCCAGTTGATTGCTCAGAGAGGAAGCAAAGAGATCTACTTGTGGAACTCCCCATACATGGATCAAATCTTGAAAGACCCCCAATCTACTTACCATTCATAAGGGTCTGCCTTGGTCCTGCTCAGCTTGTCTGCACATGACTTAGCTCTGACAGAATGTAAAATGCCTGTAAAGTGAGATTGTGCTTTGAAGGTATATCCCAAGCTAACATGGCTAGTCTGCAACCTGTTTCTCCTTTGCTTGTTGATGAACCACATGACTGTGTTATTATCTGTAACCACTTGAAGAAGTCACAGGGACCAAAAATGGTTCAGAGTGTTCAGTGTTTTGATCATGGCAAGCATCTGCTTGATATTTATGTGCTTGCATCTGTCCTTGATGTCTCACACCCCTGCACCATTATTCCTCCTGAAACTGCTCCTAAGCAAAGTCCGAAGCATCTGTGGTGACTGACTGCTTTGGAGCAGAGACGTTGAAAGGATATCTGTTGTCTCCACCACAAGATTTCTCTTCTGACAAACCCCAGTACTGAGATCTGAAGAGATAAAGGGTGTTGATGCTAGGACCAAGGAGGTTTCAGATACTACTGTATCTTTCTCATGTGGAGTCTTACCAGGGGTACCATGCGAATCATAGATGCCATGTGTGATGCCCCACCACTGGTCCAGTAATCAAGGATCCTTAATCCTCACCAGTAGCACCAGTGGAGGACGTACATTGGGAGGATGACAGGTACAGACACAGTATGTACAGATGCAGCACTCTGCATCCAGTGCAATTTGCCTTAAGACCACACAGAGACCAGTCAGTCCGGGGCTGGTTTCTCCATCTTTCTCCAGATCCCCAATAAGACTCCCCACTGGCACAGCTATAGAGTTAAGATCTCAGCTGAGTGGCCAAGCCAAGACCTCCAGCACCCTCTCTGTCCAATCAGTGCTTCATGTCCCTGCCCAAGTAGGTCACACACACACACACACACACACACACACACACACACACACACACACACACACACACACACACACACACACACACACACACACACACACACACACACACACACACACACACACACACACACACACACACACACACACACACACACACACACACACACACACACACACTGAGGTTTGATTTATGCATACACACACACACACACACACACACACACACACACACACACACACACACACACACACACACACACACACACGCACACATGCACACACGCACACACACACACACACACACACACACACACACACACACACACACACACACACACACCTGGGAAAGGTTGGCACAGGTTTACTAGCTATGACCCCTTTAGCCCAAACTACCAGGTAGTTATAACTGCCACCAGCCACATCCTTATCAACTACTTTAAGGCCCTTTACAAAGGGTGTCCGATCTTACTGTGTAATGTTACTATCAATACAAATGGTTGTTTGACCCAAGAATAAGGTTATTAGGAGTGGCCCACAGTGTCACCAAATAAATATGCAAGTACTGTCGGAACTTAAATATGTCTCACAAATATCAGCCGCAATGAAGGGTTTAAATATATTTAATAATAAATAATAAAAGAAAATATTCAGTATATAATCACAGTAACATCAGAGTTCAAAATCACAGGAAATATTTAAAACAACATTGCAGGACAGTCTTAAATAAATAAAGAAAAACATCTAAATTAAGCTTTGCTATATTCCTGACTGAATCTAAGAGACTTACTATATCCTAGTTAACTTACTTACAGAGCAAGCAAGGCAAATGTGGTGAGTGGGTCTTCCAGCTGATGTCAGGTCAAAGAAAAATACAGAATGCTCAGTCTCTCTCAGAGAGTTCTTAAGTTAATATCTGAAATATTACTGCTAGCAGGATGTCTGACTCTATCCCAAGTGAAAAACAACCATTAATACAGCTGGTAGTATTTAGCATTTACCTGTGGAAAATACATAGACAACGCTTTTCTTAGATCTAAAGTAGATCCTGGAAGTCACAAAACAATAAAAACACTTCCAAGACAATACAGTGAACCTCTAGCTCTAGAAATTGTGCCTGTTACTGCACTGAAACTGAAAGATAACATCTTTTTTTATGGCGTGGCTATAAAGTAATTTAATTTTGACTATTTTTCTGAAGTTTTGCAAGTTAATCTTCTGTGTTCCAGTTTCCCCTTTTAAAATATATACATCTAAACAGTTACAATAGTGTATGTACATTTCTGTTCTGTTCCAGTAGGGTACACTGTGGATACATTTTAAAGCTCAGTACTTTACAAATCTTTTCAACACACACTTCTGTACCAGCAGTTTGATATACACATAACATGCAGTTTTAATATGTTTGTAACACAACATATGCACCATGTTGATATTCACAAATGACATATAATAATTTACAAACATCCAGATAGCTGTGGTGGCAGTATCTTTCTCTTTGTCACACTTCTGTATATAAATCATGTTGATGTTCACAAATGACATATAATTATTTACAAAATTCCATATAGCTGGGCTGGCAGTATCTCCTTTCGTGACACCATGAAACCCAAAATTCTGAGGTATTACCCAACAGTGACCAAAATCTGAGTGGAAAACCATAGAAATTGATCTAAATAACGATCTATATTTTCCTTTGGTTTAAAATCTCTTTGAAGTGCAGTATCTAGTTGACATCCCAAGAACACAATCCTGTGTGAAAGAGTCAAGAAAGACTATTTGATATCTGTTTGAATCCCAGCTTGCGCAAGAGACCTCTCAACTACTGACATTTTGAAAAGTACTATGCAAAGATAAGCAAGTCATCTAAATATGGAAAAATATGAATACCTTATAGCCTGCAGTGAGGTATAATTGGAGCTAGACACTTTGCAAACATTCTTGGTGCAGTAGATAGTCCAAAGGTTAAGGCAGTAAACTAATAATGTGATCCAGACACACAAAACCTTAAGAAACGTTTGAAGTTTGGAGGAATAGGGATGTGATGACAAGCATCTTTTAACTCATTACATCTGAGTGATGCCTCCAGGTGCATCTGCAGTTAACTCCTACTCATGCCTCTAGGTGTCAAATATTGCTTTTTCATATTTGCATCAATAATTCCCAAACCAATAGCAAACTCAACTGCATTTATATTTGACCTCTGTCTAGTACAGGTAAATAGATATTGGGGAGAATTCAATAAAGTCTGCATGGATTGATTTTCCATGTAGGCAAAGTGGCACAGATTTTATACGGAAGTAAGCAATCGTGTGATCCAGTAAACAGGACGGGCATGCATGAGCGTGTGAACATGGAAGTGTCTGTGGCATGCAAATCACCTCATAAGCAGGTGGACTGCATGCAAATGAGGGTGATGAAGGGATCCAGCAAGCAGATAGGCAGTCCTGCGGACCCCATGTTGGTGTCTGAAGTGTACACAGAAAATTTCCAGGAAGCCACCATTTTTGTTTTTAGTAATCACAAACTTGCATACCTACAAATATCTCCTGTAAGCTTTCTTACTGTCCTGTTTAAAAGCTAGAAAGGTAAAATGCACAACTGTGAAATATAGTGCACTACTCTTGTTTGCCAAATGTTACTTAATGTGGATGAGTATAGACAACTAGTACTGTACCTAACTAGTTCAACCATCAAGAAATCCTTATTAGCTTTGTCTCTCTCTCTCTCTCCCTCCCAGTGAGACCAGTCTGCTGCAAAAGTTATCATATCCCACTACCTAAAGAACTTGCACAGCTGACTTTCACCTGCAGATGCAAAAGTTCACAAGGAAAACATATGCTGAGTTAAATCTATCTAAGACAATTTCCAAGACTCAAACTAATAGTTTAATTAAAGTCATGCACTAGTGTGTTCTGTTTGTAGTGTTGAATCTGCTGGAAGGATATCCCCACCTCCACTTACCCACACTCAGAGGCCTTCTACTGCTGAAGGTGAAGCTACATTAACACTTCAGCATATTTTATTCTTATCAGTGTACTAGATCCCTGGAAATGACATTGAAAAGCCCATTACTGTAAGATTAGATGCTGTGACTCAAGTCAAGTTTTTAGAGTTTAGTTATCTTGTCTTTGTATCTATGAACATTTTATCTCACTGATTGTTTATGGTGGTAAACCATCTGGATGTGGGTTCTTCCCACTCTGTTCACTTTGTTCACTTCTCTCCTCTGCCCTTCTCCCATATCCCACCATGCCCCATCACCTCTACTCATATCCCAAGCAAATCACTCCCCCTCATTCCTATGATCCAGTTATATACAACTGTACCTTGTCCACACCCACATTTCAGTCACACCTTCCCTACTTTTATTTAACCACGCTTGTCTGCTTTCACCTACATCCATCATATTGAATTCTCATTCCCCTGCTATAATTCTTTGTATCTTACTCTACTTTACCATCACAATACTATCACCACCTCAAACTGCCCTACATTAATTCCAGCGTTACGACCTTCTCTTCTATTTTACACTCAAACTAACATTGCACCATAATTTTACTACTGACCAGTCACATCTCCCCCACCCCTCCTTATCACAAACCACAGGGCAAAACACCTAACCACATTGTCAAAGCCCGCCCTGAAGTCAAAACATTTCCAACCATACCGTCACATGCACACAAATCACAAGATACCATAATCTCTGTTTACACCCGATATTACATTCTAACACATAAATACCACTTTTACTATTGTTAACCCCACTATCACAGTTGGCATGCTCCTACTAACCTGCCTAGCTTCTTTACTCTTAATTCTCAGCCTGACTACAGCTATATCCTTACTTACCCCCACACACCAAAACACATCGACAACCTCTTCCAACCTTCTCCCCAATAAACAACACAGCTTCTCACATATCGCCTCCCAGCTTTTCCCCTATACTCTCCCATATTATTCAAGCCACAAATTGGCCTTCTCACCTCCTATGAAACCACACTTGACACCAGTACCATCACTTAGGAATAAAAAACACTTCCCATGGTATTTCTTCCTCATTACCAGTCTGCTCAAATGTGGAGACATACAGCCTAACTCTGGCCCACCCTCTAATCCTAACCAGAAGAGTAACCCCAAAGAGTTAAACATACTTACACTGAACCTTAGAAGTATATGTAATAAAATAGCCCCATTGCATGCCTGGATTGATCAAAATAAACATGACATACTAGCCCTTACAGAAACATGGCTACACCCCAGTGTAAAAGACTCAGAAATAATACCTCCAAACTTTGCAATAATCAGAAGAGATAGATCTAAAAAAAAGGGGAGTGGGATAGCCCTTCTACATCTCTCTATGCTCAACATCAAACCCTACACCTTTTCCAGTGCTGAGGTACTAATCTCTTTTTTGAACCTCAACATATCAAAAAGAATTTGCATAATGGTAATATATATAGCCCACCAGGTAACAATATGCCAGTGGTAAAAAATATTTTATCCTGGACATCCCAAACAATAAACCTCAAAACAATAATCTTAGGAGACATAAATATAGATTGGCAAACCATAGCTTTCATCTCCCCCACAAATACTATAAATCTGTAGGATTTTTCTCAGTTTATCAATAATCCAACAAGATACAGCAAAGATCTTACCTGCCAATCCACCCTAGACTGGATCCTAGTATCCCACCCTGCCAATTACACCTCTTCTGGTACACTGTCTAGCTCCCTCAGCAATCATCTGCCAGCGTATTCCCTTAGAGCAAACTCCCAACAACTAAGAGTACACACTGTAAAATCAGTTAGGAACTCAACTAATTTTTGTCAGCATAAATTCAACAATCTCCTGCATGAAATAGACTGGACACCGCTTAAACAACTACCCCTTAATGATGCTGTACTAAACATTAATAATACCTTCCTTCACATACTTAATACCCTAGCTCGCATTTGTATGAAAACAATCAAAAAGAACTCAGCTCCATTGCTCTCTAAGGAATGTAAACACATGATGAAGCAAAGGGACCTAGCCTGGATAACCTGGAAACACAACAAAAATCAACAAAATTGTGTTAATTTCAAAACACTATGCAACAAAGTGACAAAACTAATCAATAGAGATAAGAACTCATATTATTCCCAGCTTCAACTCCAACATAAAATCAACCCCAATAAATTTTGGCACTCCATATCTTCTCTACTTAACCCTGGAACAAATAGAGACCACACCCTATCACCTGATAACCCTCCATCACAAATAGCTGAAAACTTTAACAAGCACTTCATAAAATCAATATCAAACCTACTAACACCCCTAATGCTGGACCCTTCCACCCCTCAACCTATTCAGACTTCAACCCCAGACCATCGTCTACTTTTAACCCTGTCATTAATTACCCCACCTATTCAACAAAATGTCATACAAACCCCATTTTCACTTCAGCCCATACCTACTGACACCATTAAGAAACTGCTACATAAACTACACCCCTGCTCTACCTCAGCTGATAATCTTCCACCACACTACCTCAGCCTGGCTGCTAATTCAATTGCCTACCCAATCAGTATCCTTATAAATAAGTCTTTATCTGAATCAGAAGTACCTATCATATGGAGGCAATCTCACATCACCCCCATCCACAAAGGAGGCAACTCTTTTGATCTATCCAATTTCCGTCCTATAGCCATCTTGTCACCCATAACCAAAATTCTTGAGAGGGGTATCCATCAGCAGGTAATGCAATATCTCTTGCAAAACAATCTTTTATTCAAAACCCAACATGGCTTCCGTCCTAGCCACAGTACAGCTACAGCCCTATTATCTTTTACAGACACCGTGAACAAGGCCAGAGATGGAGGATGCCTCAGTATTCCTTGATCTCTCCAAGGCCTTTGACACACTGTCTCACCCCTTACTATTAAACACACTAACTTAGTCTTCTCACATAACACAAGGTTTCAGAGCTACCTCAAAGATCGTAAACAAGCAGTGAAATGGTCCAATGAACTCTCACCCTTTCTCCACAGCCCTACTGGAGTCCCTCAAGGCTCCATCCTAGGACCCCTACTCTTCAACATTTTCACAAACAACCTTCACACTGCCTCTCACCCTGGGATCTTCATTCAATACACTGATGATTCCACCATAATCTTTACTGCTCAATCACTACCAGAACTACTTTCAAAATCTCAACAGTCCTTTACTGCAGTTGAACCTGGCTAAGAAATGCTCAACTCTTTCTTAATCTAAAGAAGACAAAACTAGTACTCTTTCATCCCAAGAACACCTCCCCTGTCACTAATCATTTTAACATCCTTGCATCTGACAACACTGACATAGAAATAGTGCAGGAAACCAAACTGTTAAGAGTCATCATTGACAATAAACTTTCATTTGACCTCCATATACAGCAAAATATAAAGAAAACTCATCAAATACTGGGACTCTTATATAGAAACAAACATTTATTTACAGCAGCAACCAAAATTACCCTTGCAAAAACATTTTTACTTCCCTCTCTTCTTTATGGTGCCCCTATCCTAACTAACTTACAAGCCTCTACCATAAACAAGATGGAACAGTGCTACAACAAAGTTACAAAGTTTGCCACAAACTCTAAATATCACACACACCACTGTAAACCACTCCTAGAGTTAAACTGACTTGAACTCCCCAACCAACTTGCCTTTATTCAGCTGTCCACTTTGCACAGCCTTATTTTCAAGCCTACTGTCTGCCCTGCACTAGCCAATCTAGTCGCACCTTACACACCAAATCAATCCCTATGATCAGAAGACAAAAATCTCTTAGTTATCTCAAAACCCACAAGAAAACCAGGTCACGCTCTGTAGTCATACTCTGTCTCCATACTTTGGAATTCACTACCTCTAGCTACCAGGTATATGCCTGGTCTAACCCAGTTCAAAGCCTCTTTAAAAAATCATCTCAAAAAGACATGGCTCTGCTCCTGCATAAAGCCTGCCTAATGCTCAGCACTTCCTCTTCTTCCATACTAGCCTCATCCTCCTCTTCTGTCAGATTTCAATCCTTCAGTCTGCAAGATCCTAAGGCTCTTCTAACTCCTTCTCTGTTTCTATACCATATCCTTAAGCTACTGCTCAGGCTGTATTGATTCTATTATTTTTAACTCTCTCACTATCTTTCTGTATCACTAACTTTCTGGCTATTATTTTCCTAAATTAAACTAATATTCTATTTATTTATTTTTTCATGTACTATAGCAGTCAATGTCACACATTGCTCTACCTGCATACTATTTTTTGGACACTACATCATGTATAGTCTTCTTCTTCTTCTTCTTCTTTCGGCTGCTCCCATTAGGGGTCGCCACAGCAGATCAACTGTTTCCATTTCTTCCTGTCCTCTGCATCTTGCTCTGTCACACCAACCACCTGCATGTCCTCTCTCACCACATCCATAAACCTTATCTTAGGCCTTCCTCTTTTCCTGTTACCTGGTAGCTTCATCCTTAGCATCTTTTTCCCAATATACTCTGCATCCCTCCTCAGCACATATCCAAACCAACGTAATCTTGCCTCTCTGGCTTTGTCTCCAAACCATCCAATCTGGGCTGACCCTCTAATATACTTATTCCTAATCCTGTCCATCCTCGTCACACCCAGTGCAAATCTTAACATCTTTAACTCTGCCATGTCAAGCTCTGACTCTTGCCTTTTTGTCAGTGCCACTGTCTCCAACCCATTTAACATAGCTGGTCTCACTACCCTCTTGTACACCTTTCCTTTCACTCTTACTGGTACTCGTCTGTCTCAAATCACTCCTGACACTCTTCTCCACCCACTCCATCCTGCCTGTACTCTCTTCTTCACCTCTCTTCCACACTCACCATTACTCTGAACTGTTGATCCCAAGTACTTAAACTCATTCACCACCTCTACTCCCTGCATCCTCACCATTCCTCTATCCTCCCTCTCATTCACACATATATATTCTGTCTTAGTCCTGCTGACCTTCACTCCTCTTCTCTCTAGAGCATATCTTCGCCTCTCCAGGGTCTGCTCCACCTGTTCCCTACTCTCACTACAGATAACAATGCCATCTGCAAACATCATAGTCCACGGAGACTCCTGTCTGATCTCGTCTGTAAACCTGTCCATCACCATTGCAAATAAGAAAGGGCTCAGAGCTGATCCTTGATGTAATCCCACCTCCATCTTAAACACATCTGTCACTCCCACCGCAGACCTCACCGCTGTCATACTATCCTTGTACATATCCTGTACCACTCTTAAATACTTCTCTGACACTCCTGACTTCCTCATACAATACCACAACTCCTCTCTAGGCACCCTGTCATATGCTTTCTCTAAATCCACGAAGACACAATGCAACTCCTTCTGACCTTCTCTGTACTTCTCCATCAACACTCTCAGAGCAAACATCACATCTGTAGTGCTCTTTCCTGGCATGAAACCATACTGCTGATCACTAATCATCACCTCCCTTCTTAACCTAGCTTCCACTACTCTTTCCCATAACTTCATGCTGTGACTGATCAGTTTAATCCCACTGTAGTTACTACAGCTCTGCACATCACCGTTATTCTTAAAAATTGGTACCAAAACACTTTTTCTCCATTCCTCAGGCATCCTCTCACTTTCCAAGATTTCATTAAACAATCTAGTTAAAAACTCCACTGCCATTTCACCTAAACACCTCCATACTTCCACAGGTGTGTCATCAGGACCAACAGCCTTTCCATTCTTCATCCTCTTCATAGCTATCCTTTCTTCCTTCTTGCTAATCCACTGCACTTCATGATTCACTATCCGCACATCATCCAACCTTCTCTCCCTCTCATTCTCTTCATTCATCAACCCCTCAAAGTACTCTTTCCATCTGCTCAACACACTCTCCTCACTTGTGAGTACGTTTCCCTCATTATCTTTTATCACCTTTACCTGCTGCACATCTTTACTAGCTCAGTCCCTCTGTCTAGCCAATCGGTACAGGTCCTTTTCTCCCTCCTTAGTGTTCAACCTTTTATACAACTCTTCATATGCCTTATCCTTAGCCTTCGCCACCTCTCTCTTTGCCATGCACCTCATCTCCTTATACTCTTGTCTACTTTCTTCATCTCTTTGAGAATCCCACTTCTTCTTCGCCAACTTCTTTCTCTGTATACTCTCCTGTACTTCTTCATTCCACCACCATAGTGAGAGTGACTATTATTGTCTATAATTTTTTAACTCTATAGAATCATCTAGATGTGTAGTATATATTGTAACATCTTGTAACATATTTTGTTTTCAACTTATTTTGTAAAGTATTTCTAATGTAATTTGCACTGTACTGAATTTTACTGTATTTTTATTGTACTGTATGTGGAGCTTTTCTCCCCGGGCCTCTGCTGAAAATGGGTTCTGTAGACCCAGTCAGACCACCCCAGTAAGCAAATGTCAAATATATATATATATATATATATATATATATATATATATATATATATATATATATATATATATATATATATATATATATATATATATATATATATATATATATATATATATATATATACATGTGTATGGCGATGCACAAATGTCCACACCTACACGTAGAATACTGAGGTTATCTGCACCTACCCAGATAACAGTTGGCTGATGATAAAAGACCAAGGCCGCATAAAGACATAATCTACCCAACCACAGAATACTGTGTCTGTGGAATGTCACCCTGTAGACAGACAATGGTGAGTAGGTGTTGTAATGTGCAATGGCTTCAATGCAGGACTTGGACAGGCCATATTGTCACTGGCCAATTGTCCTCCTAGCAAAGTGCAACTGGCCAGAAATGGTGATACTGGCAACCATACACACATAGCAGAGGTACCCCACTGCTAGGACAGTAGATGCAATAACAGCATAAAGCAGGTTCACTCTGGCTGACAATCTCAAAGCAGATAATCTCTGTGGTGCATGCAATGAGTACTTACTGCTATAGTGTATACTAATAGATAGGTAGGCGTCCTAATCTACAGAAGGACAACTCTGTGTGTGTGAGTGCACAAATATATTTCCATGCAGCAGTACACATATGGCCATATGGGTGTGCAGTTGTCATGCATTTTACTGACTGTCACTAGCTGCTTGCCCTAAATAGCCCACATCTACCAAGACATAAAAGCTATCCGCCACCACCTATATTTGTATGTACCCAGGTGACACATATCAAGGGAAGCAGGCCTTGTCACAGGATATGCATGCAAGATTGCGCTGACTGCCCACATGGTCCCTGACACACTTTTCTACACATATGCACCTAAGTAACCATGCACATATACAGCCGTACTTTGCTGATGTCATATTTCTGCTGTGCTGCCATGCTGTGCTGTGCTGCTGTATTGCCACCAAGTCCCCATAGCTTAGCCACTCAGACCCCTGTAACAGAAACACAGACAGTTCTGTGAGACACCTGTCATTCTGCAACACTACTGCCAATCTAACATCATGCAACAAAGGTAAAAAAACTTTGAAGTGTACTCATGACACATGCCAGCATATAGCACCTGTCATGGCATAACACTACCACACTACAAAATGTCATGTAATGTACTATACTCACCCTGTGTATCAGACACATATTTGCATGTCCCTGCATTGATGGTATGGATGGCAGGGATGTGGCACAGGTATCATCACATGCACAGGGTGTGATGTGGGGGTGCCAGAGGCCTAGCCTCTGTCAAACAGTTTATATAAAATAGAATGCAGTGGGCCCAACAAACCCAAAAATATAAATACTTGTGAACAAAAACAAGGTGTCAAAATTCTGAGAGTAGGATAAACAATTTAATAAAACAGAAAACAGATATATTTAGGTAAGTGCTTTTACAGTTGCCTGCTTCCTCAGACCTTAATACAAATGATAGTTACTAAAACCTTTACATTTAAATATTTCACACAACCAATAAAAACAAGCATACTTAATGAGGCAAACTTCTTTTTTTTAAGACATGTTTTAAAGAGATGGCACTGTCCAGATCTGGAGGGGCATATGCCTTAAAATCAATGATCCATTTCAATTCAACATACTCTGTTTCATTGTATAAATCTCCTTCTCTCAGGCTATCATTGACCTTTTGTAAGACGAAGAACTTAAAACTATGGTCTCTCCCAGTTTCTGACATGTGCTTGGCCAATGCATTAGTCAGTTTATTGCTGCAACAGCTGGAAAGGCCACAGAAATACCTCACTAAAAGAATCACAGGCCTAAAGCAGATGCCTTTTACTGACCGTCTAAAAAAACTCCAGCTATACTCTTTGGCATATTGTCTACTCAGAGGCGATCTCTGCTTAACATACAAGGCCATGTCAAACCCTGAGCTGTTGGACATGCTCCACTTAAAGAAATCCCAATCCCTCAGAGACACATGCTCCAGGGATCTAAACCTTGTCATCACAATGCTGGAGGGATAGGTTCCTGACCCAGAGACTCCCCATACTCTGGAATAGACTGCCCATACATGTCAAGCAGAGTGCCTCCTTGGCGCTCTTCAAAAGTAACCTTGATGACTGGATGGGAGATAGGAAATTCACCCCAGGGATCATGTCAGTTACCCTGCTAGACAGGGGTCCAGGGAAGCAAATATTGCGGGAAGAAGTATCCAGGGGATTGTTATGGCTAGGCTTGTATAGGCCCTAGGGCCGATAGCCTAGTACCAACCTATGAACCTATGAACCTATGAACACCTAGCCATATAGACTATATTTTTAGTCGAACAATCTGCATAGAAGGAAAATTCTATTGACTTCATAGTCACTGGGTGTACAACCATGCAACTTGACCAAATATTGGGGCAGACTTTGCAAGTCCTATATGCATATGTCCCTTTATGCTGTGAAGTAAACTGTCCATGAGACCTGTTTTGCTTGTAACAGAAATGCTGTTTCAGGTTTTTACAATTTTTAAAGCAGAACTTAGGGGTAGATTTGATCACCCTACTTATTTTTGGGTCTGTCAATAGAATTGGCCGATTTCTCTTAACAATTTCACATACTCTATTGACCCCTCCAGAGTAAGTTAAACACATTCTGTTCATTACTTTCTTGTCTACTACCTCTTCATTCTCTACATTTATGGTTTGATTTTTGTACTCTCCAACTTATTAACTTCTTCTATAGTTTTTTCAATCTCCTCAGTTCTATAACCTCTATCCACAAGGTCTAGGCAAAGTGCATTAAGGGCTTCTTTTAGTGATACAGGATCTGTATATAACCTCTTGCACCTACGTACCT
Source organism: Protopterus annectens (assembly GCF_019279795.1). Classification (NCBI taxonomy): domain Eukaryota; kingdom Metazoa; phylum Chordata; order Ceratodontiformes; family Protopteridae; genus Protopterus; species Protopterus annectens. The sequence continues at coordinate 1,261,451,085 of NC_056728.1, forward strand.
GATTTTTACTACATTCCTAGTAGTGTGTCTAGGATGCATACTAGGCTGATGCAGTATATTGTTCTTCCTACATTTCTTTCTGTATTGCTTAGTGGACAGAGTGCCAAACATGTTCTTACTGACTGTAACATCAAGAAAGTCAATACCTTCCATAGAATAATGCAAACAGAACAAGAAATACATGGTTGTACTCTCCAAATAAAGCACACAATTCTTTAGATCTACTTCATTGCCATGCCAAATGAAAAAAATGTCATCCACAAAACGCTTATAAAAGGTGACATGCATTTTGTACCTATCATTGTTGAAAACTGACTCTTTCTCACAATTGGCAAGAACTAAATTGGCATATGTATTCACACATGCTGTGCCCATAGCCACTCCTACTATCTGAAGGAAGTATTCAGACTCATAAAGGAAGACACTGTTCTCCAAAATTAAGTCTAAAAGGGCACAGATTGTATTAATCATCATATTGGGGTAACCACTCTCTCTAGTAAGAAATTGTCTTAAATTTTCAACACCATCTTCATTTGGGATTACTGTGAATAAAGAATTCACATCAAAAAATATACTTCTGATTGCATTCTCATCTTTATGCTTGGCCCATATGTAAAGATGTTCCAAGCATTGCTTGCTATCCCTCAAAACAGTCTCCACTTTGTTTAAAACATTCCTAAGCTGTTTTTCCACATGTATGGACAGTGGCTCAGTGAGCCAACCTCTATCTGACACAATAGGTCTAAGGGGAGGATTCAAGGGATCTTTATGCACTTTCGGCAAACCATATATCACTGGTATAGTGCGATGCTCAACAGAGAAATATGTATACAAGGAATAATCTATTTGGTCAGTCATGAGCATATCATATATATAAAAGTTCAGTCTGTTAATAACACCTTTGACCTGATATTTCTACAAGATTACATACACAGTGTTAACATATAGCATTTCATGCAATTTATTCAAATAGTCTAGTCTATCAAAGACAACTATCCCGCCTCCTTTGTCTGCTGGTCTAATAACCAAGTGCTCAGCTCTTGTCAATATATTTAGTGCGCCATATTCCTTGAAAGATAAGTTAAAAAAGCTGGACTTACAATTTTCATTAAAACTTTTCCTTAAATCATCCCCACATATTTTAATAAAAGCTTCCATTGCTGCAGAATTGTCAGGTGTAAAAGTGCTTGGCTTTTTAAACCCACATATAGTATTAACTTCAGCTTTCTCATCCATGAAAATAGCTTTCAACATAATATTTCTAGCAAACATTTTAAAATCTAAAATAGTTTCAATCAAATCTATTTTAGTAGCTGGAACAAATGAAATACCTTTATTTAAAACAGACATTTGCTCATTAGTCAATTCCATAGATGACAGATTAAATACTAGGTTATTCATTTTCAATTGCGCGTTTGTGGGCCTGTAGTTTGTGGACCTTTGATATGAGTTTGCAGATCAGATTTTAGCCTCATATTTCTCTTGTGGCTGTGGGACCTCCCTATCCATTTCTCTCGCCTGATAGGGAGTGCCTTCTCCAAAAAAAAACACCGACGTTACAGTCAGTAAGAACATGTTTGGCACTCTGTCCACTAAGCAATACAGAAAGAAATGTAGGAAGAACAATATACTGCATCAGCCTAGTATGCATCCTAGACACACTACTAGGAATGTAGTAAAAATCAGGTACTTCGGTGCAAGAGGTTATATACAGATCCTGTATCACTAAAAGAAGCCATTAATGCACTTTGCCTAGACCTTGTGGATAGAGGTTATAGAACTGAGGAGATTGAAAAAACTATAGAAGAAGTTAACAAGTTGGAGAGTACAAAAATCAAACCATAAATGTAGAGAATGAAGAGGTAGTAGACAAGAAAGTAATGAACATAATGTGTTTAACTTACTCTGGAGGGGTCAATAGAGTATGTGAAATTGTTAAGAGAAATCGGCCAATAAGTAGGGTGATCAAATCTACCCCCTAAGTTCTGCTTAAGAATTGTAAAAACCTGAAACAGCGTTTATGTTAAAAGCAAAATCAGATCTCATGGACAGTTTACTTCACAGCGTAAAGGGACATATGCATGTAGGACTTGCAAAGCCTGCCCCAATATTTGGTCAAGTTGCATGGTTGTACACCCAGTGACTATGAAGTCAATAGAATTTTTCTTCTATGCAGATTGTTCGACTAACAATATAGTCTATATGGCTAGGTGTAACCTATGTGATAGTTTTTACATAGGTAAAACCAAACGTATGTTAAAGGAAAGGGTGCTGGAACATCTAAATGATATACACAGCAATAAACTGACTAATGCATTGGCCAAGCACGTGTCAGAATCTGGGAGAGACCATAGTTTTAAGTTCTTGGTCTTACAAAAGGTCAATGATAGCCTGAGAGAAGGAGATTTATACAATAAAACAGAGTGTGTTGAATTGAAATGGATCATTGATTTTAAGGCATTTGTTCCTCCAGGTCTGAAAAGTGCCGTCTCTTTAAAACCTGTCTTAAAAAAGAAAAGTTTGCCTCATTAAGTATGCTTGCTTTTATTGGTTGTGTGAAATATTTAAATGTAAAGGTTTTAGTAACTGTTATCATTTGTATTAAGGTCTGAGGAAACAGGCAACTGTGAAAGCGCTTACCTAAATATATCTGTTTTGTGTTTTATTAAATTGTTTATCCTACTCTCAGCATTTTGACGCCTTGTTGTTGTCTGCCAAATAGTTGATAGCTTGTGTGTGAGTCAGGAAGAGGTGCTGCTTAGCTGGGCCATGTAGAGGTGCCGTGCATATCTGTTGGTGACCTGCATGTGACAATGATGTTTGAGTGTGTGTGTGTGTACACAATCAAGCCTAGTGCTAGCCCTACACATGTGGATTGTACATGGCAGAATGGACAGTTCACCATCTCTAGCCATGAACACAGGAACTGGCTCTGCCAGGAGTGGCACTGTCACCACCATGCCCAGGGTCAGATGCTGTGTTTGTATCTTATGGTGACTGGTGTCTGCTGGGTCCGTGTCCCACACGGGACCGCCCAGGACCCATGGCCTGCCACATCATGGTGTGGACAGCACACTCCTTTCTGTAGTGCTGGAGGAACTACCACTTACAGGAGCGTGCGTGTGCACAGCCACATGGACTCTCATCATATGGTGTTGCTTACCTACGTCCACGTGTCCGATGTCCTACTCCCACCAGATGTTCCAGCACAGACAACATGCGGTAAAGGACTTACAATGTCTCATCCCACCATCTGTTCACTACAGCAGTGAAACTATCCTTGGCATCACCAATATGTTGAGGGAATCATGGATGTCAGACTGTGCTGCATCCATGATCCTGAGCATCCATCTGGTGTTGCATTCAGAATGTGCCTGTGCTTCCATGATGGACCGAAACATGCATCGAGTGACCTGTGATGTGATACCTGTGACAGGTGGTGGATCGGCAGCAGTCCTCCTTCGAGCACCCCTGTCAATCTGCCTTGTGTAGGACTTTGCCAGCTGTCTGGCTGTGGCTAGTGTCTACACTCACTGATGCCATAGTTGCCACACTCTCCTATTCGATGTCGCCACACTCTGAATTTCCAATATCTGTGGTTGCAGGGGAGTGGGTATGTGTGGGCATACTGACTGTGTGTGGGGACACTGGGGGAGGAAGTGGGATGTCAACCCATGGGACAGAATCAGCCCCCAACAACCCTACCTGTGCCTTACTATGGCCACCATCATCATCAGAGTTCAATGAGACACTGACATCAGGTTGTGAGGGGGGACACACTGCAACCACCACATTCATCTGTGAGAAGGAAGACAAAATAAGTACATTACTACCTGTACTATTATGTATGGTAATCTACACACATACACCTACAGGTGAGGAGCCACAATTGTATTACACATACCATAACTTATTTCTGATCCCATGCACAATACAAGCAGACTACAACAGGCACAGACAAGACAGGCCCTTTATAACATGCAGTGCAGCTATGTCTGGTTAATGTTGCCAGTAGTATACACCTGTGTGCTAAGCAATATGTCAGTGTATGTAGTAGACCTACACCTAAAACTCAGTGCACCCGTCTTGAGCATACTATGCCAGTTCTAGTATTACTGCCCCAAGTATGTACCATCTCCATATTGTGTGTGAACAGGAATCTGTGTCTGTGATTGCCTTGTGCATAGCAGACTACATAGACTTTCTCAAAAATAAGTGCAAATGTGTTACTGCTCCTGCAAATACACAACTGTGATTATCCATTCAATGTATGTCAGTTAACCCCTCCGAAATTGAACATACAAGTATTGTACTCTGGCTAAGCGTAACAGTTGTGCCTAGGACAAAATGTCAGCTATTATCATTCTTAGGGTATATATGACACATAAAACAACAGTATCACACTTACCAGGTACAGAACCTTGGACTCCGGCCACACCTGACATACCTATGGAAATGTGAGAGAAAGGTATTGCCAGCAATACAAATGTGGCATTGTTACAGGGTAATATGTGCATATATCAACATGTTCAGTAGCTAATGTGATACTGACTACATTGCTGACATTCTGAGTATGTGTGCACAAATGTGCATTAAAACCAAACCACCCCCCAATGCAGATAGACCTGACACCTGTGTACTGGTATGCAGAGGCTGCCGAAATGACTGATACAGTATTACACTGATGAACAAGGAAAGTTTACCTGGATGCTCCTCTACTGTGGATGCTGTGGCACCTACCTCCATGATGTATGGGGTGATGGATGCTTGGGAGCTGGTGATTGATTCCAGGTTTGTCAGGAATTCCTCTGTGGCTGAAAGTGGTTGTTCTGCTGCAGGCCCTTCACTGGTGGCAGCACGGTCTCCGGCCAAAGTGGCAGCCCTTTGCCGTGCAGCACTGACTATATCTGTGGCCCGGTGTTGGACCTGCTTGTAGGTTCTGACCTGTAGCCCTACTTGGTTGACTGCTGTGATGAGGTCAGCTCACAGTGCTGCACTTTGGTCATGAAGCTGGTGACTCCTGGACAGCAGAATGTTGTGATGCAGTCTAAGGCCATCCAGGATGACATTATTTTCAGCCTCTGAAAATGGTGGTGCCTCTTTCAGTACATCCTTTCTGAAAGACAACAAGAGGGGAACACATCACAGAACCAGATATGTTGATATCCACTATGTACAGACCCTGCACATCCAAATTGGCCTGCATTATCCACTGCTACTAACAACCACGCCATAGCCTGCAGTCTATCCACACACTATGTATGTCGCTGTCACAAACATAGTGGCAATACTAGTTATTTCCCTGTGTGCCATGACAGAGTGTGCCGTATGTCTCCACACTCATCAATGCTGTCTACTGTGGTCTGTCCCCTGTGGGCAAAGTCCCACTACTATGCCATACGGCCACAGTCAGACACATAGGTGTGTGTTATTACAAGTATATGGGGACAGTCCAGCAACATCAATGTGCCACAATGACAGACAGCAATGCAAACCTGCTGTAGTATATCCTCCCTGTAGGCATTATACTTCTCCAGTACACAGATGGTTGCAGAATGTGTACATGTGCCTGATATATGGGGTTGTTTTGGGACAATTAGGGACACTTTACAATGTCTGAACTATTCCTGTGTGATATTCACAGATTGAGAGGAGCTAAATGACAGTACATCATGTGATATGACAGCTGTGTCCACCCTTACATACTATCAATATGTCTAACACATAATCCAGTAGAATTCATACAAGAGCTGACTGTTGTAGGAGGGAGAGAGAGAGCCATAGCTATGATGTAAGTCACAGCAGGCAGAGTTGAGAGGCATGCCTGTAGCTGTTGGACAGCAGAGTATCACCAACATGTCATTCTCAGAGATGTACTACAGACCTACTGTTGTAATCTCTATTCCCCAAAACTGCATCCTCCCGTCTGCATCTCATTATATGGGGACTTGTATTACATACCTGGTAGCATGACATAATCCTTTTGTGAACAAATCCTCAAGAAAAATGCTTGGTAAATCGCAGTCTGTCTTGGTAAAGCAAGTTACAGGCCTGTTTCCCACAGGCCGTTGGTTGCCTTTTGTAGGTAATGCTCATTAACAGGTAATTGTTTGTGCACCAATCCACAGCTCAGACTTGCTAATTGCATCCAGAACATCTGGGTTGCACTTTCATTAGCCAATGGCATGGCACCACCGTACAATATTTAAAGCCTTTATGGTAGCCTTGGCCCCTTTCTTAGGCTTTGAGATGGACATTATTGAAGTGTGGAGACTACAGCATTGCAGAGGGTAGGTAAAAATACTGTCCACTGTTGAGATTTATGAGGTATGTCCACAGTTTTGTATACTATGTTTGGCCATTGTCAAATGACATTGTGATTATCTGGCAGGACAGTGTTAAACATTGTGGGCTGTGGTCAGTAAACGGGAAGAGACATGTCAGTGTCAGATGTCATACCTATCAGAATATGCATGCTGCTGCAGCAGCTGCTGGTCTATCAGCTGACTATGTCTGTAGGGGCAAACTGTGAAACATCTCCCTGACGCTCGACCTTTACCCCTACCTCTTTATGTGTGGGTGTTGTCTGGATCCCATGTTTTAGGGGGTTGTGAGGTATGGCAGGTCTGTAGCAGGTAGCTTAACATACAGCTGCATATGTTGAAGGCTGCAGCTGCTGATGCAGCCTAGGATACCTGGGGGAGTGTGAACACTTTGGAGGACAGCAAGCTGTATGTGTCACTGAAGGGGGAGTGTCAGCTCTGTCATTACAGCAGAGCCAGGGTGAGGGTACCCATAACAGTATAGTCGAGGCATGTGCTTAAGTTACCTATGTTATGTAACAGTGCCAATCAGAGAGTACTAGGTGGCATATAGGGAGGCTATACCAATATGTGCAGTGTGTCCCTACCTACAGGCCTTTGTCTTGCAAACATGGGTAGCAGTTAATTCAGTAGTAGCAACTGGTTAAAATTGCATGACTCAATCATTATTTGCTGTATTCCCAAGAATGTAAGTGATGTGCAACATACTGGATTTGAACCCAGGACTGTGGATATCAAAATGTACTACATGCAAGGTATTTAACAGATTGTACTACTGAGTCAGTGCTGTATGAGGTGTATTTGCAGGATATATGTGCATGCATACAGTCTGTGATACAGGATTTGCATTAGCATGTGTTTTGTGAAGGGTATGAGGCGTGACACTCAAATGTCTGTCATGATTTCCTAAACTCAGTCTTTAATGACTTGATAGCATTTTACCAGATAGATATGTTTCTGTGAAACTGTGCCTAATGTAGGGGGCAAAACTGTGGACATTCTGCAACAGTGTGTACAGTTGATAGATATACCTGCTATCCCAGGCCTCACATACATACATTTTTATTTATATGGCTGGGTACTAGTGTAGTGTCTGCATCACAGTCACAAGTACACTCCCATCACTCCTACTATATATAATTGCAGTGTGTCAGTGGCAATCAGTCTATGTTGCTAGAAACACCTGTTTTAATTCAGAGCTGAGTGGCCTAGTGGGCTAATGCACTGCAGTAGACAGAGGCCTGGATCTGAGACGTGGCAGGGGAGATTGTTTTGCAGATATGCCTAACAGTGTAAGAAACACATAAGATGACTAAAGCACAATGTAAACAGTGTTAAGCAGGTTTGCACAGGTTTGCTTGGATTGCCACATTGTGGTGCTCCACTTAGCTTCACTTAAACCCATGCTAAATTAAAAAAAAGAGGGTGATAGCAAAGTGGTGAAATGGGAGCAAGCAGGGGGATAAACATACTGAAAGACAGGTAGGGTTGTGCAGAAAGGGTTTAGGAAAGGACCATAGCTTTCCATTTCTTGTGCAGCAACAGCTGAGCAGGTTTTACAGAATATGGAATTTGGAGCCTCACACCCCAGATAGAGGTCTGAGGCAACATAAATGTGTTCATTAATTAATGCAATAATTAGTTGTGTCCAGTGGACATGTGCAAAATGGAGAGCTATGTATGGGGCAATATTTTTTTGTGAGACGTGAGCCCTTATTTAAGGAGAAAGTGGAATGTTGGGGGAAGGGATATAGATACATGTGGGGAGGTAGGTTGGGTAGGAGATGTTGCATTTGCGGACAGACAAGGCAGCATACAGGGGCAGTGTGTGACATGATGGGGGTAAACACCTTGGATAAGGGGGGTGTTGTTCCATGTGCCCCCAGAGAGCAGCAGTGTGACTGATCTCCCCACCCATGGGCAGTCAACACTGCTCCTTCACTGCCCCAATGGTGGCTGTGCTGGAGGCTGGGTGCCAGAGCCATCTGGCCCCTCCAGGTTGGCGAGTTTGCCCTCAATCTGGTGCAGGCATTGCTTATACCCATGATGAACTATCCTGTGCACCATCACTGGTAGCTGATCCTGGGTGACAACCCCCTCCACCCCCGCTCCCAGGGTGGGACATGCCCTGCCCCCTGAGGCATTTTCACCCATAGGTGGTTCAGGGCCAGTGGAGGAGGTACCACCGGCTTGGGTCCTAGATGTTAAAACACCTCTGCAAATCGGGCTGGATGAATATTACACCATAAAGACTCCCTTAAATGATGCAAAAAAGTACTTTATTCCCACGAACAAAACAGAATAAGCGCTATCATCTTGTTTGACAAGACTTTATCAGATTCAAATGTAACATTTTAAACTTTATGTACGTTTTTTGGGTGACATTTTCATTCTGTGGGAAGGAGACACAAAGGACATTGAGGAGTTCATACTATTCTTGAACAACATTTGCCCTTATTTCAAATTTACCCACACATATGATGCTGTTGGCCTGCCTTACCTGAATTGTTATATTTCACACACTGCTAAAGGCTTTAAATGCAATATTTATCTTAAGTCCACCTTCAGTAATTCTTATTTGGAGTTCAGTAGCTGCCACCCTTTTGCACAGAAAAAAAGTATTTTGAAAGGTTAATGTATTAGGGCAGCTAGAATGACTTCCACTCACACTGAAATATTTAAAGAACTAGATGTTGTGGGTGGAATGTTCTTGGAAAGGAGGTACCCCCCAAGTCTATCAAAAGAGACTATTGATTATATTTTGTCTCAGTGGGGGACCTTATATAAACCATTATTAGGAGTAGGGCTAGGTCTTGTTGTGGTAAGCAAAAATTAAAGTAATTTTACTAGTGCTATGGTTTTGAAGTATTGTCCTTATTCACCAATGATTAAAGACATTATAGTCTAGAACTGGAATCTTTTAAGGAGCGATGTGGACATATATCACTATTTAGGGAATAGCCCAACTTTTGTATACAAAACATGGGACAACATAAAGGCTAATTTGAAGAACATTAGGCATAGGAGAAAATCAAGAAGTATGCAAGGTACAATAAAATGCGGTTCTTGTAATCAATGTGGGTACATTTATGAAAAAAGTGAAACACAGCTGGAAAACATTAATAAGACCAAGGTTATATTTTAAACAGGGAATTGTACTATGAAAAGTGTAGTTTATTTGGCTATATGTTCGACCTGTCCTGCATATTATGTGTTCGACCTGTCCAGCATATTATGTTGGGAAAACAGACAGTTCCTTAAAAAATTGAATATACGAACACACCTATGAAATTAGGAAGCAAAATAGAAATAACGCCTTGTACAGGCACTTAGAACAGAATAACACGTCACACCTTTAGATTTGCTATCTTAGAAAAGGTGCACATTAACCCTAGGGGAGGTAATGTTAAGCTTCTTTTAGAAGAAAAGGAAGCAATTTGGCAGTTACAATTAAATGCTAGTAGGCCCCCGGGTCTCAATGATTTTAGATCCCTCAAGCCAATTTTAGAAGTCAGAGCATAAAGTGATAGGTTTTATATTTTATTTATATAAACATATTTTTTATATTTTTAACATTTTAAATATTGTATTGGATATTATGAGTGTTTTAAATGTTTTTATTTTTCAATTGTTTTTATAAGTTATACATTAATACTAACAGCACTTAATTATAGGAGTTCTTTGATCCTTGTTTTTAGTTAACTCAGGGGATATTATGTTGTGATGCATTTTATGGTTTTTAAAATAATTATTTTATTAATTATTAATTGGTGTCTGAATACATCGCTTCCTTTTTTAACACCAGTTTCTGTGACTATAAAAAGGTTTTGAAAAGCATGTTACATTTGAATCTGATGAAGTCTTGTCAAACAAGATGAAAACGCTTATTCTGTTTTGTTCGTGGGAATAAAGTACTTTTTTACATTATTTAAGGGAGTCTTTATGGTCTAATATTCATCCAGGCCGATTTGCAGAGGTGCCTCAAGTTTTGGTTGCCTTTTACTGCATTTATCGTTGATTTATTTAGTTGTTAGGTCCCAGATGTGCTGGGACCCGGTGCCATGGCCAGCTGAGGTAGGGTAGGTAGATCGCCAGGAACCAGCCTATCCAGTTGAGCTGTGGTGTTGAGGTATTTCAATGTGCATAGGTTAGTAATGAACAAAACATATAGTCAGTTAAAACAGCATGCCAGAACATTGCAAATAACCCAGTAACATAACCATGCATATTATATGGAACACAACAATAAGTATTATAACAGTCAGTATAGTAAAAGCATGCCAGTAATAGTTATGGCATAAGGCTAACAGCATAGGTAATTCAACAAGATATGTTAGGATGCAACCATTGTAATACATAACAATAATAAAACACAAGGCCCAACATAATGTTTAGAGAACAACATATGTTAATAGTAAATCATAACCAATGTATAACAATAATAAATTATGATGAAGATAAGGGGTGGGCAGAAAGAGAAATACAGTCCATTCATACTAGTATAGGCTATATAGCTTGCAACAATACTGTTATATACTCTACAGGTCTATCATTTTTATGTATAACACTGCCCTACAGCTGCTGTAGCATGTACATACCTCTCAAGCTATCCGCATGGCACAGTATGGGTTAAGCAGTAACACCTACAGGTACATAACTACAGAGGACTATTACATGTCAGGTGGACCTACATAACTATCAAGGTGTACTGTGGACTGATGTACTATGACTGTGCTATTGACATAATCATGTTGATGATAGATCTGTGGCAGAGGGATTAGGGAATGGTGATTACAGTCCATGACAGCGTGACACTTGAGAGACATGTATCATGTACAGTACAGAGAGTAAACAACTATCATGCCATCCCTGGCAGGCATGGAGTTAGACCATCAGCAAATGTTCAGAGACATACCAGGCATACAGCCATACCAAAATTATACATTATATTTATTTTATTATCTTTTATTAATATTGTACTTGTTGCCTTTATTTTATGACATCTTATCACATTCCTAATCAATGCTGTTAACAGTCTGTTACACCTGAACACACAAACTATTAACCCACAATAATGGCTACTGCACCCATTTACCTGTAATTCCTTTGGGGAGAACATATTTTAACAATACATAACTGATTCAGTAATACTTATTAGTGCTTGTCACTGGATTCGAACCCTGGTCTGTGTGTGACAAAAATGTATATCAAACACAGCATTTGACAAACTGAGTAACTGAGCCACTGCTGACTATTGACTGACTATTTGCCTAGAGCTCACATGGAAACAAAATATGACCTAGTAATAGCAGTACAATTGTATACAAGACTGCAGTGACAGTTGAACACATATGCATGAGACTCATGCATGACAGAGACACTAGGTAAACTGTACATTAATGCATAGAATGCAGGTGTACACCATAAACTCTTAGTGGGTGGAAATATCTGTGATGTGTACAAGCCGTATCAGAGTATTGGGTTGGCTACCTGACCCATATACAATTGCAGATAGTATATTTGCAGCCTACAACTATTACAGTTTCATACTTGCCTGCAGCACCGTACCTCGGAGCAGGAATCCATATAGATAAAATGCAATGTTTAACACAAGACAATCATAATATACACAATATAACTTAGGTGTTCCTGGTATTGCTTCAGATGTTAGTGAAAAACAAATGTCATGATGCATATATCTTGTAGTACAGCTGTAAATCTACAGTTTAGCATAACACTCTTTCTTAGGTAAATCTTGAGTCAGTTAGTGGTATTCTTTATGTTTTTATTTCACAGCAGATGTCATATTCGATTTCATGAACAGCCCTACTTACACACATATTGCACAACATGGCTTTCTTAGGGGTACCTTAATGCAGTTATACACAAATCTGTACTGTATATATCTACTAGCAGTGAATGAATTACTTCTATCTTGTGTATTTGGCTATAGATTGCAAGTTACTCTGTACTCACCACACTCACAGTGCAACCTGGCCAGGCACACCGCATGGGCCTCTAGGTTGCAAGCTGTCTCCTCTGCAGTTGTAGGGAGAGAAGCACACAATTATGTGTACCTGTCTATCACACATTCAGAGTAGTTATCGGTAAAACAATGGTAACAGTACTTATAAACTTGTGGGACATTCCTATCCCAAGCATCCTGGACCCAGGTGTCCAGAACACCCCCTTCCGATGCTTCAGATTATTAATGGACTTGCTCACCTGTGCTGGGATACCTGTAGCACTGGTGAGATCATGTGCCAGCTGGTCCCAGTCCTCTGCCTTGTACTGTGATCCCTGGAACTGGCCCTGCAGCAGCTGGTGTTCATGGTCTTTCACTAGGAGTCCAGCCATGACCCTAGACTACAGAATGCCCCATTGCTACGTCCAGAAGCACACACCCTCTCCAACACCTGCCATAGTTCCTGCACAGTTCAAACTCCAACAGAATATGCTGTCTTCCTACCTAGTGAGCTTACTACAACCTGTTTTCCCACCCTTACACACCACTGGGCCATTTTTAAAAATGTGGCACATTGCTTAGCACCATGCAAACCAGCTTAGCTGAGCACAGTCCAAACTGGCAATGCTTAGCAATGCTTAGCAGTGCACAAACCAGCTTAGTGCAGCCAAGCAGACCTTAAACAGAGATAGTTTTAGCAGTGCTTATCATGGTTTAGCAACTCTTAGCGAACTTAGCTGAGCATAGCAGATCATGCTTTAAAAATAATTGGCATACTTTATCTTGCAAAAATAATTGCTTAATTTCTCTTCCATGTATTCAAACCCCACATCTACTGCACAGGAGACCGCAGCTCTACCCATTTGGCTATGTGAATATGTAGAATGATGCTATACTTTTACATATACCTCTCAGCTATGTTTAAGCACTGCTAAGCACTGCACCGTGCAGTGCAAACCTGCTCAGCTATGCTTAAACTTAACCTTTAGATTCATAATTAAATGTATTTGGTTTCTAAATTTAATACATACCCATACATTGATTTACTGCACTTTGACAGTGCAGGGGGTGTGTTACTCATCTCTGGATATAGTAACAGTGCAAGCAGGGGTCCAGGGAAGTAAATACTGTGGGAAGAAATAGCCAGGGAATTGTTATGACTAGGCTTGTATAGGCCCTAGGGCCGATAGCCTAGTACCAACCTATGAACCTATGAACAAATTCCCCACACTGATTCAGTAATCATGTTACATGGCTCTCCTTCAGCAACATGACTTCATTAACATGCATGGTGTGCTACTGAGGGGGAACCATGTACAACAAGGCCACAATACCTTCCGTGTAGGCTATACACTATGCCTACACAGATTTTATTAAATGTGAGGGATTAACTATTGTTTTTATGATATTAATTTATACAGATATAATTTTCACATTTTTCTAAATATGTCAACAACCAAATAACACAGACAGAGCTCCTTACCCTCATATGGAAGCTCTCAGTTAGATGACTAAAATGCTGCTGACAGTATGTTTGTAACTTGAACGGTTGCTGAGATATTGCAAGTTGTTTAAAAAATATTACAAATGTAATACTTACTGTTTTACTGTGGCTTATAAAATTTGGTTTAAGACTTAGAATCTAAAGAATACTACCAGTATAAAAATAGTTTGTTTTGAAGAGTTTTCCATTTATACTTCTTTCATAATCCCTATGGTTCCAGAGATATGAACATTTGTTTGAAATGTCAGGGCATAATTTGAGTCTGTCAAAAGGTTTAGGCTCCCCCATTGGAAGCTGCAGTGCAGACTTCCTGAGCTCCATTGGAGTAAATGCGTTAAGTATAGCATTTCAGGGGGAACTTGAAAGAGGGAGAAGAGGTAATAAGTTGTGAAGTGACATCATTTTGAATTTAGGCAGTATTACAGGTTTACGAAAGAATGATCCAGAACTGGCCTCCAAGCATTTTCTTTATTTGGTACTAGGAACACCCTTGATTAAAATTCCTTCCTCACCTTGGAAGGAGGAACTGGTTCTATGACTCCTTGGGACAGCATGTGATGAAGAATAGGTGAAAACAAAAAACTCTGGACTGCAGGAAGAAGAATGACCCCATGGAAAGGAGGAATTTCTTCCCAATATCATCTGTAATTCTGATGAATTATTTTCAGAATCTGTTTGTCTGAAACAATTTGCTGCAAAGAGAAAACATGGAGATTCATTGTTTCCGAACACACAACCAGATTAACAGATGATCACAAAGGCTCTTGAACAGTCATTTAGACTTTTTGGACTGTCCTTGGTTTTGTGAGATTTGAAACCTCTTTTTGGAACCCCCTTGCCACATTTCTTAAATAACTATTTACCTGAATTCTGTTGAGACTGCTTATTCTGTTTTTTGCCTAAACTGGATGAGAAGAAAGAACATTCCTTGGTCAATTTGGGAAAGGAGGGCTGAAAAATCTTACAGATTCTCTGGATGAGCTTGCCCCTATCATCACACTTTTTTATCACCTCTGCGGCAAAGGGGTGAAACACTAAAGCTCGATCCAAGTTATAATTTATAATCTTAGGTTTTACATAATCAGAGAAGTTCTGAGAATACATTCAAGCAAACTTCTTTAAAACAGTACCAGAGGCCATAGCCCTTGAAGACGTATCAACAGAGTCATACACATATTGCAAGCAATGAGTGACCTGTGCAGTAGAAAAAAACAAAGTATAATCAAATAAACCCAATGGCAGTGGGGAGCACCTATTGTTGACATTGTACATATTGTAAATGTATATCTAAGACCAAATCATTTACTTTTGTTAATACATCAAAAGTGTATGACATTTGTCATTTGATTACATGTGCAACTGAAGGTGTAGTTTATATATGTATAGTTTAGTGGAGGTGTGGCTCTTTTTATATAGGGCGAGCATCTCTTAGTTTTAAACAATGGATTGCTTTGCACATGAGTGACATAAATTGTCGCCGAAACAGAAGTGCGTTATATAAACACATATTGGTGCACCCCACAGCACATTTTGTATTTTTGGGTATAGACAAAGTGGTAGGTGATAACCTATCAATGATGTATAAACAAAAAATTCTTGTGAAAAAAGAAAGACAATGGATAATTAATTTAGGTGCCTTGCTTAAACCTGGACTGAATGATCATTGGTAAAAACATGTTAAAATTTATGGTAACTATATTTGAATGTATATAAGGAAATGGAAATTGGGTTGCTATAATAACGGTAGTGTACTATTGTTTGATAGTGCTCAAATCAATGTAAATAATGTTGTTCAGTTATTTTCTTCCATGTGGTGTTGATGTTTTCAAGATAAATAGTTCACTATTGCTTTAAATGAATATGTATAAAAGGAGGGGGAGGGCTCTGCCTAACACATGCACTGATGATGTTAAGGTGAAACCTGGTTTGCTGGTGATGTGACTTGACCTGTTAGCCATTAAAGTTGGCTAAGCATCTATTTCTGGACTTCTGTGTTCTTTTTTCAGTTTGACTTTGAATTTGTTGTGCTGGTTTCTTTTGCGTAGTGTAATTTGCCAGTAAACCGGGCACTACATCACAGAGCAATAATTTTGCTGTTTTTTACTGTATTAGGACAAGTGCTGGTGATTTTCTATTTGAGAACAAAATGGATATCAATTAGTTGAGTTTTATTTTTTGGTCATGGTAGTTTGAAGGAGAACAGTTTGATCTAGAGGGAAGCTGTGCAATATAGACATGCTTGTTCCTGAACTCTACAGGGTGAAACCAAGTGAAATGACATTTTGTGTTAAAAAATAAATAAACGAATCATCGTCCACCATGGTAAAGCAATAATTTTTGTTGTTGATATGTAACAAGAGAACCGAAGGGTTTTAACAGACCAGTCAGGTCTGTGGCGGGTTAAGGCCTTGAGAAGAGATGTGTAAAGCAGAAACCAAAGGGTTTTAGCAGACCAGTCGTGCCTGTACATGTTTAAGGCCTCGGCAGGATAAAGAGCAGCTGTAATTTGATACCAGTCGAGGTATCATACCAACAGACGAATTACAAATGTGGAGTTTTACAGGCCCATTGAATAGTGGAGTTGTTGAGTACACAGACTAGTTGGGTTTGCTGAAACTCAAAGGACAGATATAAAAGGTGACATTCATTACTTTTTATCATGGTGGTGTATGACAGTTGACTAGAAAGTCAACGGTTTATACAGGGGGAGTTTTGTTATCATAAACCTGGAATATCCTAGTGACTTGGTTGTTTGCTGTTAATTTAAAGAACTTTTTTGACATCGGAAGTACAACCATAAGCTGGTAAGCAGACAAGGAAAAAAGTAGAGACAGCAGGGCTTTTTCCATTCAAAGATCAGCTGTTTTTTTGTAAAAAGGGATGTTGAACATATATGAAACTTTCTAGCATGTATGGAAAGTTTGAATATGGACTCTAAAGGACAATTTAAATATTGACTAGGTTTGTGTTTGTGATATATATTTGATTTTGATATCAAAAGTGTGTTTTTGTTACCATTGTTTCAGTTTCGGTAAGGGGTAAGGGCATGAAACAATGAAATAGGCCTATACCAACGCCGACATGTATTGCAATTTTTTCACAAACCAGAGTTCTATAAGATGGAAGCTCATATAAGTATAATACTCATGTTTCAGCTTTACATTTAAATATTTTGGCAGACAAATTAATGCATCAACCTGCATACAATTTTTTTTTTTATTAGTTAAATAAGAAAGTTACAGGAGCATGACGGTATGATTAATACCAGACTTCTGGTATAGATGTTAGTCACAAAAATATTGTGCACTCATTTATATTAGTTAAGTAGGATATTTAGTAGGAAGACCAGAAATAGAAACTTAATACAACTTTAATTGGACATTTAAATATAAAATGGCAGAAACTCAAAATTTAAGACAATTTTTGGACAGGATGGCCACAGATGTGGATGATTTATCATCATTTAATATAGAAGGGAGTGCCCTCCCCAATCAAGTTAGTTCTGAAAATACAGAAATGGAGCAACAGTTTGTAAAATTGGTCAATAGTAGTAAGAAGGTGAGGTCTAATGTCCGGCATTGTAAAAATTTGAAGGCATATCTAAAAGCTGAAATAGCCACTAGGGGGTTGAGAATATATGTGGAACCAGGGGTAGGGATTGACAATAAGGAATTTATGAAAAAATGGTGCCAGATACAACAACTGGCCTCAAAATTGTTTATTAAGTTACTAATAGAATATTATGAACAACAACAGAAAGAGTTAGCTTCTAAGCTTAATGAATGTTATGAAAAAAACAGTTGGTCATGCAATGGAGACTAGTTATTTGGACAGATATGCCAATTATGTGAAAGAAATAAACAGACATGAAAAAGAGTTACAGGAAAGAAAGACTAAGAAATACCAAAGAGACCTTAATGAGTATAAAAAACAAACCACATACTCATGGAAGAAAATTAAGAGAACAGTTAGGTTAACAGAAAATTCAAAAAGCAATAATAGACCAAAAGGAAAGAGAGCTAGATCCATACTAAGAAAAAATGTAGATTTTTCCAGTAATTCTGAGTTGTCATCAGGGTATTCAAATACGGATACAGAAAATGAAGGACTGGAATCCCCTAGAGTGATTTCTGCCATACCCAAGAGGTCTAGGGGCCCTTTAGAAGGGGAAGCAGAAAACACAGGCATAGAGGTGATGGAAAAAATATTCAGTGCGATAATGGTTACATAGCTGATGTTCCTTCTCAAAGTAGGGAAGTTGAAAATCAGTTAGTGGTTAACCTAACTGACTATCACTTTACAGAGTTGGAAATTAAGGTTTTGAATAAAGGTTTGGGATTTGTACCTAGTACTTATGCGTCACACTTTGATGTGGTTCAGTATTTAAACATTTTTTTGTAGAAGCTTGAATTTAAAATATTTTTTTGCACATACACCCCAGGACATGCTTCATAGGGAAGTTTTAGATTTAAGAAATCCAACTTTCAACCACCATATAATGGGGTGGTTAAAGTATTTGAACAACAGATACTACATAAGTTACAAATAAACCAAAATGAGGTGTTCGAGCAAGACACATATAATTTGACTAAAGAGGAAAAAACAGCCCTAAAGAATTTACAATAAAATAAAGATTTGATTATCACAAGAGCAGATAAAGGGGGAGCCACAGTAGTGTGGAACAAAACCGATTACAACAAAGAAGTAGAGAAACATCTTAGTGATGCCACATCTTATTGCAGGCTTCCTAGGGACCCCACTAGGGGATTTAAACAACAGATAGATTAAGTATTAAACAGGCTGTTAGGGGCAGGGCTATTACTGAGGCTTTAACTATGCAATTGAGGGTCGATGATCCTAGCTCTCAATATTTTTACCTAGTACCCAAAATCCATAAACAAGTGAATCCACCTCCAGGGCACCCTATAGTGGCTGGAATGGGTTCCTTGATAGAATCATTGTCCGAATACTTGGAATGCAAGCTGAAATCTTTGTTGGTGCATGTTACAGCTCGTATAGAAGGTACCAATCAATTTTTGGTGCTCATGA